>NC_140274.1:4350401-4790401 GCF_964030765.1 Micromesistius poutassou | reverse complement strand
CCGTCCACCCTTCCCCTGCAGCCCCGGCGCGCTCGCTCCGACAGTTACGCTGCTCAGCTCTCACACAGCTTCCCAGCGTGTTTGTTAGTGTTGGCGCTGCAGCCGGCCCCCGCGCCACGCTGGTATTCCAGACCAGGAACGCCGGGAGAGCAGGCAACGCTGTTACGACAATCTTTGATTGGGCTCTTTATTTTTCTATCTTTCTGTATTTTTAATGGAGTATAGCTCATATTTTATCTGTGACTGACTCGATATGATATTTATCTTATCTTGTTCTCCCTCACTCCTCCTATTTCTCCACATACATCGCCCTCTCTTGCTCTCTCTCTCTCTCCTTCTTACTCTTCCTCACACTCTCTCTCCCTCTCTCTATCAATCGCTCCCTCTTCTGTCCCCCTGTCTCTGGTCCCGCCCTCTCTTGCTCTCTCTCGCTCTCTCTCTCTCTCTCTCTCTCTCTCTCTCTCTCTCTCTCTCTCTCTCTCTCTCTCTGTAACCCAGGCGACTGACACCCTGGAGGAGCGGAACAACCCGGTGCTGCTTTATAACAAGATGAAACTCAGTGATCTCAACACAAACTTCACCCTGGAGGTCGAGTCACAGGTGGGAACAGCTCCCAATCTGTCACAGTTCATTTCCATTTTCTCCAGATCATATGCGACCCTTAGCCTAATGTTCCTCTCTCTCTCCACTCTGCATGACCCTGGGGGGGTCGTCCTAACAGGTGTTTGACTGGAGCTACTTCACCGCCAAAATCATGGAAACAGTCAACATTTCTGTTCCCGAGTCTGAGAACATAGTCAACTACGCTCCCAACTATTTCAGACGGCTCCAACCTGTCCTGGCTTTATATTCTAAGAGGTCTGTGTGTGTGTGTGTGTGTGTGTGTGTGTGTGTGTGTGTGTGTGTGAGTGCGTGCGTGTGTGTGTGTGTGTTTCTCTATGAGTGTGTGCTTATGTGTGTGTGTTTCTCTATGTGTGTGTGTGTGTGTGTGTGTGTGTGCGCGTGTGCGTGTGTGTGTGTGTGTGTGTGCGCGTATGTGTGTGTGTTTCTCTATGTGTGCATGTGTGTGTGCAAATGTGTGTGTGTGTGTGTGTGTGTGTGTGTGTGTGTGTGTGTGTGTGTGTGTGTGTGCGTGTCTATGTGTGTGTGTTTCTCTGTGTGTGTATGTATGTGTGTGTAGGGGCGTGGGATCAAAATGTACCTAATGATTAAATCCTTTGAATGAATGTGTTTTCTGCTGGGCCCGGCAGGGACCTGCAGAACTACATGGTGTGGCGGTTCGTCATGAACATGGTGGTGGACCTGAGCGCCGCATACAGGGACACCAAGAAAGCCTTCCGCAAAGTACGTCAGCAGCAACCAAACCAACCCACCATGAAGCCTATCCAATCTGCAGCGTTCAACATACTCCTCTTCCCATACACACCGTATTGCATTCATCAGCTGATAGGCCGACGCCTTGATGTAAACCCCTACTGTGAGCAGTAGGGGTTAGGCATGTTGCTCCTGGACGCCCGTCAGGAGTCAACCCCCCCCCCCCCCCCCCCCCAACCACGACACTCTCCTGGCCGCGCCACTGTGACATAGACAATCTCTTCTGTCGTACCATTCTGGTTGTGCCTCTCATTTTCTTCCAGTCGCTCATGGCGTGTATTATTACCAGCCAGCCGACAACGTGTCCATCAACGTGACATAGCAATCAGAAGGAACGCTGACTTCATTTGTTATTCCTCTTGCTCCGACAGGCTCTGTCGGGAACGACGTCGGAGTCGTCGGTGTGGCGACAGTGTGCGCTCTACGTCAACAACAACATGGACAGCGCCGTGGGCAGGCTGTATGTGGAGGAGGCCTTCAGCCCGGAGAGCAAACACCTGGTTGGTACAAACACCCCAGCGCTGCTCTGCTGGATTGCCATTGGTCTGTCTTTTTAAATCTTGGGAGTCTCCTGTGATGTTTTTCGGGTTCAGCGGAATGAAAAGCCGATAAACTAGGGTGACCCGACGTCGCCGGTTTCCAGGGACAGTCCCCGTTTTCAGTAACCTGTCCCTGGCTACTGCTGTCCCCGGAAATGTCCCCGGTTTCTACTGTGACTGAAAGATCCGAAATTGGAATAAAGGAAAAAATGAAAAAACTAAAATGTTGACCAAACGACACGTATAGTTGCACACCCTACTACTCACACAGGGTAAAGCCAGCCTGAACAAGCTCTGCCCAGAGCTCGGAGCAGAATGCCCATCTAGAATGCCCATATTTCTGGTATTTTGATTGGCGGAATAGCTGCGCGGTTGAATATTTTCCCTTCACGAGAACTGGCTACACGTACGTGTTTCTTTCATGTCATTCATGGCAGTTGGTGGGTCACACCCTAGTAAACAATACCTACTAGTAAACAATTATAAATGCTATTTTAACGGCACAGACAATCCAAAAAGCCAGTCGAAACTAGATGGAAAATGTGTGTGGTTCAAAACGTGACGCAGCTTTTACTTCTTCGCCACCTACAGAGTTTGTTAGGTACGATCATTCAAAACCCCCATGTTATTTCCCATAGACATTTGACCGAGGGAACTGGGAGCCTCGGAGGCGGGATTTATTCTTCAGAGGTCTATTGTCTAAAGATAAATCGGTGTATGGCATGAGACATGTCCCACCCTCCTCATTAATGTGCTGCCCACGCATACATACATGCATACATTGGGTTAGGTAAATCAGGTGTAAGTTATTTTGGCCTTCATTTGTAATTTTCGATTTTTAATTTAATTATTTCAAGTTAGGGACCATTCACAATTAGACATTAATATTGTACAACAAGAGGAGATATATCATGCCAGGTTGTAGCTGTTTGGTATTTTTCACTCACATTAAGGGAAAACTGATTCAACCAACTTAAAACCATAACTTTTCTAAAACCATATACCCTCAAGTTGTCATTCAACTGTGGCATTTTCTATTTAAAAGTCTTCCCCAAATCTTGTGAAAATCATATGGTGTAAGGAGGAGGCCTTATTTTGGGTCAAGTGTCTCGCTGATCCCTGTTTATTTTAGCTGATTTTCTGGATGTTCTTGATCTCAGCTACTTTGATCAGAGAAAAATAACTAATTGTTTTCAATTCCTTTGCAATGTAGGAGAAATAGGGTGAGAGAAACTGCTTTATGAATGGTAAGGGCAGTGTCCCCGTTTTAGTTTTTCAAAGACAAAACACTACATGTTTTGGAGGTTTTTACGCCTCTGAACCGAAAATGTCCCCAGATTTTGTCTCAGAAATCTGGTCACCTTACGATAAACATACCCTCTTCCTTTCATTGGTGAACCTGACTGCAGAGTCTTTAAATCTTAAGGCTTAAAGTGATATTTTGTCAGTGGTAACTCAAGGAAAGCACATCAGACACCCAAATTCCTCCTTCAACCCACAGTCATTATCACATGCTTCTTCCTTTTAACTCAGCCAAAATTGAGGCTTATTATCAGAGATAAGTATCACTAGTGTAAGTAGAATAAGACTCCAAAAACATTCCACGACTACTGTACGTTACGGTTCGCTGGTGTTACATCAACGGATATTGCAGTTGGCTTCTTCGTCGGAGGACGAGGACACTCTTAAGATAAGCGACTTGAACATAACCTGATTCTTATCCCGAATCATAACATGAATGATAACCCTATCCTTAAATCAGAACTAGCCAACTCCAACATCGAAGCTACGATGCTAGCATGCGTGAACTAAACTACATGGCTTGACATGAGTTGTGTGTCAGATAAAACTGTTATTTAGGCTCTGGGGACAAAAAAGGGTAAATAGCAGTAGTTGTAATGATTGTTGTGTACTTAGTGTGAAAATGACCACTCCAAGTGTGTGATTATGTGTCCGTCTGTGTGTGTGTATGTGTGTATGTGTACCTGCATGATGTTTGCATGTGCCCGCGTGTATTTGCACACAGCTATACTATATTTAAGCATACGCGTGTGTCTCTTACACCTGTCTTCATGGAAGAGTCCCACAGGCCTCACATACCATGCATACTCAGACGAGTTCCTCGCATCAAACCCCACGCCAAGGTGTGTTTGTGTATCTGGGTGTGTGTTTGTGTGTCTGGGGGTGAGAGTGATGGGGGCTTCAATTTACAGTGGGAGCTCAAACAGCAAAGCATCCAAACACAGAGATGTACGTGGACAGCATCTGTGTCAGCATATTAAGGACTGCTCTGAGGTAGCCGGTGGGAAAACAGTTGTTCTCATGGAGAGAGACCCTGCCAGTCTCTGCAGAAGAATGGTTTTGTTTTGTGTATCTGTCGACAATTTACCATATATGTGTCTTGACGGCTTAGTGTTTCAACCAACAAGATGTGATGAGTATGAAAGCCTGCCACAGCAGGCAGTGTGTCACTTTTACACAAACTGGGCAAAACTAGTGTTTCTCCGATCTGTCATCCCCTGATGATTATAATGAGGCTGTCATAATGGCGGGCTATGTAGGAACAAGCATGACGTTTCAATGCAGCCGATGATTTAAAGGAGACCGTTATTATATGGTGCCTTGCACTAACTACTGCAAAGTGCCGGGCGGTGACGAAGTTCAATCATGGGATTATGGTTATGACTTTGCACAAGATGTACTTGTTGTTGATTGGGACATCTGTGTTGGACCGAGCACAGATGAGGGAGACAGATATCATTTACAACAGCAGGGATGCACACACGCACACACACATACACACACACACACGCACACACACACACACACACACACACACACACACACACACACACACACACACACACACACACAAACACATGTACACGACACACACATGGACACATGGACACAGATATGTACGCAACACACATGCACACAGGCGCGAGCGCATATACACACACACACACACACACACACACACACACACACACACACGCGCACACACACACACACACACACACACACACACATACAGACACGCACACAGACAGACACACACATACATACACTAGCACAGACACATAGACACACAGATACACAAACACTAGAACAGACACATGGACACTCACACAAACACACACAAACACTAGCACAGACACATAGACACGCACAAAGACACACACACACACACACACACTAGCACAGACACATAGACACGCACACACACACACACACACACACACACACACACACACACACACACACACACACACTAGCACAGACACATAGACATGCACACACACACACACACACACACACACACACACACACACACTAGCACAGACACATAGACACTCTCACACACACACACACACACATGCATGCAGAGTTTTCTTTCCGAAGGACCTCCCGTCACGCCCATATTAGTGTGAAGCTGGCCACAGTGTACTGCCTGCCATGGGCTGGGGAGGGATTGCTAATGTATTGTGGCGTTGGAATGCACCCCTTGCTTCACTGTTGGATGCTGAGCAAAAATGTGTGGTTACAGTCCAACGGCTGGTCTGCTCTGTCCGGCCATGACTTGGTTTGGAGTAAGTGTTGGACTCCAAGGTGTTGTGTGCTTATCATCACAAGTATGTTGTCATGAAACAACGGCTATATGTTTGTGCCGAATAGAAAACAGCCAGACCTAGGACGGTGTGACAGTGGGACAGGAACATCTTTAGGATAAGCTTATAATCATCCAGTAGGATATGAGTATTTAGTGGATATTGTTTTGTCTTCATCTGCACTATTAAAACCATGTTGGCTGCGGTTACAGATAATAATAATTGATTCCTGGTTTCCTTCAGGAATTAATTAGTGCATCTATTTATCTATCTATCTATATATATTTATATATAGTATATATTTGTGTGCATTAACCGGTGTAAGTCGCTTTGGATAGAAGCGTCTGCTAAATGCCCTAAATGTAAATATATCTATCTATCCATGTCCTTTAAAGTTGCACATGTGTATCAATAAAGTGAAGACATAAATCCATACTGTGCAGAAACTAAGGGTATACGTATACATCTACCTCCTCAGAGATCCACTTAATTAAATGTGTGGGCTGTGTGTTTGCGTCCACTTGGGAGTATCAAGGCTCAGCACTGTGGCCTCGCTGTGTGTTGTGCTGCAGATGGAAGAAATGATCGCTGACATCAGGGAGGTGTTCCTCTCAAACCTGGATGCGCTAACCTGGATGGATGCAGAGACCAAGAAGGCTGCCACAGAGAAGGTGGTTAACCAATAGCCTCTTGTTCATTCTATTGTAAGGGTTATGACCTAACTCTAAACTCTAGGCTCTATTTATCATGAAGTATACTCTTATTATTTATTCATATCTGTTATAATTTACTTTGTTGTAAGACATACCCAATCTTCATTATAATGTACGTTACTATCTACTGATCTATCATAATCTATTATAATCCTTTGTGATCTATTATATTATATTGTACTATTTCGACATTGCATGGAGTTGAATTAGCTTCCCTTTTCCGTTTCAGGCCTGGGCTATTCGTGAGCGGATTGGCTATTCTGACAACATCATGACGGACCAGTACCTTGACAACGAGTACAAAGATGTGAGTGACTTAAAATAGGTGAAGCAAAGCCAGCAAAGCCTTAGAGTAAAATTAACCACACAATATAATTGAGCTTTGGCAGAGTAAATTATGCAGTAATCAGACGGATTACTATGTCAGAGGGGTTAGGCAAGAAACATGAAAGAAAGAGTCTGTGTGGACCTCTTGGCCCTGGGTGTTGTGGAGAGCAGAATGACCTGGTGTGGGGAGATATCGGCGTGCTGACCCCCCCCTGTTGTGCGCCGTGTTGTGCTGTCGATTGGTGTGGCTTTCAGCTCCACTACAGCGCAGAGGAGCACTTCGAAAACATCCTAAAGAACCAGCAGCATTTTCAGAAGAAACGACTGCGAAAACTCAGAGCCAAAGTCAACAAGGAAGAGTAAGGCTTCTCTCCGGGCGGTCATTTGCAAAACACAACATTAACACACGAGTGGTCGTCGTGGATCCGATGTTATTGACCCGAAGATTTTCTCTCTTTCTTTTGCACAATAAGTGGGAGAATGGAATCAGTATTTGGCACAGTGAATTTCACATTCTCCCACACACACACCCACCAGCCATATACTGTACACTTCAACCTTGCACTTGTAAAGCAGGGAGGGTATGCTAATATTACAGTGGTTCCTACTTACTGCGGGCTATTAATAAATTGTTCATTATGTTTTACATGTATCACACTGCCTTCTCCTCTCTATTTGTAGATGGGTATCTGGTGCAGCCGTTGTCAATGCGTTTTACTCATCCAGCAAAAACCAAATAGGTACATGCCCGCACGTACAAACGTTACAAACCAGAGAGTATGGAAGGGTATTGCATCAGATTTCTTTCTGACAGAAGTGCTGTGAAATGTGACCGAGCCTGACCTTTGCTTGTCCGCTTAAGTGTTTCCAGCCGGGATTCTGCAGCCGCCCATCTTCAGCAAGGGCCAGTCCAAATCTCTCAATTACGGAGCCATCGGCATGGTGATCGGTCATGAGATCACCCACGGCTTTGACGACAATGGTACAGAACACCCTTCCCTTCACTTGACCTACCCCGGGCCATTTCTGCACTCTCTGTTCAAAGAGCGTGAACTGAAACGCTATTTCTTTCCAGCTAATGGCTGACACTACAAATGTTTCTTGTGATTCTTTGCCCCTGTAAGGTGAAGAAATATCCATATAATTTGAATCTGCATCCCTCTCAGTATTTCAGCCAGAGCAGATTCCATTAACAATTTTCATAAGCAATATGGGATGGAATTTGAGCAAAACCAAAACAATCTTATCTGAGGCCATTCTAATCATCTTTGTTTTCCTAAGGATGCAGTATACTTTGCATTCCAGTTTAAGAAACCAAAAGAATTTAGGACATTGTTTGTATTTCTCTCTCGTGCACTCTTTAACCAGCCCATGTCCTCGTCTGACCGCTGCATTAGGCCGTAACTTTGACAAGGACGGGGACCTAAAGGACTGGTGGACACCCAGCTCCACCCGCAAGTTCCTGGACCTCTCCAAGTGCATGGTGGAGCAGTATGGCAACTTCTCCTGGGACCTGGCCAATGGACTCCACGTAGGTCACTTAAAAGTCCAATATTATACCACCAGGTGTGAGTGTGATTAGCCATCACAAGCTGTTTTGAAAATTGGCCTCTTCTGACATCACAAGTGGGCGTGTCCACCTAGATGTATGACGGATGAGCAACGTTTGCTACAGTCCACTAGGCTGGGTAGGCTGGTGGACTGATCTATCCAGCATACATCTAGGTGGGCACCGTTGTAGACATTTTTTTGTGTCTGAAGGGGTCAGGGTTAGGTTTCTCTCAAGGCCAAGTATTGGTGCAACGTATGCGACCCACAAAACACCGCTTTTGTGACATTAATCTTGACGACAATGGCATGGTTTCTGTTTTTCAAGTAATAATACAATATAGGGAGATTTGGAGGGTGATCAAAGTCTGTACCAATTGCTTAAGAACCAAAGAAAGTTCACACATTAAATGAAATGTACAGCTGTGTAACACTGTATAAAATAAGTCAGTAGCCGAGCACTCAGCGAGAGGATTCAGCCTTTGCAGCCTAGCTTATCTTCCTTCAGTTGACTCTTAATGTTTTTGCTATGGAAAAATGAACCCCCATTCTCTCCATTACCATTCAAAAGATTTTTCTATTTTTACCTTGTCTATCCTTTCACTTTCCTCCATTTTTTTCAGGATTCTTTCATTTTGTAGCTCACCTCTGCTCTTAAAGCTTTATGCTGACACATTTCATATTTTATGATAACATATTGCGGCTAGAAACTGAACTTGAATATGTATTTCTTTCCTTCTTTCCAAAAGATAAATGGAAACAACACCCTCGGAGAGAATATTGCTGACAACGGTGGCATACAGCAAGCATATAAGGTAACACACAAACGATTACATTACATACTATTCTATTACCAAACATGTTTACTTTCATTTCCTTGTAACATCAGGTGATTATTAGGCGATTTCTTTGCAATTCAGAGGATAATTCCCTTTGTTGCTTTGTTGTGACAGGCCTACCAGAACTATGTGAGCAGACACGGAGAGGAGCCGTCGCTACCTGGCATAGATCTTTCCAACGACCAACTCTTCTTTCTCAATTTCGCTCAGGTAATGAAAGTATCAAAGAACACGAAAGTTATGTTCAGTTAGTAAGCTCATACTGTAGCCGTTTATATAACGTGTTTATAATATGTATATTTTCACTGTTATCTCCTTCAGGTTTGGTGTGGAACCCACCGACCCGAGCAGGCTGTGAATTCGCTTAAAGTGAACGTTCACAGTCCAGGCAAGTTCAGGTATGTACCCGCTTATAATTAAAACAGGGGGATGGGTCTCAATTTTACACAGGACCTAACCAGTTAATTCTTGTGTATGCCACAGGGTGCTGGGTTCCCTCCAGAACTGCCCAGAGTTTGCCAAAGCCTTTAGCTGCAGGAAGAATAGCTACATGGTTCCGGACAAAATCTGCCATGTCTGGTGATGTCTGGCGTGCCTCTGGGGGAAAGCAGAGATGGTGCTGGCGGGAGCGGAGGGAGGCCAGCTGCACCTCTTGCATCTCCCTCACCCCCCCTGACTGTTAGAGCACTACACAGTGGGCTAGAGATGTAGACTCTTCCCCCATCAGATCTCTGCTGGATGGACCTGCACAGCCAGCCAGCGTCACAGCGGCGCATGGGGGAGAGCGCGCATGGACTGTGCCCCGGGGAGCAGCAGAGGGCTGATTCTCTGACTCTCTGACTCATCAAATGGGATTCACTCGGTCAGCCTCGTTTATACAGTGCTTCTCTCCTCTCAGCGGGGTTTAATCATTCTGTCACAGGTTTGCCAATAGCACAACTCTATCTCTATTTTTATTCTTTTTTGTGATTGTGTCATTTCTTTTCATAACTCAGTGTGAAGGGCTTATTTTTTTTATAGCATAATCATCGATATACGTCCGTCTTTTGTTCACGTACAAATAAATAGACAACACACACACCTACACACACGGATGCGTCTGACAAAGGGTCCAACGTTAACGTTTTTGATTTGTCTTTGAATTATAATTGTGTGGAAATTGTCAAATCTATCTGCCATGGGATGGTGGCCGGTGTGTCATTTTGGACCCAGGTCTGACACAAGCACAGCACTCAAATATTTAGGTTTGATTCTGACCCTAATATACTCATAATGTTCTCTGGTTCAATACATCAAGGAGGTTAATCATCAGATACTTTGGGTAATTATGATTATTTATATCAAGGTTGAATTTTTAAGAACATATGCATTTATTGACATATACAAACATTTACACAATTGCATATCAATCAACAATGTTTTTATAATTAATGCAGAAAGTGTTTTAATGTTTTAAATTCAACAATTTGACCAAGATGAGTAGACACTTTATTTCCTAAATATGTCATAATCTGTAAGTCAGAGAATCAACCGTCATTGCACCCACGTGCTCTCTAGGTTTCTCCAAGCTGTGTGTGTGTGTGTGTGTGTGTGTGTGTGTGTGTGTGTGTGTGTGTGTGTGTGTGTGTGTGTTGTGTGTCTGTGTGTCTGTCTGTATGCTGGCATGTCTGTATGTGTGTTGAGATTGTTCTTTGTTAAAAGTTGTAAGCACATGTTAGAAGAATGCTCATGCCTTACAATGTAAGTGGTGCTCTGTGTGTGTGTCTTTGATTGTTTGAGTTTGTGTGTGTGTGTGTTTGTGTGTGTGTGTGCATATGTGTGTGTGTGTGTGTGTGTGTGTGTGTGTGTGTGTGTGTGTGTGTGTGTGCCTGTGATCGTTTAAGTTTGTGTGTGTGTGTGTGTGTGTGCGTGTGTGAGTGTGTCTGTGCATGTTCTTGTACTGCACCAATGATTGATTTCAAATGGATCTCCCTTAAATCCCATTGATCCAGGATGATGGATACGACCCATTTCCCTTAGTCAAGCTGCAGTCAAAACATTGTAGCAGAATGTCTACTAAGAGTGTTGGACTCCTTAACACGCGGGAAACGCCCTTCCTAAAGTTGGAACAGAGTGCACATACTTGTATGCATGTAAAACAAAGCAAATGCAAGGATTCACCAAGAGCATTTCATCATTTATATTACAAACTACAACTAAAGCTGTGATAGAAGCACAACACGTACATGACACTGTTTATTGTGGTCACTGGTCACCTATATGTGTATACACACTTTCAAATGTACGTCGGAAGGTAAACCAATGCTTCAAAAGGTATACGAAGACATCTTGGACTTTTATGGTTGCTTTTGTTAATTTTCATTCATTAATGTCATTCTAGTGAATATGTTTATAGGTTTCTCTTTCCTTCACACAATCCACTCATAGTAAAACAGACAGAAATACCTCAGTTGCCTGTATTTAGATACTTTGTAATAATAAAATTGATACTGAGAATATCGAGGGGTGATTTTTTAATTTTACCTTGGAAATAAACAACAAAAAATAACTGTCTATTATTATTTCTTCCTGGCATCGTTTGGTATTCTTCATGTGTTCAAGCTAGTATCATGTTTAACGAATGAGCTTGTGCACATATATATGTGTGTGTGTGTGTGTGTGTGTGTGTGTGTGTGTGTGTGTGTGAAGGGACGAGAACCAGCTGGTATGATTATCTGCAATGTATCTGTGTTTCTGTGCCTATATGTTTCTGTGTGTGTGTGTATGTGGTTGGCTGCACATGAACGTGAGTGTGTCTATCTGTGTTGGTGTGCAATCTGTTTGTGTGGATGAATCTATCTATGTGTGTCTGTGTGTGTTTGCTTGAGTGAACACGTGTAAATATATATGTATGCGTGTGTTTGTCCGTGCTTGCGTGTGTGTGTGTGTGTGTGTGAGAGAGCATGAGCGTGTTTGTGTGCATGCTTGTCTGTTTGTGTGTGTTTGTGAGTGCATACGTGCCCATGTGTGTGTGTGTGTGTGTGTGTGTGTGTATTTGTGTGAGAGAGCATGAGTGTGTGTGTGTGTGTGTGTGTGTGTGTGTGTGTGTGTGTGCGTGCATGCGTGCGTGCGTGCGTGTGTGTGTGTGTGCTTGTGTGAGTGTGTGTCTGTTGGGAGCTGTGTGGGAGTGTTTAGATGCAGTGAAGTCGTAGTTCTTCCCTTCCTATGGCTTTACAAACATCCCTCCTCCAGCTTTATCATATCATTAGGCATTGACATTTTCTATGTGAAGAAACATGGCTTTGTTTGCCTTATGCATTAAAGCCTTAAGAGAATTAACTACATTTGGGAGGCAACTGCTGGCCAACTCATCAAACCATTAAAAAAACAAATAGGCTGCTGCAAGTTAATGGTAGAGGACTCTAATGCAGGTTAATGACAGATGACACTAATACAGGCTAATGGTATGAGACACTTATGTGGGTTAATGGTAGGAGACACTAAGGCAGGTTAATGGTAGAAGATAACCATTGCAGGTTAGTGATAGAAGACACTTATGTGGGTTAGTGATAGAAGATAGGCTACTAATGCAGGTTGGTGAAAGAAGATACTAATGCAGGTTGGTGATAGAAGATACTAATGCAGGTTAATGTAGATGATACTTTATCAGTTGCTCCAGTTTCACCCCCCATGTGGTTTTTATTAGGGTTTTACATAGCTCTTCAGAGATAAAAGTATGTTTTTTGATCCTGCATCTTGTATGTATGCTAGCTTGACAACAATGCTAGCTAGACTAATGACTGGACCTTTTTATTGCTCCGTCACTGGTGATGAATGGACATCAGCATTCCCCTTCTTCTGATCATATAGTTTAGTCTACACACTCTATAATTACATTTTACAGCTGCCCGTGTGTGCCCTCAAACCATAAAAGCATAAATCTGCATGGTTAGAGCATTGTTGTTATTATTAGAGCACTCTTAAAACGATGTCCCAATGTATCATCAAAGTAAAATAGTTCAAATATCTTCTTAAAAGTCTGTTTTTACAGAGAAAGTGTCAGTTGAAACACAGTCAAATTAACGCAGGCATTTCCTGTCCATTCACCGCGGGTCAAATCACTGAACCAGAGAGTCGTCTCACCCCACTAAGTTGGCAGCGCTGCCTCTCTCGCCCTCAGTGTCTCTCGCCTGCTGTGTCTCTCACTGGCGGGCATCACAGCTTATATTACAACACCCCAGCATGTTCCTGAGAGGCCCCCAGAAGAGGGCCCCCGGCCAAGTCCTCATCCCGGATCGCAGAAGGGCAACGGCCTGATGTCCCCAGATTGAGTGAGTGGGAACATGTTCAGGAACAGTGGGGGCAGGCCTCAAATCAAAATACGTGGAATTGACTTCAACCAGGACATTGTTGAACATATTTTATGTATGTTGAACGGACACATTACCGCCTGTTATGTTTGAGTTATGGGGGCAGAATTCAACAATATTTTCTCAGCCTGGTGACTTTCCCCTTTCCCCATTTCTCCTACACCAGAAATGTTTCTTTATTTTTTATTGCCCCCTCGTAATTAACTACGGACTCGGGTTTCCACCAATGTGCCCTTTGGGTGACCCTGATAGTGTGTGCTGTGGTATGTGTGTGTGTGTGTGTGTGTGTGTGTGTGTGTGTGTGTGTGTGTGTGTGTGTGTGTGTGTGTGTGTGTGTGTCTGTGTGTGTGTGTGTGTGTGTGTGTGTGTGTGTGTTTAGGGTGTGTGTGCGTGCATGTCAGTGACAATTTACTCCAAGCCACTGGATTGCAAGATCAGTATATGTGTGACAGCTATTGGTGTTTTATATGTCAGAGGATATGCATGTAAACAAGAAAACACACCTCATGTATCACACACACACCAACAAACTCAAACCAATAAAGACACACAAACCTGGTTGAACTACATAATGTACGTACCGTGGAACGAAATTTCCCTAAACACTAAGAACAAAAGCAAATTCAGAACTTGTATTTTCAACAGAATACATTACATTTACATTTAACATTTAGGGCATTTAGCAGACGCTTTTATCCAAAGTGACTTAGAACAAGTACATTTGTCAGAAGAAGAGAAAAATATAAGGATATTCACAGTAAGGATATTCATAGAACCAAGTGCTAAGCACTAACAATCGTTAGGTTAACCCATTCCCAATATACAACAAAGATAGCTAGGATAAGATTCTACACAATGCTAAGTACTATTTTTAAGTGCAAGGACGTACAACATACAAAAAGTGTGCACATTAAGTGCCAGTACATGATCTACTAGCCACAGAGAGTGGGCATATTGTCTAAAAAAGTATCTTAATCTAAAGTAATGAGCCAAATAATGCCAACCATATTGGGGGAATACAATATTAGGGGGATTATAACAATGACTAGAAAATTGCATTTTTGCTCTTGTCATAATATTTAATCTTGGCTTTGGTAAACAGTATCTACATAATAAAAATACAGAGAAGGCCGCACACATTTACTGAAATGAGGATTCCTACAACTCTGTGGTATTCCAAAAGCTACCACTGCTCTGGTTCTCACCTCCCCTGTCCTCATTTGAGGTTACAAGGAGACAGACAGCTTAAAACGCACTGCAAGTCACACACACACGCACACGCACACGCACACACACACGCACACATGCACACACACACACACACACACACACACACACACACACACACACACACACACACACACACACACACACACATTCTGCAACTTGCTGAGTATTGCTTTGTTTGGTTGAGGTCGTCGACTTCAATGAAACAGAATTCTTAGATTATAAAGCAGCCGTTTGAGTGTGTGTTGTGTTAACACATCCATTGCTGTATGTAAAACAGCGACATCATCTGGATGATTAGGGAAGGTGCAAGGGCATTTGTACTGAAGTTAGTTGGATAAGACTAAAGGAAAACTATAACATGAAAGGATTTGTTTCTGTCAACAATGTTCATGATTGGATGTTACCTGAAGTTAGTTGGTTTCTTCTGCCTAGTTTAAACCAATTGTCAAATTCCTGGATTCCACTTTTACCGGTGTGGTTAATCTCCACAACTCCGTGCAACTCAGTCCATCCCAGCTACAAGCAATGACCACTCACACACACTGGGCGGTCAGTCCCAACATGACGACATGTCTCCCTTGGTTAGGAAGCTAAGGGATAGAGACGGCCTGTATCTGTGAGAGCCACACCTCCTTGGGAACTAGAACCGTTCTGTTCGCAGATCCTGGAACCCACCAGACAAGAGTGGGCTGCTGGTGTACTGGGTCTGTGTGTGTGTGTGTGTGTGCATCCCTGTGTGTGTGTGTGTGTGTGTGTGTGTGTGCATCCCTGTGTGTGTGTGTGTGTGTGTGTGTGTGTGTGTGTGTGTGTGTGTGTGTGTGTGTGTGTGTGTGTGTGTGTGTGTGTGTGTGTATCAGGATGGAACATCTGTTGTCTTGGGGAATGTCAGCCAGTGGACATTCTCACAAGCGGCCAAGCATTCCGGCAGGGAGGAAGGAACGGCGGGCTAGTCGACACGTGATCGGAATTGTGGAAGCGGAGAACGATGTCAGAGCCCGGGGGTCTCTGGGCACGATGCCATGTGGATTACCTGACTAATGACCCATTAGAGCTGGGGAACCCCTCCCCCCTTCTCATTATCAACCTTGTTAGTGTGAATTTTTTGTAGGAATGGAAACACTGGCGAAATACTTTGATCTACTTTGGAGGGGGGGCCGCTTTAAATTAAGCCAGCAGCTTGAGTTGTATAAACACACAAAGAATATTACCTGTTCTAAAACCCTGCACTCCGCATTTCTCGGAATCCATAAAAAGAAGTGTGCTTATTTTTGCAGTTAGTCTGTGTATGTTTTTATGTACGAACCAGTGTTTCTTAAGTGTTCATATATATTTGTTTTATGATGGTGTTTTGTGTTTGTGTGTGTGTGTATCTTTTCATTTGAAGTTCTGTATATAGTCGTTATGTTCATATTGCAGTCTTTAAAACCTTCGGCCCCACACAAGGCTTACGGTGGAAAAATCACCCAACAGGATTCTGTAAAGGAATGCATTATAAATGTGTCACATTTCCGATCATATTTAGAGCTTGAATCTGCAAAGCAACTTTAAGATGCTGCCTGGCAGCAAATAACACAGAAGTATAATTGTTGTCATTAAGACAGATGCTTTTCTAAAGATTTTGTCAAAAAGTCGATGCAGTCCTAATCATTGATATTCAGTGTAACAAACATTTTTCTGTTTAGGCTTTTCATTTCAATATGAGAGCATATACAGTATGAACTGCACACACCCTGGTATGGAGAGCATATAACAACATATAACAAACAACATATCTAGGCTTCTTTTATCACAGGCATAGAACCATGTTATCTAATAGGCCTGTTTGAAGCACAGAACTTTTTAAAAAAGAAAAAGAGAAAGAAAAAATGAATTACGATTGTCATTTAGCAGACACTTTATTCCAAAGCAAGTTTCAGAATTTCCTGAAACCCACTAGGCCGCTAGACCATTGTACCCCACCAACGCACGAGCCAACATTCAGATAGGCCAAACACACTGGAACACTGTCGGCTTTATTTCAAACAGCGTTCAACAAAAATCCAACTCCATTTACTTTAAACCCATATTGCAATCGATTTTCTCCTGCAAAATTGAGGACAAATGAGAGGAATGCAATTCAGCCCGTAAGCAATCCCCGGCTTCAGCAGAACGCAAAAGAACTCATGGGTGAATTCTGGCGGACCGGCAGCGAGTGTGTGGGTTAGGGTGGTAAACAGCTGAGTTGGCTGGCCACAGCGCACTCATTGAAATTCACCCATTAAAGGATGCGCACGGCTGCTGATGGGAACTCTGGCATCTTACTTATCTATGTACAAGCTAGAGCTTTCTGTGCTAGGCTCCCGCTTCTTGTGGCTGGTACGGTGCAACACCTCCCTGCTGCTGATGAGGTTGATTCATACCGAATGAGGTGTTTGGATCTATCCCCGGCTGTCGTGGGGTCCGTACTAAAAAACCCTACCGTATGCGTTCACCAAACCGGGCACTGTACACACAAATCTCCATTTTATGGATTGAGAGGGATACAATTCCTGTCAAAATCCCCATTCTCTGTGGATCAGGTCCCAGATGTGCGAGGTTCGTGGAGTTCTGTCGGAATGCTTCCCCTCAGGGGATGATGCACAGCTGGGGCTGGCTGCTCACCACTCGCTGGAGGGTCCTGGAACTCCAGCCAGCTCCATCCATCTCTGTCCAAACACAAGGTCAATGTCACATTCATCTCAAACATTGATACACACACACAAACATATTCATGTCTGTAGAGTAAAGACACCAGGAAGAAAGCATTCCTACCCTCAGAAAATGTACAAGGAATGACAAATAAATGGATGCCATTCTTTTTTGCAAACAATATGTGATGAAAACTACCTTTTTGAGAGGGAGACGTAGTGTGAGTGCAGATAGTAAAGCTGAAGCGTCACCTTCATACTCAAGCGGAGGGCAAGACCAAACTAGGAATGAGAGGCCAAACGGTTAAAAGTAAAAAGGCAAACCACGCCTCACATGCAATCACTGCAAATCACAGCAAAAACGACTTTTACTACCTCAGGCCCGAGGGTCCAAATAAAGTCTGAAATCAAAGGATAGATCTTGAGAGGGATCAGGTGGGGAGGGCGGAGGGCACAGGAAGAGGAAGGAGGAGAGGACACGAGGAGGACCAAGAAGGAACACTCAACGTATAATTGGATGAACACTCACTGATTAAATAAGGGACATGACAGGGTACTCCTGGAAATGACAGCTCTCCCCCTCTTCATTCTTTAACCCTTCTCTCATCTTTAATAGGGCTCTCTAATACATACGCCCTACTCAGTAGGCAACTGGCACACACACACACACACACACACACACACACACACCTCGTTTGGAGTGGGTTTTCTATGATATGAAAATGAGGGTCAAAGTGATTGTTTGATTGTGCTAATTACATGGCGTCTACACATAAATGTCCAGGATTTTATACCAGTGATGTTGAAAACTTTTGGTGAAATTATTGGTTGTTCTGGCTTGATTGCACTTTAATAACAAATTATTTATTTATGAAATAATTGCAGCTGACATAAACACTGAAGGGAAAATATAATTGCATCATCTATTTTGAAAAAGATTGTCCCCAGCAATCTAAATTAGTCCTCTTGGGTTTTACTCAATTGCTTTGTGTACCTTAAATTGCTCTCTTGCAATGTGCTTGACGCAAAAAAACAAAGTAATCTTCCTCAGTTTTAATCAGAGGACAAATCCCCTCCCAAGTGGCTGTTATCCAAAGGAAAAATTTTCGCTATATCAGAGGGCAGTTCTTCTTTCTGCTTTCCTCTCTGTGGTAGGGCAAGTCTCTCTGCCACACATACCGCCAATCCAGGGGGCAAAGTGGGTCTCTTTTCTTAATACAAAATTTCACATTGATGTAGATCGTTATGTATATGTTTACATTCCGACCAGGTAACAGAATACAGAACTCAGACCTTAAACCTCAAACACATGGAGTCTTAGTTTTACAAATGTTTTGGTTATTTTTCAATGACTCAATAATCTGAATGTCTTATTTCCAATCAAGGAAACATGATGGTTGGATGCAGATGTATTCTGAAATGTTGACCCTTTGAACTGATCGTGTCTGCCTGCCTCTATACTGTCCTCTCTCTTGTGGTTCCCTGAGGTGCCCTCTTCCCTCCAGTAATGTGTGTCTGCACCTGGCTTTGGTTTCTCGGTGGCCTCCATGGGTTGGTCACAGGAGAAGGGGGGCCCTGTGAGCTGATGGCAGGGCCTGTTTCAGGAAGTGTTTATCAGAAAGGAGATATAGTGATCGGAGGTCTGTTTCCTGTGCACGTGAGGGCACCACAGCCTGAGATGGACTTTCGGGACGTCCGGGTAAACGGAACGTGTTCTCTGTAAGTGGAAACCTAAAGATTAAAATCAAGGGGGAAAAAGTCACATGTTTCCTTGAATAATCTACCTACCTCACTTTTTCCCTGTTTCTTTGTGTTTATTATGTCTCATATTATTTCCAATCCAACTGTCCTTTTGTCCTTCCTGTCTTCAGTTTTAACCAGCGAGCATACCGCTGGCTGCGCACAATGGTTTTTGCAGTAGAGGAGATTAACAGTAACCCTCACCTCCTGCCCAACCTGACGCTGGGCTACCTGGCAGCAGACACCTGCCTGGCTGAGAGCACCACGCTCTCCACAGCCTTGACCATGGTGACCGGCCTTCAGGTTTCTAGAGCCGGTGGTGGATGCCAATCTGCCCCTGCTGTCCCAGTTATCATTGGGGATGTGAGGTCCTCCTCCTCCATGGTTATTGCAGACACTCTCGGGGTGTTTGATATACCAATGGTAATGGGAACTATGATAACATTACCATAATGAGGAGTTTTAGAATAAGTAGTAAGCTCCGATAATCTCCATGGTTAAACCTCTCTCTGCTTTTGTTTTTTCCCCTCAGGTGAGCTACTTGGCGTCTTGTGTGTGCTTGAGTAATAGTCTGAAGTACCCGCGCTTCTTCCGCACAATGCCCAGCGATGCCTTGCAAGCCCGGGCAATGGCCAAGTTGTTGCAACTGTTAGGCTGGTCCTGGGTGGGCCTTGTCTCTGCAGACGATGATTATGGCCGGTTTGCCATTCAGATACTAATGGAGGAGCTCCGGGGAACTGGAGTATGTGTTGCCTACCACAAAGTGGTTCCAAGGGTAAAGGCCTGCTGCTGTTTTCACTGTCGGTTACCACTGAGTCCAAGCTTAGAGTCCCTATACGTGTGACACCAACCAAACGCCTCTTATTAAGGCTTTTGCAGAACGTATTTCTCTCTGACTCATGATGTTTTTTATCCAAGGGGTACCGAAATGAGGAAATGAGAGAAATGGTTGAGACTATCAAGAAATCCTCTGCAAAGGTGGTGGTGACCTTTATCATTGATCAGGATGCCAAGGTGAATGTATAGAACTATGTAGATACAATCTTATGGTTTTTTAGAGGTTAGACTAGTACACACACACAAATGAGTTGCACGGACACATTGACGAGCATGACAGGTCTCTTTCTCTCTGTCTTCAGGCCTTGCTGGAAGAGGTGGTTCGCCAGAACATAACTGATAAACAGTGGCTCGCTAACGATGCCTGGGTCACGTATGCTTCCCTGTCTGTTCCTCAAAACATACCCTCTTTAGCCGGAACCCTGGGGTTTGCTCTGCGTAAGGCGGACATCCCTAACCTAGGGTCTTTTCTGACTCAAATACACCCTCCTACATTCTCTCTCGACCCTGACCCGTTCAAGCAACAGCTGTGGGAGGCACTGTTTGGATGCTCACTGAGAGTTACATTTGGTACTTCAGAAAAACCCTGTTCGGGTTCTGAAGAGATAGGTACGCTCAAACAATTGAAATAAAGTGTAAAAATGTGAAAAAATGTGTAATTGTTTTTTTCTCCTTCTCTGCCCGTGTTTCTTTTACATCGATTGTATAATCTTTCCTTAGCTGTGGGGGAGAGTACGTACGCAGATGTGTCCCAGCTCAGAGCCACCTACAAAGTCTATAAGGCTGTGTATGCTATTGCCCATGCTATCCAGGATATGCTGGCCTGTTCGCCTGGAAGGGGTCCCTTAACTAATGGCCAGTGTCCTGATGTCAGGAAGCTTCACCCCTCTGAGGTACCTCACGTTTTACATGTTAGATGATGAAACATGTACATTCATTGTTTTGGATTTAACATTTACCACTGAAAGGATAGTATCATATTCTTTAAATGGAACTGAAATTATGAAAGTGAAATTCTTTGTCAGCTTTCTCTCTATCTGCAAAGGGTCAACTTCACCACATCATTGGGGGAGCAGTTATACTTTGATGAAAACGGAGACCCACCTGCCTCATACGACATTCTGAACTGGCACGTGACACCTCAGGGAAAAGTTGAGTTTGTCAACGTCGGACATTTTGTGTCCTCAGAAGGCTCAGGTGGTCAGTTTCACATCAACATGGGCAGGGTTATCTGGGGTGGAGGACAGGGAGACAAGGTGTGTGTGCTGAAATGTTTTACTCTTAACTGATTTGAACGTCGGAAGGTAAATGTACATAGTGTCATATGATGAGAGACTGTCCTTTTTCAAAATGTAGGTTCCTGTGTCTATATGCAGCACACCTTGTCCTGCTGGGACAAGAAAGGCTGTGCAGAAAGGCAGACCACAGTGCTGTTTTGACTGTGTGCATTGTCCCGGGGGGGAAATCAGTAATGAAACAGGTACTGCAGAGAGACAACCCACACAGTACTGCTTTGACAATGTCCCTTCTTTCACGACTCTTCAAGGTACCTTATCACGTATAATTGTACCTTCTACCTCTCCCCCACCTCTAGGATCAACTGATTGCATTAGGTGTCTTGAGAGATTTTGGTCCAATTCAGATCGTACAGTCTGCCTTCCCCAGCAGGTTGACTTTCTATCCTATAATGATATCATGGGTATAATCCTCTCAATCATTTCTGTTGCTGGGGCAGCATTGTCTGCTGCCACCTTCACTACCTTCTTCTATTTCCGCCACACGCCATTAGTAAGGAGTGAACTATCCAATAATGCTTCCTTACAATACTACAATACTTCACAAATCTCTAGTGTACAGAAATGTAATCTTATAAAGTGATGCATACAACTAGGTAGCGCACCTTACAATAATCCATCTGTGTCCTTGCTTAAGGTACGAGCGAACAACTCTGAAGTCAGCTTCATGCTCCTGGTGTCACTGAAGCTGTGCTTCCTGTGTGCCCTGGCCTTCATTGGACGCCCGGTGGCATGGTCCTGTGCCCTTAGACACACCCTGTTTGGGATCAGCTTTGTGCTGTGCATCTCCTGCCTGCTCAGCCGTACAGTGGTGGTCCTGGTGGCCTTTCGCTCCACCCTACCTGGTGAAAACCTCATGCGCTACTTTGGTCCTGCCCAACAAAGACTCGGCATCTCTTTCTGCACCCTGGTTCAGGTAAATCATGTCAGCGTTTGTTCATATAGATCTACATGATGTAACACCTTTCTTAACCATTGTCGTCATGACCCTCTCCAGTCGTCTTCCAATTCCTGACCAATAGGTGTTGATATGTGTACTGTGGCTGGTCCTGGCCCCACCACAGCCTGCAGAGAGAGGTGTTCGCGAGAATCGCGGACCCAAGATAGTCCTTGAGTGTGACGTGGGCTCTGTGGTGGGCTTTGCTCTTGTGCTGGGCTACATTGGCTTCCTAGCCTGCCTCTGTCTCCTACTCGCATTCTTGGCTAGGAAACTTCCTGATAACTTCAATGAGGCCAAGCTCATCACCTTCAGCATGCTGATCTTCTGTGCTGTCTGGGTGGCCTTTGTCCCAGCCTACATCAGCTCTCCAGGGAAGTACACTGTGGCTGTGGAGATCTTTGCCATCCTGGCTTCTAGTTATGGCCTGCTGCTGTGCATCTTCGCTCCCAAGTGCTTTATCCTCCTTCTAAGGCCTGAAAGAAACACCAAGAAACACCTGATGGCCAGATGAATACCAAAAAAGAAACATGAAAATTATTTTAAATTACATTTATAAATTGTATCCCGAAAAAGTCATGGTTATGTTAAGGGTTGGGTTTAGGTTTAAAGTTGATTCAACTGATATGTTGCATGTATAAAAATGTGTATAAATGAGTTTGTCCCACAAATGTAATTTCCCATATGGGATCAATAAAGAACTATGGTTGTTTTTGTTTCTCATGCATACCGGAAATGTTCTTAAGAAAGTTATGGCATGACTAAATCAAAATATAATTAACAGTGTAAGCAGTTCTGCAAACATTAATTTATCGCCAGAATGAGATTATTTTCCCCTCGTGTCAATTGCAAATAGGACCAAATCAAGCTGTATCATCTTTGTTAAAGAAGTAGAAATAAGAACATACAACATTTAAATTCTTAATTCTGCTTTTATCCAAAGTAGCTTACAATAAGCACATTTCCCAGAAGAAGGAGAAACAATATATCGCCGTCGGTACAGTAATCCCTAATATATTAATATATTTAAAGTTGACCACAGGCACGAGGCCAAAAGAACAGTCCAGTGGAAATTGGATCTTGGGGGATATGTGGGTGATTCCAGACGTTTTATCCCCACCACCATACTCACATTGGATAGAGATGTTTCCCCATAAATGTAATGTCTTTTTTATTAAAGTGAGAATTTTGGGTGTCTTTACAGTGTCCACAAAAGGCAGATATGGTGCTGTTCCAACACCCCGAAATACATAGCATGTATGTAATTTCAATCAATGTCACGAACAGGAAGGGGAGACAAGGTTAACTTTTCACCTGGTTGTAATAAAGGCAAGCTTCTATGCTCAGAATATAAACAACGCTTTTCTTCTGAGTAGACAAATACCCAATCCTGCAGTATCTTTCACAGAATTGCTTGGGGAATACAATCATAGGCCTTACTTATATAGACCTGACCTATATAGACCTGATAAGCAAGCACCTATACATGCACAATAAGCTGCTAGATAATCAATATTTGCATCATTGTTACACTGACAATTACACAAAGATTGGTTGATTTCCCAGCTTGTCTTGAGTCACCAGATGTTTTCCTGCTTCAAAACCAATAACAAGTAATGCACTGTGACCTTTTGAACCATCTTGCAAATCCCTGTGTTTGCAGCTGACCGCATCATCAGCCTGTTCCCATGGCGGTTCCTATAGGCAGCCAGTCTCCATCTCCTCTGGAATATACCAAACTGCCATTGACAGGCACCAACCACAGTTCTTGATCACAGCTCTAAGCAGCCTCTTCCAATACAATTCAGACTCAGCAAGCATGGCTGTTGTCCGGAAAATAAGGCCTGAGCGATGAATAAATGAAGCAAAACATAATTGTCAACCTTTGGCTCAAAACATTCTCTTTTGTCTAACCTTTGCTTCAATCATTGTTAGCTCATAACTTTACACACACACACACATACACACGCACACACACACACACACACACACACACACCGAACGACGCACACACACACACACACACACACACACACACCGAAACCGACACACACACAAACACAAACGTTATCTCTGGCCAAGCTTTCATTATTGCTTCATTACTGTTGTAGTTTTTCAGGGCTCCTGGGATCTTGTAATAAAGAACCCAAGCAAGTGAAAGGACCTATTGTGGAAAGGTTTTCCTTGTCCTCTAGTTTCCTGGATTTCGGACTCCTCCATGACATTCAATCTTCAAGAATAATTACGAAAATGATTGATTGAGGACAAGGAAGGAACAAGGAAGGATGCAGGGAACAAACAAGCCCAAGGGATTTAATCTCAGAAAACCGGACAAAAGAAAAAATAAGCCTGCCAGGTTTTTTTGTGGCGTTGGAAAGTTTGTGTATTTGTTGTGGTATGATTCAAAATAACTTGAAATGACTCCTTGTACTAGCCAGATAATCCATAATGTTGTGTCATCCAGCATGACAATACCCCCTTCCATTATATTCATGCTATATAAGGCTAAACCTCCCATTTCTGCAGACCTGAACAAAAAAGTATTCAAGTATTGCTTTACTTTAGATGTTACTTTAGTGATCCAACAGTTTTCACCCATTTATCCTATTGGTACTTATCTGTTAACAGACTGAGAATACATGTTAATCTTGAATTTCCCCTTGGGGATCAATAAAAGTATCTATCTATCTAATTTAATCCTATTTGGTCTTTATCTGAAGTGTTCTGTCCACTTCGGCTGAATTTCCCTTCGGAAATGAATACATTGTTTTCTATCTATTTACAAAGCCTTTTCACACAGTGATAACCAATGAAGCCAAGATGGATTGTTTTACACTTGATTGGTTTTGACATTAACATAACATGTAAGTAGCACCAGAAGGGAACAAAGCTCTTGTTTTCATCCAGTGAAGAAAGGACAAGGGTGACCCTGGAGGGATAGTTTCAACAAGACCATTACGAATACAATCAATCTATCAATAAAACAGAATTTAGCCTTGCAGTTGAATATTACTTATAGTATGGAGTATGGAGAATGAAGTATGATCGATTTATATTTGCTGCGCTACCAATGCATTTTGTAATTTCTTTCTTTTCCTTTTTGACATCTAACATTGTTTGCCTGCTTGCGGTCTCCTCGCCGTCTCAATTCATTTCTAGGGGACTAGGGATGCCCTGGGAAAACCATTTTATCTGCCGTTTTATCTAGCATTTTATTTCTCTGCTCAGAACAAGAACAAGAGATAACATCTCTGCTGGACGCTCGATATTATTTTAGTGAAGGCTGTGGACTGCCAAAAAAAGAGAATGCTGATATTTCGGTTGAGGTTTGTTATTATAGGGAACCATCCCACATAGTTCTGGAATGTGAAAGGCCTTCAGAGTATAGAAGAGAGGAGATTTAATTTACCAATGACAGCTTAGATTTTCCCACAGCATACCTCAGCAGTCTATCTGGTCATATCCAAATGATCAAACTCTATAAGGTGTGTGTGTGTGTGTGTGTGTGTGTGTGTGTGTGTGTGTGTGTGTGTGTGTGTGTGTGTGTGTGTGTGTGAGTGTGCATGTGAGTGTGCGTGTGCGTGCGCGTGTGTGTGTGTGCATCATTCATGTTGGTCATAAATCTTAAAGCAATATGAAGAAGGCAAATTTTGTAGCACACTATCACCATCCAGTGGTCAAATATAGCAAGTGTAAATAGGTGACTAATTGACATCCTATCCTATTTTTACTATTCATTAATAGATAAGATTGCAGGTACCAATGCATTCTACCTACATAATAAAACAAGTTAAAGCATGTTTAAATGGTTTTGTGATTACATTAATGTGCCAGCCCCCCAATCATTCTCTTCCTGATCAAGGAGAGTTGCTTAACTCTCAAATGATCTCATACTGCTGGTTTATGAGTGACCAGCAGTATGAGATCATGAGATCAGGGATCAGCCATGCCATACAAGGAGACATAGTAGTAATACAACAATAGCAGTGAACCATTTGGGGCCCTGTTAGAAATGCATTTCATTACATCATACACCACTTACTGGTTGATTTAAATCAATTCATTTAGCACCTGCTTTTACCCAAAGGTACGGACAAAATGATTTTGTGAACCATGAAGGTATGCACTTCCCCAGAACACGTCCCTCAAGTGCTGCACAACTACATTTCCAAAGAATATAGCTGTAGGAATAAAAAACAACCCTTTTTGTGTTGATTGCTCATTAGTCAGACAACTCAAGACTCAACTCAATGCAAATGCAATCAGTGTCAAAGTAAGAGCAGATTCGGGTGCAGTTCTGGGATTACACTTTCCCCCATATCCAAGACAAGGTGTCATCATAGTTGCTCAAATACCCATCAATCATTATTGTCAGTTTGAAAATGCTCTTGCTGCCAGGCCCGTGTCCCTGGGGGTCTTATCAGTGAAAGGACAGAACCAATCACTTCCCCCGTGGCAAGAGCAACTTTGAAAAAAGTACAGTTGACCTTAATGAAGACACAGGGTTATGCCTATATGAGCCTTAATCGTGCCAGACTCAAAAGAAGGTAGCATACTAGTATAGAATACTCAACTAGTATACTAAGAGGTAGTCTGATTCGCTCTCATGTTAATACTGAAAACAGCTCACTCTCCTTCTCTTGCAACTACTCACTGGACTATTATTTATCCTTCTATTGTAACGTCTCTACATCAATTTGTGACATCTATTCACATTTAAGTCCATCACAGCTAATTAGCTTTGATCTTGGCAGAATGTCCTTTATGTGAAGGTACAGATAGGTACAGTAATAAAAAAAAATGTTTCTAACTTTAAGACATTCCCATTCCCTATGGTCCTACGACATATTGTTTCATAACCACTTTACATAAAGTATGAAAACAGCCTGAACACTACATTTATGATAATAAAAAACATCACATTGCCTCTGCTTACATGACTTCAGCTTTGGAGAATTGTTTGGAAATAGATGATGCAATTGATGCAATTGATAGATGATGCAATTACAATTGCATCATCTATTTCCAAACAATTCTCCAAGGCAACTTCAATTAGGTCACATGGGTTTTTCTCAATGACTTTGTCGACCTGAAATTACCCCCTAACTTAATTCAATAACAAACCAATTTACTCCATAATTATAAGTCCCCCGGCCCAGGATTCTGTTGTTTTCGTGTGGCAGCATTCATCCTATATCACAAGATGGTTCTTCTTCCCTGCTTCCTCTCTATGACAAGAAATGACGCCGCAACAATAGACCATCCATTGTGCAAAGTGGGTGTCTAATGCAATGTTTAAATTGATTTAGATGGCAGATGTGTTTAACAGGTGATGGTATAATGTTTTATCGAATGCAGGGATTTTTTAATTGGTCATTTGCGTACCAAGCATGGATTTTGGCTGGTGAACAAATGGGTCCTAGGATGGCTACAACATAATTATGACGTTTGGGAAACTCAAGTCGTACTCTAATGTATAGGATACATCTTTGTTCTAGACAAAAAATTCTGATGGTTAAGCCTTAATACATTTTTACCTATGCGCAAATAGTGTTTTTGTTTGACATGAAACAATAGATCTATATCTACAAGTATTTAGCTTGCTTTGACAATAGCACACATCTTTTTGTACTGATCATGTCTGCCTGCCTCTATACTGTCCTCTCTCTTGTGATTCCCTGAGGTGCCCTCTTCCCTCCAGTAATGTGTGTCTGCACCTGGCTTTGGTTTCTCGGTGGCCTCCATGGGTTGGTCACAGGAGAAGGGAGGCCCTGCAAGCTGATGGCAGGGCCCGTTTCAGGAAGTGTTTATCAGAGAGGAGATATAGTGATCGGAGGTCTGTTTCCTGTGCATGTGAGGGCACCACAGCCTGAGACAGAGTTTGATAGCATCAGAGTAAATGCTACATGCTCTGTGTAAGTGGACTATTCCATGTAAATGTTTCTGACAATACATATTCATCCAAATCATGAAGATAGCATGTTTAAAAAATGTCTGGGTAATCCTGTCATATTCCAACATGTGATTCAATACTTGTATAATAGTCAAATTGTATTATTTAGTTGATGTTGAATGTGTTGTCTGCACAACATTTCCCTATAACTGTCTCTCCTTTCTTTCCCAAAACGCTGTTCTCCCTCTCTTCCACCCAGTTTTAACCAGCGAGCATACCGCTGGCTGCGCACAATGGTTTTTGCAGTAGAGGAGATTAACAGTAACCCTCACCTCCTGCCCAACCTGACGCTGGGCTACCTGGCAGCAGACACCTGCCTGGCTGAGAGCACCACGCTCTCCACAGCCTTGACCATGGTGACCAGCCTTCAGGTTTCTAGAGCCGGTGGTGGATGCCAATCTGCCCCTGCTGTCCCAGTTATCATTGGGGATGCGAGGTCCTCCTCCTCCATGGTTATTGCAGACACCCTTGGGGTGTTTGATGTACCAATGGTGAGGACGATGTAATACCATAGTAATAGTACAACTGGTAAAATGACCTAGCTCTCTCAGCTCTCTAGTAGAGTGGCCAGCTCTCTTTTCCTTTAGTTGTTGTTTCGAAGGGGCGGTCAAAATACGATCGCCTGTGTTGCATATTGGAGATGTGTACCTTTCAAAATTAACAATAAATCCTGTTATACATAACGTTATAATACAATTGATTCATAGATTTAGTTTATAAATGTACCATTAACAGAATGTTTAAAGGGGGTGACAAATAGCAAACTAGTGCAGATCGCATGTAGCTTGACATGGCAGCCAGTGACAAATTGGAAATGGCAGTGAAATATTTGACCTTGGGTGCGTTGTACATCACCAATTGATGTGTTATACTGATGTCAAAGTGTTATAGGCTGTATTTCTACTTTAACAAACATTGTCACAAATCATTTAAATGTTATTTCCTAAATGATCACTTTCCCTTGTATCACAAGCTATACACCCTCCGCATCTTCGCTTCATTCTCTTGTTTCCTTGCTGTTTTTTCATATTCCCTTAGGTGAGTTATATGGCTTCATGCGTGTGCTTGAGTAATAGTGTGAAGTACCCCCGATTCTTCCGCACAATGCCCAGTGATGCCTTGCAAGCCCGGGCAATGGCCAAGTTGTTGCAACTGTTAGGCTGGTCCTGGGTGGGCCTTGTCTCTGCAGACGATGACTTTGGCAGGTTTGCCATTCAGATACTAACGGAGGAGCTCCGGGGAACTGGAGTATGTGTTGCCTACCACCAAGTGGTTCCAAAGGTAAAGGAGGATACTTTAATTTGATATTCTGATCACAAATGCAACAGCTGGACATCTGTGTGCTGTCAAGTCTTGCGGGGGTCGTCCTGTCAACTTTTTGTGGCAAATTGGTAAATGGTTAGTATCTTCTGGTCTCTAATTGCCGTTTTCTCTCTCTGTCACTTTTTATTTCCCCCTTTTTATTTACATAAGGGTTATGCAAAAGAGAAATTGAAAAGCATGGTGGAGACCATTAATAGGTCCTCTGCTAAAGTGGTGGTGACATTTATCATCGGGC
Organism: Micromesistius poutassou; assembly: GCF_964030765.1. Taxonomy (NCBI): domain Eukaryota; kingdom Metazoa; phylum Chordata; class Actinopteri; order Gadiformes; family Gadidae; genus Micromesistius; species Micromesistius poutassou. The sequence goes on along the minus strand of NC_140274.1, from coordinate 4,760,885 downwards.
AGGATGCAAAGGTACATTTATGCAATTCACACAATTGACCTGCGATAAAATGAAAACAGCTGACACTATCAAGCACACAAGAAAGATATATGTTACATTCCCTTTCCCTCTGTCTTCACAAGGCCTTGATGGATGAGGTGGTTCGTCAGAATATAACAGATAAACAGTGGCTTGCTAATGACGCCTGGGTCACCTTAGCTGCTGTGTCTGTTCCTCAAAACATGCCTTCTTTAGCTGGGACACTAGGATTCGCTCTGCGTAAGGCTGATATCCCTGGCCTGGCCTCGTTTCTCACTCACATACATCCTACCAAACTCTCACCTCATCCTGACCCGTTTACGCCAGAACTGTGGGAAGCAGTGTTTGGATGCTCATTAAATATTAAAGGAAGAGAGAAAACTTCAAACCCCTGTTTGGGATCAGAAGAGATAGGTACTTGGAAGAGCTTGCTCTATTTTCATGAGTTCACTGCCACAATGTAATACATTGGTTCCTTTAGTCTGCCCTGTGTTTACATTTTACATACGTGTTTTTGACATCGACTACCAGTTTTGGGGAAGAGTATCTATGCGGATGTGGCCCAATTGAGAGCAACCTACAATGTTTATAAAGCTGTGTATGCTATTGCTCATGCTATCAAGGATATGCTGGCCTGTTTGCCTGGAAGCAGACTCTTAATCAATGGCCAGTGTCCTGATGTCATGAACTTTCATCCCTCTGAGGTAAAATAATCCCGATCATATAAGTCAAGTCACGCACCTGATCCTCTATTTTCCAAATATCCATAACCTAACCTTCTCCAGCTTTCTCAGTATATCGAACGTGTCAACTTCACCACACCATTAGGGGAACAGTTATACTTTGATGAAAACGGAGACCCGCCTGCCTCATTTGACATTCTGAACTGGCAAATGACACCTCAGGGAAAAGTGGAGTTTATCAACATCGGCTATTTTGTGTCCTCCGAAGGCTCAGGTGGCCAGTTTCACATCAACATGGACAGGATTATCTGGGGTGGAGGACAGGAAGATAGGGTGTGTCTTTTTTTTTTTTAATTTGAACATTGATACTGAACGTTGAAATGTATAATGGGCATTTATTTATGCCTTTTAAAATGTAGGTACCTGTATCTATATGCAGCACTCCTTGTCCTGCTGGTACAAGGAAAGCTGTGCAGAAAGGCAGACCAGAGTGCTGTTTTGACTGTGTGCATTGTCCCGGGGGGGAAATCAGCAATGAAACGGGTACTGCAGAGAGACAATGCACACTGTGCTGGTTGTATCATTTTCCTCATGCACCTTGTTAAAAAAAGCTCTTCCATGAATTATATATTTGTAATTTATAATTGTACTTTCTACATCTCCCCCACATCTAGGATCGGTTGATTGCATTAGGTGTCCGGCAAGATTTTGGTCAGATTCAGATAACACAATCTGCCTGCCCCAGCAGGTTGACTTTCTATCTCATAATGACATCATGGGTATAATACTCTCAATTGTTTCTGTTGCTGGGGCTATACTGACTGCTACCACCTTGACAACGTTCTTATATTATCGAAACACACCATTGGTAAATTCTAGTTATAGTGCCTTCCATATAACTGCCTTGACTTATTTAAATACAACGGGTGCAACATAAAACTATTTTGACATACAATGCTCATTCATTTAGATGTGTACAACATTTGACTGGTGTGACACTCCTCTCTTTCCTTGCTTAAGGTACGAGCAAACAACTCTGAAGTCAGCTTCATGCTCCTGGTGTCGCTGAAGCTGTGCTTCCTGTGTGCCCTGGCCTTCATTGGACGCCCGGTGGCATGGTCCTGTGCCCTTAGACACACCCTGTTTGGGATCAGCTTTGTGCTGTGCATCTCCTGCCTGCTCAGCCGTACAGTGGTGGTCCTGGTGGCCTTTCGCTCCACCCTACCCGGTGAAAACCTCATGCGCTACTTTGGTCCTGCCCAACAAAGACTCGGCATCTCTTTCTGCACCCTGGTTCAGGTAATTCTGTTGCTAAAGTCATATTCATGAAGATCTTTTTTTTATTTTAAATGCATAAACAGTTATTCCTGAACCCATTGTTGGGGGGCGGCATTTAGCTCAGGAGGTAGAGCGGATTGTCTGGTAACCGGAAGTTTGCTAGTTCGATCCCAGCTCCTCATAGCGAGTTTAGGGTGTCGAGCTGAGAAAGGCACCTAACCCTTACTGCTCCGATGATCTGGCTTTCTTGGTGTGTGAATTGTGCATGAATAGGTGAACGTTAGGAAACATTAGGAAATCTAAAACACTTTGAGTGGCTACTGGTTAGAAAAGCGCTATGTAAATGCAGTCCATTACCATTTACATTGTCTTCCAATTCCTGACCAATAGGTGTTGATATGTGTACTGTGGCTGGTCCTGGCCCCACCACAGCCTGCAGAGAGAGGTGTTCGGGAGAATCGAGGACCCAAGATAGTCCTTGAGTGTGACGTGGGCTCTGTGGTGGGCTTTGCTCTTGTGCTGGGCTACATTGGCTTCCTAGCCTGCCTCTGTCTCCTACTCGCATTCTTGGCTAGGAAACTTCCTGATAACTTCAATGAGGCCAAGCTCATCACCTTCAGCATGCTGATCTTCTGTGCTGTCTGGGTGGCCTTCGTCCCAGCCTACATCAGCTCTCCAGGGAAGTACACTGTGGCTGTGGAGATCTTTGCCATCCTGGCTTCTAGTTATGGCCTGCTGCTGTGCATCTTCGCTCCAAAGTGCTTTATCCTCCTTCTAAGGCCTGAAAGAAACACCAAGAAACACCTGATGGCCAGATAGAAGGATACCTGGTAACACTTTATAATAAGGTGCCATAATAAATAGCAAACTAGTCATTACCTAACCCTTATTTGTTAATTGTTTCTAAAATATCTATTTGGCACAAGTTAATAGTTTTTTCATCATTAATTAAATATTAGTTGTTTGCATACGTTGATATGTTAATGTTTTAACAAATAGAAAACAATCTATTAACTAATATTGTATTAATATTTGTTAATAGTTAACTAAATGTCTTTTTGGCACTAATTAACAGTTATTTCTTACATCATTTAAATGTTAAATGTTTATTTACAAATTATATGTTAATCTAAAAGTTAATGACATATTATTATTTAACTAATTGTTATTAAACTGTGCTTCTGCCTATCTCAATATGAACCACTCCTCATAGGACCCTTACAATAAAGTTGGTTAAGCTTAATTAATATATTAGTAATATATAACTATCAGTATGGGGGACCCTTATAATAAAGTTGGTTAAGCTTAATTAATATATTAGTAATATATAACTATCAGTATGGGGGACCCTTATAATAAAGTTGGTGAAGCTTAATTAATATATTAGTAATATATAACTATTAGTATGGGGGACCCTTATAATAAAGTTGGAACAGTAATTATTAATAGTTATTTACAAATATTTCTTATAACATTTATTAACAATAGCAAATATTTTACAGTGGGTCTCTCACACTGGAAATGAATGATCTAAGCACACACTGGGAGGGGGGATGAAAATACTTTATTTATAAAGTCAAAAAACTCAGAAAGAACTCTCCAATAGCTTTTTGTTTTCTACTGGAACACTGACCACTGATGGTTAAACTGATGATCTGATGATGACCAAAAAAGATGATCAAACTAGAATGACAACAGAATGTATAAAATGGTATATCAAATAAACAGAGAAAGAAAGAGGGGGTTCAACCAGAGTGTGAGAAAAAGAGAAAGACAGAGTGAGAGAGACAGCACAAGAAAGTGAGGGAGGGAGAGAGCGAGAGAGACAGTGTGACAAAGAGTGTGAGAAAAAGAGAGGGAGGGAGAGAGCATGAGAAAGAGATAGACAGAGTGAGAGACAGGCAATATTTTTTTAACCACACTTGAAAAAAACAACACGACAGCCGACAATTTCAAGCCCTGATTGTATGCTTTCAGGACCTTCTTGCTAGTTGTGGATTTCATGATTTGTTTGAATGAATCAGTTTGCGTCGGTCAGTTCTCCAAGAAGAGTCGTTCGTTCGTTCATTCGTTCGTTCGTTCGCATTTCCGGTAGCGGTGAATCATGATTCTCAGTCACTGAGTCGGTCAGACTCGGCTCCTTCCTCGTTCTCGTTTAAACGAATCGCGAATGCACGTTCTCAGCCGAGTCGGTCAGACTCAACTCCTCCCTCGTTCTCATTCTCAAACGAATCATGATTGTGCAATGGTGCAAACAGTAATCAATCAACACAACATTAACTAAGTTCCTTTTAGCTGAGGAGCGCTTCATGTTCAGAATCGGGATGTTGTTGGCCATCTGGCTCTCGTGACTTCTCAGTCCTTGAGTCTTCACCACTAAATGCAGTCAGTGAACGAACCGCGACTCGCGAGTCAGCGCGACTCAGCGCGACTCAGCGACTAGTGGGTGGAGCTGGAAGTCGAGTCTCGGAGAACGAATGAGACGAACGACGACGAACAAGAGCGGCGAATCAGGTCGGTTCGTTCGTTTTAAAGAGTCGTTCGCGAACGAGCCACCACTACTTCTTGTATCTTCTTATCACTTCAAAAGGGCCATGGGCTGCAAGGAGCAAATTATAAAGAAAACCTACATTACGGACGGTACATAAAAATGTGTGTTCACAACAGTGCTATGAGTTGAAGTGTTCTCGTGCAGTGTGTTGTAACTCTGACTTAACACAGAGTTAAACCGTAGCCAATGAAGAAAGTCATAGCTTGACCTTTTACTGTCACACTTCCTCATCAACAGGAAAACTGAAAACTGCAAATAAAAGAATACAAAAATATTGTGTGTCCATTTATGACTAAACATCACATTGTGCATAGTTGTATCCAAACCATTTTAAACCACACATCAAACATAGTTTTTAAACTAAATCTACCATAATAAATCATCCTAAACATGTCCTCTAACAATTAAACAACTTACGGCATTGCCTCTTTGATGCTTCCCAGTAGACCCTAATTGCAGGAAGTGACCAAACTGGAAGTAACATCATCTGCAATTGGAACAACAGCGGACTCGATGATGCATTCTGGGATATTTAACGGTCCCAAGTCCACACGAGTCACCTCCGATGCATCCTCGGTAGAACGGCCTCATCGAGAACGCATCGAGAACACTTCCGGGTTTTACGACAGTACTCGTGTACTCGCGTACTTGGAATTGGAACAGTGCTTGGGCTACCACTGATGACGTTTATCGAGAACGCAAGTACACGAGAACACACGAGAACGCGAAATGAGAAACGGCTAATATGAATTTATACATTAGCTACATTAGCGTGGGCCCCATGCTGATAGTAATAGTAATATATAGATATAGATAGTAATATATTAATTAAGCTTAACCAACTTTATTGTAAGGGTCCTATGAGGAGTGGTTCATATTGGGATAGGCAGAAGCACAGTTTAATAACAATTAGTTAAATAATATGTCATTAACTTTTGTATTAACATATAGTTTGTAAATAAACATTTAACATTTAAATTATATAAGAAATAACTGTTAATTAGTGGCAAAAACACATTTAGTTAACTATTAACAAATATTAATACAATATTAGTTAATAGATAGGGTTAGGGTTTTCTATTTGTTAAAACATTAACATACAGATTTTATGCAAACAACTAATATTTAATTAATGAGGAAAAAACTATTAACTTGTGCCAAATTGATATTTTAGTAACAATTAACAAATATTAACAAAGGGTTAGACTAGTTTGCTATATATTATGGCACCTAATTATAAAGTGTTACCGCAGTTGGTTAGTATAACTTTACTGCAGCCATCACTCAAAATTGGAATTGGTCATTTTCTGTAAAGATAAATTGTATTCAGAGAAATTAGTTCTTGGTCCATGGAACCGGGCGTTGACAGGTTTCATTCTTTAGAAACAAAGTAGTTTAAATAATTTAATTTATTTTCCTAAAAATCCCTAGAGGGTGATTCTGCTGTGAGACGAACCAACATCAAGAATGTCAATGAAGCACTAACAATGAAGGAGAGCTGTTCAACATTATAAATGTTTCATTTTGAACAACCACCACAACCATTGAGTTTTTACAATGAGCAATCCCCCATGGAACATAAATGTGTAGGGGGTTGGCTGTGAATGACAGCGGGAACATATACAGAGGATATCTGAGGAACCAATGCCTGACACTCAATCCTCTCTTCTCATTGAAAAAATGCTCCTTTCAATAAAATCCTTTCTACTGTTGGTCTAAGCAAGGAGTGTTCCTCCATCCATAAAAAAATGGACTGTCACAAGACTAGAATGAGACTAAATTAAATATACAAGACAACGCTGATATGCAGCCTGAACAATGTAATTTTCGAAATGAATCAACTTCTTATAGTAGGATGTTAAGAAGGAAAGGGAAGTTATTGTTTGAAAAATGTGTTGAACATCGATCTTGATACAATGCCACACAAGCACAATACATATCCAGATGACTGTATTTCTTTAATTAGTAAGTAACAGCTTCAAACTTTATGATTGCATTGAGTTTACAAGTACATGTCTACAATTATTGACTGCAGAAATTATAAATAGTAAGAAAAGTTTAATAAATATTTCTCCATGAAGCAGCCCAAAAATGGGGGGATGGGACTTAATCATTGCACAGACGTCTTTGACATTAGATGTTTTCGAGAGTTCCTTTCTGGCTTTAGCAAGATTATGTAACATTTGGGAGCAAAAATACAGGCTAACAGACCATAACTAGAAGCAAGGATGGCAAAGATCTCCACAGCCACAGCGTACTTCCCTGGAGAGCTGATGTAGGCTGGGATGAAGGCCACCCAGACAGCACAGAAGATCAGCATGCTGAAGGTGATGTACTTGGCCTCATTGAAGTTGTCTGGTAGTTTCCTTGCTAGGAAGGCCAGGAAGAGGCAGAGGCAGGCCAGCAGGCCAATATAACCGAGGACCAGAGCAAATCCAAGAGCTGAACCCTCGTCACATAAGAGTATAACAATAGCACTCTCTCTAGGCATCAGTTTTTGTTGAGTAGGAGGAGCCACCGTCAACCATATTATACAAATGAGAACCTGTATGGAGATAAATGTGTTTTATAATACAGTACTAAATATTTTCATGTACATTTGCATACATACCAATTGCATACATTAATTGGATATCAAAAAAGAAATGTAAAATTCTTACCTGGACCAAGGTGCAAATGGTAATGAAGGCTCTTTGCTGTACAGGTCCAAACCATTTCATAAGATTGCTGCCTGGTAGTGTTGCCCTAAAGGCCATCAATACCACTATTGTTTTACCCAGAACACAAGAGACACAGAGTACAAATGTGATCCCGAAAGCTGTTTGGCGAAGCATACAGGACCAGTCTGAGGGACGGCCGATGAAGGTCAGAGAACACAGGAAACACAGAGTCAAGGAGAAGAGCAGCAGGAAGCTCAGCTCAGAGTTGTTAGCTCTAACTATAGGAGAAGATATGTGACAAGAAAATATAAAGATAACCCAACAAGTGCACAAGGATCCAAGCAGGGCAATAGTTATGAGTGTTATGCCCATGGTGTCACTGAAGGACAGGAAGTCCACTTCTTTGGGAAAGCAGGCTGTTCTCTCAACATTGGACCAAAACTGCGGCAAGCAGAGCACACACTCTATGGAATCTGATAAAAAGGTTAAGACAGCTTTAGTTTCCATGGCCTATGCATTTTCATGGTTCAGGAATCTCACTGTTATAGTTTATGAATAGAAACTTACTGGTCTGATTGCTAATCTCCCCAGCTCTACAGACCACACAGTCATGGCAGCATATAGGAAAGTTTGGTCGGATAGCCTTTCTGGTGCCTTGTAGACAAGGACTGCTGCACACTGACTCAGGAACCTGGAATATAATGGACAGACACTCTCCAGTTAATAAAATTCTCAGCAGCACAGCCAAACATTGGCACACACACCGTGTGAGGAATATTATCCTTACTGTTGTCTTGTTGCCGTTCCATATAATATTCTCTTCTTGCAGATGGAGTTTTTTCTGGCCAGCTGTTGCTGTCCCATCAAACATGCCAATGGTTACAAATTGCTCGCCATCAAGTCCCAGTTGCCAATTGAGTAGATCATAAATAGCAACTGGGTCTCCATTGTGATCAAACTTGGTCTCCTCACCAAACTGATTAATGTAATCCACCTCCTTAAGGTAATGAAGAAGCTACAGAGAACCATCTGGTAACCATCAACTCATCAAAATTATGAACTAGAAGTAAGCAGTGAGAATCTGTGCAGTACCTGCCAAGGCTGTATATTGGTTGCATCTGGACAAGCCTTCAGTGGAAATGGCCCAGCATCCTTCTTGCAGCTTATCATGGATTTAATCGCATGGGCAATTGCATAGACAGCTTTGTAGACATTGTAAGAAATCCTTAGTTTGGAAAAATCTGAGTAGATGTTTTTCATACTTCTCAGATCCTCTGATCCAGAACACAGTGGTTCATCATTTTCATTTCCCATTTGAGTTTCAGAGCTGACACCTAAACTGCACCCAAAGACCTTTTCCCAGAAAGGAATCAGAAAGGGATTCTCAGAGGCATCTGGGTTTGAGGGGTGTAGACGAAGTAGAAAGTCTTGAAGGCCAGGAATGTATACTCCACGTACGGCTAACCCTATAGTGCCCTGGAGGATTTGATGATACTTGGGAGGGGTGGAGAGCACAGGGGCTGTGCTCCATGCCTCACTGGCCAGCCATTGTATCCCTGTTAGTCCCTGCCTGTAAACAGGAACAATGACATATGCATTGTACCTTCAAACTGAATGTAATGGCTTACAAATTGCAGATTATGTTAGAAGATCTTATCAACCAGAAATTTAATTGAAAGGGATATGTTTGCATGGTATTGTGGAGATATGCTTGTAGAAACAATGCTTCATGCCTGAGTGCTTCATCAAACAGTGCCCCAGCATCTTGTTCCACCGCAAATACCAGGACCACCGAAGCCCCTGAGGATCGAATCCTGGAAACAATAGCGGCCAATGCCTCTCTTGCATGGTTCTTAGGGATTATCTCTTGGAGTGCCACACAGGCACCAAACTTCTTAACCTTTTGAGAACAACCAAACATATTCGTCCAACATATCATTCATAAAATTAAGTTGATCCATTTCAATAATGATATAATAATATAAGCGAAATATAAAGAATATATATACAGTTCCTACCTCATTAGCAAAGACATTTGCACCACTTCGACCATAAACGTCATCTCCTGCGATTACTCCAACCCACGTCCACTGAAAATGTTTGACGAGCTGAACGAGTGCATCAACCTTTTAAAGGAAGGGATAGTACAAAACATTAGTAAAATAAAGATAATAAGGACACATTTCAGGTTAGGTACAACATTATACAGGGAAAATACTAATATGTCACACATTTATAAATAGAGATTCTAACCTGGAAGAGGTCACTGGGCATTGTTCTTAAGAAGGCAGGGTACTCCTTTTTGTTACTGAGACAAGCACAGCTGGAGAAATAGCTCACCTGAGAGGAGAAAAGTGTAAAATAGACATCACAATCTCTCAGAATATGTATACTGGAGTGGAGCTGGGCACAATGAGGAGATTACATTACTAGACAATGTTACATTAATAGACATTAATAGACATTACATTAATAGACAATGGCTCTGTCTGACCTGAGGTACATGGAAGGCTCCGAGGAAACGAGCCATGACTAGAGACTGTGTTGATCCGGCGTCTCCTATCACTACCGGAACAGTCCCGGGACACATGGTATTATCCACCATCTCTACCTCTGAACCTTGCTCAGTTCCCATCAGCTCCATGGCAGCCTTCAAGGCCTGGTAGGGTGTGCTGCATGAATCATAAATCTTATAGCCCAGAGTGACGTTTGGAAGGAGTTTTCCCTCCCTGTTGATCTCTTCAATTGCAAAGATCATACTTTGCGCCATGCGAAATATTCGCAAGCTAAAGCTAAGGGAAAAAAGAGAGAATATTGACTGAAAGAAAAGGTTATTATCTATACCATACAAAAAAATATATTGTAGGAATACTATGTCAGAAGTATTTTACTGGGGAAACACAAATCACACCTGTCCCATGAATCTTAAACTCCTGTGCCAAATGCACGAAATCCTGCAGAAATCAATATGTGTCCAAATATTGCTGATCTTACCTGGTGCATCGTAGGTTTGAAGGCAGGGTGGTGAATGAGTGATGTGGCTCCACTACCGTTTCATGGAGAGGAAACAGACCCCCTAGTGTGATGTCCCCAATCCTTTGCAGAACAGGCAGGGATAGGGACCCCGGCACTTGTTTGCATTGCTGTGCATCCTGGTCACAAATTACTAGAGAAATCCCCGACCACAGCACATGTAAAAGCAGAAAATCTGACCAAAATGCGGAGGCCTTTGTCAGAGCACCTTGCAGCCAATTCATGTTCAACACAAAATAAAAAGTTCTGTGAGGCAAAGAAACAGTTGAGGCAGTGAGGCAGTATATCAGATCTGATGATGGATGTGTGGACCATCCATCTATGCCAATGTCAATTAATTTAAATCACATACATATACTATGTTCTATGTTCAGAAATAACTACTCCATGATACGGAAAATAAACATGAGTCTTTGATATTAATGGACATTAAAGATCAGTGAATCAGAAACTTTGCAAAAACAACAGAATTCACATGATGCAAATGTAGGATGGATTGTCTTAGCTCCTGAATTGCTTCTACCATAACCCATGGAAAACCCCATGGACATCAGATAACAATCTATGGAGATGCACGCGTGTACACCACACCTTGGATCAGCTGAGAGAGGCTCTATATGTGCTATCTGCTTCATACAATCGCTTGCCACGTAGGATCCATTTCCCTCGCGATCAGATCAATGGACAGATTTAATCACACTATTTCAATAGCGCAGCAGGGATTAAAAAAAAAAAAGTTCACATCGGATCATAAGGGGGGGGGCGGGGTTGTTTTTAACTGTCAGCATGGATAGTTGTATGCTTGGTTGGGGCTTACTTATGCCTGAGTGATGAGAAGAGGCACTAGCATGTTTTTCCATAAACACATCCACACACATGCACAACACACACACACACACACACACACACACACACACACACACACTCACACAATGTTATAACAATCATTACATTTTCAGAATCAGACATTTTGTCCAGCCTCCAGTCACATTAGTTGAAATTAGTTAATTTAAATGCAAATTAGGCTCTTAGGATTTGTTTTTAAGAGTTAATTAGAATAATATGATACCATATCATTGTATTTTATATTTTTCATATTGTTAAATATGACTTTCATTTCCCTGCATTTTACGATCCATCCGATTCTTTCAGGGGTAAACCGATAATGAGGGATTAAGGAACAATATAATGGATCTCCCAGTTATGTAGTGAATCTGGGAGGGCTGCAAGTGTGTCATATCAGCTCATCAAATCTTAAAGGTCATAGGTATAAATGTACTGGATTTGCCTTGCCTCATAAATATGACTGAATTAGTGTCTGAGTGAATTAGTGGCTCATTTAGAGCAAAAACCCTGCAGGCTTGACAACAAAAAACTAAACAACAGAGACTCTGGTGAAAATTAGCTTTGACATGTGTACATGTTTTGCTGCCTGAGGCCAGATTTTCCCATGCTCTCTTAATGTGTTCCCACTGGGGAGGATTGCAACCTTGTTTAGGTACAAAAAACGTTTTCCTTTCTCTCTGAGCCCTGAGGGAGCTTAGATTCTGCATATACTCTGTATAGGCCTGATAACAGGAGAATAATAATGCAGTTGACCTCGTGGGCAATATACAATTACACATATACATTAAAAAAAAATAGTATTTGTTTCAAAGCCTAACCCTGAGACTCAAAAGTTCAAGTTTATTTATCACACACTTTTTATTCTAAAGAGGTATGTGCACATATCATATATCAATGGTAGGAGAAGTGATATTATATTGTAGATAATGATATTAGTAGCTGTTCAACAGCCTCAATTCCTCAAATGCCATAAAAAATACACATTACACAATCACACATACCACAATGGTTTGACAACGGTTTAAACAAAATATAACGACCCACAATGGCCAATGAACCTATTAGATTTATCATAGGATTAGGATAAGTAGGATTTATGCCACTATAGGGGACTTAATGAACACAAATCCTACTACTAAATTAAAATGTAATTCTGAAGAGGTAGAGAATAAGAGGTAGGGTAGAACGCTTTGCAACAGATTCAATAGAAGTAGGATCTGCTTCTCAGTGCTGTGCATTTGACATTGATTGATGGAAAAATTTTATTATTGTATTTTGTGATTCTGTTTACTTTCTCCTTTATTTGTTGTTTTCATTAATAAATACAGTCCAGCCATGCCCCTAGCCAGCTATGAGGTATTTTTTATAAAGCCAAAAATAAAATCTGAAACTAAACTGTATAAAAAATTGTAGATTAGTGCATGCTTAATTCAATTTAGACTAGTTACGTTGTGTGCAACGTGTGTAACATCTGGGGGTACATGCCCCCCCCAACCAAACCAAACTGAATCCCTGCAACTGAAGCCTCCCCACCCCTGGACCCCTTTTTCAAACCCTGGCTACGGCCCGGAGTCCAACTGGGTTGTGAAATTGTTGTTTGCTTTAGCTTTCTGCTAAATCCTGAATACATTGTGCTTTCTACAATGTATTTTTGAACTTTGCCTTTGTTTTCTTTTACTTATCTATTTCATTTTATTATTTCATTTTATTGTATGACAGTGTTTCTATGTGAAGGATTTTGAGTCTGCCTTGTGTATGAAAAGTCCTATATAAATAAAGTTGCCTTGTGAATAACCTCTGGGTTGTAAATATTATTTCAACTGCATGCACTTTCATACTTTAACTTGTTTTTTGCCCTACCCCTGAATCACTGTGTTTTGTATGGCTCACTAATGTTTGGTCTATCCAGCAGATGGCCAGTGCCGCTTGGGCCTTGTTGGTGGCAGCGATGTTCAAGTTGGTGGTTTTTGTTATGATTGATTGAAGTCTGGAATGGATTAAACCACTGACCATAATCCTTTGGTAATTGCCACACATTTGACATACCCATCCATCAACATATTTAATATGTGGATATGTATTTTTAATGTAGTCATGCCAATCCTAAAAAGAATACGACTGGCATTGATTACTCCAATTGTTATCTAATAATATGTTTTTTTTAACTGCAGCTAAAAATGTAAAGAGAATGGTTATCTTATGATATAGGCCAAATCAAAAAGAGGTTGGAGAACTGACGATAAATAGCTTTACATTGAAGTATATCGAAGCCTTTATTAAATCATTATTAAATCATGCAACAAACCAAGTTAAATATTATCACTAAAATGTGATCTAAACTGTGATATGTATCCATGTAAAAGTGACAGATCACAAATCTATGTAAATTAGTTTCATGGGTAGAAAACATTTGGATGGACAAGTAATTAAATCGAGACACTCCCATAAGACTTCGGATCGGCTTGTTTGTGAAGTTGACTGGATGCTTGGAAATGGCCCTTTGAGACCAAACTGTAGCCTGCAGTGTTGTTTTAATCAACTGCAAATTGAAACATGCAGTCATGTGTAAAAGAAGCATGCAATCCAGCTTAATGGTTACTGTATATTCACTACGGTAAGGATGTCATCACCCAAGAACTGCCAATTTACCTTTCTCCCAGGTCACTAGGGGAGGGGGCAGGGTCTGGCTGGGCATGCAGAAGCAGGTAGGTGTCATCAACACAGTGATGACACCCAGGCCTTGGGCTATGAGAAGGTGTTCACCAGGTGTGGTTTGGATATTTCATTATTTTAGCATCTCCCAAAAGGGAGTTCTATGCTCTATTCAAAAACATGTTGCAAAAATGATGCAAATTGCACTCAAATTGACCTTGGCACAAATAAAACATACCATTAACACATTATTTCTTTAGTTGTCAGTTCAGATCTTAAAACCTATGAATGTACAAAATTATGAACCCATCCAACTGATTAATTTATATATATATATATATATATATATATATATATATATATATATATATATATAAAGTATAAAATACCATAATAGCACAATATGTAACACTTGTACTTGTTTTTATTATGCTACAAGGGACTTTACAGAAGGTTAATATGTAAATAACCTAGCCAACAAAAGGTAAATGATGAGATAAACCTAAAGGGACACAACATTTTGTACAGTATTGCAATAGCATTTTTAAATAGCATCACCAAATGAAGTGCTTCAGTCTTATCTGGGGCCACACATGCTGTGAAATATATTATTTTTGTCAGATCTTCCAGACTCCTACTAAAGAGATTTATTTGGAAACAAAACATTTTAATTGTATTATAAAACATAGTTCCACATTACAAGCCAGGTTCCTTTTCAGTGGTTTCCCTTCTTTTCGGTTAGTATTTCTTAATGATACTAGTTTGTTCTGACTAATAGTATTTATATATAAGAGTATAATACTCTATATTATATATAATATATAATATTACTTATATACTTATTTTATTACTAAAATTAAATATAGATTATGAGATTTTCTAGAGCTTGTATGAGCTTCATCTGAAGAGGTGGAAACATATTCATTATGCGTGTGTGTGTGTGTGTGTGTGTGTGTGTGTGTGTGTGTGTGTGTGTGCGTGTGCGCGCACGTGTGTGTGTGTGTGTGTGTGTGTGTGTGTGTGTGTGTGTGTGTGTGTGTGGGTGTGTCTGTGTTTCAGCCATCTGGTAAATAGTTTATTCTTTGTGTTCCCTGGGAGGCCCACAGATGTTCTTATGTTTTTGTGTGATGATCTTATGTAACTCACACAAACGTATCTGGGTAACAGGTTCTTTGGACCTGGTTTCCTAGTTGCAATAATGTATTCCAATAATATTGGAATACAGTCATAAAAAGAAATAATCCATATTGAATGCACACATTTGCGAATTTGTCTGACACCGAACAAGATGGTTGACCCACAGGGTAGGCCTGAATAGGCAACACCCTTGGTGCTGCTATTTTAGGGTTTTCCCATCTAATTCAGGAAAGTACAATTTACATGACAGATATCTTCTTTATCGTCACGTTTTGGAAACAGGATGAGCCGGCCGTACTATCCTACATGGGATATGGCAATTACGCAAAGCTCCAGAATTTTGTGGACCATTATATTTCTGTAGTGGCAGATAGTTCTTCAGTCTTAGGGTAAGGGTTGTGTTCAGATGTGTGTAGGGGTTGGTTAGGATTTCATGTCTATTAGGGTTAGAATACATGTCAGTCGTAAGTTGCAGCAGTTATCTTGGATGCCATTATAGGATTTCAACAAATTAACATGGGAAATTAGCTTGTATCTGAGCGGGCTGGTGTATTTCATTATTGACAATGGCAAATGTATCAGCCACCTCATATATCCTTTTCTAGAAGCTCTACAACAAGAAGTTTATGTGCTATGTGCTTCCTGGAGGGTGTTTGTCATGCAACCTTGCATCTGTTTCAAATGCTATCAGGCTGTATTTGGTGCTGGTTTGCTCCTCCCATATACCTTGTTATCGATGTCCAAGGGGAGGGCATTCTGCCAAGGGGTGTGTCGAGGGGAAGGTTTGATTGGCCACCCGGAGTGCCACCCCTACTAAATCTGGCAGTTGATTGATTCTGAACTTATCAATCAAAACCTTAGTGTTTGACGACTACCAGTACGAACACTACAGCAGAATTTGCATGATTAATGTGCCACCGTTTTTACTATGCAATGCTTCAATGCTTTTTATGTTAAAATTATCATACAAATTATCATATTCAAGGACAGAATGGCATGTGTCATTCTGTGCCATTTAAGGGCCAGCCCAAAATGTAATCAGTTTAGAAGGTGGGGAAAAAAACTGATCCCAGTATCAGGTGTCTTCAGTATACTTTCAGCATGCACTCCAGGGTTTTGATAGACAGAGGCATGCAGAGGATTTGAACTGTTTGTCATTTGAAAAAAAGGTGTTTCATTGTTGATCTTGATCTGTTTCCCTGGGTATCCATGTCTAAAAAACATTTGTATAGGCTCATTTGCAATCCCTTTTGTTCATGTAACCTTTGTAAATGGCCTTAACATACCTTATGGCATAATCAAGGAAAAGCATAATATAATGGTGGCTCTTCTGTGATTTTAATAGGGGCCCTAAGTCCATTTCAATACGTAAAAAGGTTTGGCAGCGTTGTGACAGTGTGACAGTGGGTGAATCCAATGGGGTTTAGGCGCCATCTGCTGGAATTCTGAGTAGGTGCAACAATGTTACAGCCCTACACTTGATGACATTCATTATTATACCAGTGTTTATCTTCCATCAATACTTCTTGAGTATTGATGGAGAAAATATATTTCCTCCAATTAACTTGAGGAAGAACAATCTTTCCCAAAGGAAGATGCACTATCCCTGCATGTTAATTCCAAAAAATAATATATAATTGAAGTAAATTGTGTGTTCAAAGTTATGCATTCATTTTTAAATACGTTTTTATCATCTCACACTAGTACTGTATCCACTTTGTCTTACAGTCTCTGAGGAAGCCATATATGACTATTATTATTCAGATATCAAGGCTGTCATTAATAAATAAGGAGTAGCTGTCTCGTACAGCCCTATTGTTTGATGTTATATTTGACATTATAGTTTAACATTGTAAAGAACTACAATTTCATGTTTAGTTGTGTTTAACTTTCACTAGCAGCACTAGGAGCCTTTAACCATCACTAGTCTTTAACCATCACTAGCAGCACTAGGAGCCTTTAACCATCACTAGCAGCACTAGGAGCCTTTAACCATCACTAGCAGCACTAGGAGCCTTTAACCATCACTAGCAGCACTAGGAGCCTTTAACCATCACTAGCAGCGCTGGGAGCAGTGGGCAGCCACTCTGCAGTGCCCGGCAACAAGGGTAGGGGTATTAACCCTTAAGTATTAACCCTACATTAAGATGTAGGTATTTTGGTGTGGGAAAAACCCATGTGAGCGCCAGGAAAACACACAAACTCCACACAGAAAGTTCCCTTCCCTCCTGAGGCAGTAGTGTAACCGTACTACCGTGTCGACCCATAAACACCGCATACCTCAGGCATCGTTGCATCTGGCATGAGGGCCCATACTCAATCCTTGTGTGTGCTGCATGGTATGACCTTTACCGTCAGTCTGATTTGATTAAGCACTGAGTGCTTTTCCAACCCTAAAATATGAGGTCTGCCACATGGTTGGAATTAAGCTTGAATAATATCGGTTGAATAGAATAATACATGCACAGCACTACTTTGCCTGAACATCCTTTTCTTAGTCCATCAAGACAGATTTGTTAAAAGAGAAAATAGACATTTAACAAGGTAAACCTTTAGTGAAAGACAATATATGAAATAAATATATTAAAAAATACTATCTAAAGTCTTTTGAGTCTGAATAATTGCTTTATTTTCATTGTTTATATCCAACACCCACATTTAAAAAGAAGTGAGAGAAGTATATTGAAATTGGTAGAAAGGTTACTCAATATTAAAATTAATTAAACTCACTCCCCTTGCAGAGATAAAGTTATTTTGATTGGGCTCTTTCCGCTGTTCCTATCTGTCCTTTATGAATTCATAACTGAGAAATGCATATGATTTACTCCTGTTAATTACTTTTGAGAGCTGCAAAAGTACTTAATGCTTATGACTCATTACACACCAAATTGGTATGTCCTCTTTAATGGTACATAAATGGCACAGTAGTTAACAGAACTCATATTAAACATTTTGTTATGAGGCAGTATTTTAAAACAAAGCTATGCCTCTGTAGACGGAAGAATGTAATAAATAGTATTAGATTTAACAGCACAAAACCATGAAAATCGACATTGCTATTGCATATTATTCTTCAACATCTGATGTTTCCGAGAGTTCTTCTCAGGTCTGAGCAAGATTATGTAATAATAATAATAATAATAATAATAATGTATGTAACAATAATTATGTAACAATAATTATGTAACATTTTGGAACAAGAATACAGGCTAACAAACCATAACTAGAAGCCAGGATGGCAAAGATCTCCACAGCCACAGAGTACTTCCCTGGAGAGCTGATGTAGGCTGGGATGAAGGCCACCCAGACAGCACAGAAGATCAGCATGCTGAAGGTGATGAAGTACATGTTTAAGCTAAATCGAATGCGTACAAATAATCAGAATCAGGTTATTACATCTCCTAAAGCACAATGTACACATGGCAGTCACAATTTTGGATGTTGAGACTATAGGATCAAACATTTCTTACATTTGAAATTCATGTTAAAAGTAAAAATATTTGAGAGGAGAAATATAAATCACATCCATCTCATAAATCTTTAACTAAAGTGCCAAAGACACAAACTCCTGCTGAAATCAACATGTGAAGATAACTGATCATATCAAAGTTCAAATGTTTTGTTTAAATGCTAGATTTGGTTCTTTGTATTTGTTTTTAATAATTCATTATAATAATATAATACCATATAATTATATTATATCATATCTGTCTTCATTTTACAATCCATCAGATTGTCAGCAGTATATCAGTAAGTAGCTTTCAAGGAATATTATAATGGTTCTTTATGAAGTGAAGCTTGAGGCCGATGGGCTGCAAATGTGCTACATCAGCTCATCAAGGCTTCAAGGTCATAGGTATAAATGTCCTAGAACTGCCTTGCCTCATAAATCTGAGTGATTCAGTGCATGCATTAATTAGTGTCTAATTAAGAGCAAAACCCCTGCAGGCTAGACAACAAAAAAACTAAATGACAGACTCTGGTGAAAATGAAATTGACAAAGGTACGTGTTTTACTGCCTGAGGCCAGAGTTATCCATGTTCTCTTAATGTGCTAAGTTAATGTGTTTCCCACTGGGGAGGAATGCAACCTTGTTTAGGTAAAGAAAAACTGTGCCATGATACTGTTTCCGTTCACGCTGCGCACTTAGGGAGCAGAGACTCTACATAGACTCTGTAAACATTCAGGTTCAAGTTTATTTATCATAATTTTTTTATTCTAATGATGTATGTACACACACCATATATGGATGGGAGAAGATACATTACAATAGGAAATGAGTTCAATGAAGTGATATTAGGGGCATTATTCACTCAGCCATTGCAAAATCAATACAATTGATGTTGCAACAAGATCAAGACCAAAACCAAGAGACCTACCAGAAATAATAGAAAAATTGTATGTATCATGTATAACTAATCATAATCTCAATTTGTATATTAGTAATTATAAATGGAAACCCTAAGAGGAAATTACAAACTAACTTAGATTTTGCCTTGTCCCACTAACTTACCATCTAATCATCCATACAACTTCCAGATGACTTATAGTTATTTTAGTTGGTACTAGTTAATTATCTTAATCATAGTTAATTATGTTTTTCCCTGGAAATATTTCCTCTTTACTATATTTCAATTCACTTATTCACTTTTTACTTGGTTTATAGTGGAAATCTCAAAGATTTTCATTGGATTACGGTTACGTCGCTATCTTTTACATAATGAAGTGACATAATGATGATTGAGCCTATGGCCCGCTGATAGAAGACCTTGCATGTGCTATTAACCATAACTATTTTCTTGGTGTCCCTAAGTTGTATTCAATGTCATCACCAAGAACCCAATGGTTTGCCAACAGTTTACTTTGAAATGGAACTAGCAAAAGGCCCTATTAAGTTTCTATGAAATATTGCAATTTATGCTAATAGAGGGAACCTTGAATCCAATGGATAAAAGAAAAACTAAATATGAAGTGGAAGGATTAGGATTAGGGTAAAATACCTTGCCGCATATGGGATAAAAAAAGGATCTGCTTATCAGTACTGTGCACTTGACTTTCATTGATGTAAGAGTTTAATTAAATTTCCATTATTAGTGTCATCTAATTCTCTTTTGTGATCTGATGAAACAGTACATTCAGGTTTTTTCGCTTTATTCATTTTTTTCATTTAAGAATACACAGTACAGTCATAAAAGACTGAATTGTAAATAACAGAGATAGATAGATTTACAACAAATAAAAAAACTACTACACACACTTTCCTACTTTTCTGTATTTCTTGCCTTACTTTTGAATCACCAAGTTTTTCACAATTGTTTAAACACATTAATTGGAACATCAGACACAATGTGCACAACCTGAAACTCATGTACCAACTGCAAAACCGATCGCAGATGAGCGCTATTATTTTTATAGCTTATTATATAATTTTTATCATTGACGCAGACTCCTCGTTCGGGGGGGCCACAGGGGGGTCCGGACTCAGAGTTAGGGGGGCACTGGCCCCCCCTGGCCCCCCCCCTAGAACCGCCACTGCTTGGTGTTCACACAGAACACACTGCCAATCACGTTTCTAAACTCCAAAGGCTGTTGTGCAATTAGCAATCTGCAATTTGCTATAGAAGGGTCACAGAAGAAAGACATGACACTAGATAAGAGAGACAGACATTGAGTAGTATCACTCTATGAGAATGTTGATAATGGAGATGATGATGAACATCGTTATTGTCATTATGGTTATCATCATTATTTAGGATATTATCCATCTTATGGTGGAAATGTACTGGATATAAGTATTGACCCTTATGGGTATGTGTAGGCGTGTATGTATGTATGTATGTATGTATGTAGGTAAGTATGCATGTATATGCAAACACACTTTATGTATGACATTTGTTTGATACTTAAAAATGTGAGAAGGGGGGGCTTGATATAAGCGGAAGCTTCTGCCCCTACCCTTTGGTTACGACAAATAAAAATGCATTGGGCCTGGTTGGTGGTGGTGATGTTCAAGTTGGTGGTTCACGTTATGACCTTTGGTAATCACCACATATTTGACAAACCCATATATTAACACATTTTTTATGTTGAGTCATGCCAATCCCCAAAAGGCATGGCATGGGGTACTCAAATTGTAATTTTAAAATAATTTGTGCATTAACTGCCTGAACATAAGGATAATTGATATCTCCAGATTTAAGCAAAATCAAAAAGAAGTTAGAGAACTGATGATAAGTTGCATTACAGTGAAGTATAATGTATTGTCAATCATTGTATTGCTATAAAGACCATGAGTTCAAATTTGTAGACGCCTTTATTAAATCATGTAATCAAATAAATGAAAGATTACTACTAAAATGTGATCTAAACTGTGATATTTGCCCATGAATAACTGACAGATATCACAAATCTATGACAATTAGTTTCATGGGTAGAAAACATTTGGATAGACAAGTAATTAAATTTAGACATTCCCATAAGACTTAGGAATCGGCTTGTTTGTGAAGTTGACTGGATGCTTGGAAATGGCACTTTGAGACCATAGTGTAGCCTGCAGTGTTGTTTTAATCAAATGCAAAATGAAACATGCAGTCATGTGTAACAAAACCAAGCAATCCGGGTTAATTGTTACTGTTTATTCACTACGGTAAAGATGTCATCATCTGAGAACTGCCAATTTACCTTTCTCCCAGGTGTCTCGGGCAGGTGGCAGGGTCTGGCTGGGCATGCAGAGGCAGGTAAGTGTCGTCAACACAGTGATGACACCCAGGCCTTGGGCTATGAGAAGGTGTTCACCAGGTGTGGTTTGGAGAATTAATTAATTTAGCATCTCCCAAAGGTGGGTTACGCTCTGTTCAACAACATGTTGCAAAAATGATGCAAACCGCACTCAACATAAACAACCTCATAGTTGTTTAAATGTTAACATTGCATAATCAACGGTGATGAATATAGTCAAAATACAATAAAAGGAATAGAAAATATTACATAACAATATAAACAAATGTAAAGAATACATAATTCATAGCTTCAGACATGAAAGAGTTCACAATTGAATTCCAATTGTAAAGTTCCCATACCAACAAAAGCCAAATCAAAAATGAGTTAGTAGCATTTAGCATCAGAAATGTTAACTTAGTTATTGTCTAAATTATATTTTAGACAATACATCTGTAAGGCAAGGACATCAGTTAACAGAATCATGATGCAATAATTCTATAATCGTGTCAACCAGAGAGCCTGTAATCAGTCTACAAGGTTTTTCCTTACTTATCCATTCGTAAACGGGCCCTGTAAGGAGCAGTCACGTGTCAAGAGTTCAAATGCCAAGTTCTTGTGGCAGATCTTGAGGGTATTATCTGAGATATGTTTAAATATCTAAAGAACACTTGATTAATTGTAAGAATGACCACAACCATGCTGCAGTTGATCATGGAAATACATAAAGGGATTACATGTGTAAAGGTTTCAATTGGCCCAAAAAAATGTATTAAATGTCCTATTTCAACAATAATATACAGAATATTTTAAGTATTTAATGAAAATATTACAAAATGACATTTGATTGTGTGTGTGTGCATACTGTGCAACCAAAAATAGATTTGCTATGTCTAACAATATCAGTTGCCACACTTCACCTATGTGGCTTATATTGGACTCCTACAGACAAGGATGCAGGGTGGTGGTTTTGGAAAAATGTTTTATTGTAAACGGTTGTAGACAATGATACATAACCTGGTGCTCCATGTTGCCATGCTGGCTTAACTTAGCATATTGATTACTCTATAGGCAACAGGTGTGCAGCCTTACCCAGCCCCAGAGTCCAATCAGACACTGGCCAGGCAAGGCTGCTTAAACCAGCCATCATCCACACACACACACACACACACACACACACACTCCACAATACATTCAAGGAAATATAGTTTAAATATGTTTAATGTGTGCAGAATTTGAATGACTTCAATTAAATAAAACAAATCTATCAATCAGTCTAATATTGAATTATCTTCTTATATAAAACATGAACTTTCATCAGGTAATGATGAAACCATGACTACTATAAGTCATATTGTTATTATAATCAGTAATGATGATATTAATATCAATAATATTGAAATATAGCCATAAAAAGCAAGAGGCTTTGCATTTAATCAATTTACATGATAGATCTGATATTGTCTGGTTTTGGAGAAAGAATCAGTTGACCGTGTTCAATACAGGATTTGGCGATCAAACGGAACACCAGAATTGAGCGCAATTATTTTTATTGAACGCTTATTCTGTCTTAGTAGGGCTTGTATTGAGATGTGCATAGGTGTGGGTTAGGATTTCAAGTCTATTAGGGTTAGAATACATGTCAGTCCTCAGTTGCTGAAGTTATCTTGGATGGCATTATAACATTTCACCTCTTAAGCAAATTAACGTGGGATATTAGCTTAAATCTGACCAGGATGATGTATTTCGTCATTGACAGTGCCACCATTTGCACCAACTCATATGGACCTTTCTAGAAGGGCTAGAACTAGAACTCTTGAGGCTGGGCACCCTGACTATGTATGATCATTTTCACATGCTCAATCAGGCTGTGTTTGGTGCTAGTTTGCTTCTCCCATATACATCTTGAGTGATATCCAGGGGGAGGGCCTTCTGCCATGGGCGGATCCAGGGGGAGGGCCTTATTTGATTGGCCAACCCGAGTGCCACCCCTACTAAATCTGTCAGTTGATAGAATTTAACCTTATCAATCAAAATCAAGGTGTTCGACTGGCAATACCAACACTATAGCAGAACTTGCATGACTATTATCCTACAGTTTTTACTACGCAACAATTTTTATTAAAATTGGTAAAAGTTATTATATGCATTGAAAAAATATGTGTTAGTCTGTGCCACTCCTTCGATTATTTTACTTTCCTTCAAATTAAATAAAGGATTAATGAAAAAAAATGGATGCCTGGGTAACCGCTCAGGCATCCTCTTTTGTTTAAATTCTGAGTAAAACAGAAGATGGGGACTAACTACTTTCACAAGCATGGACTCTGGGTTCTGATTGACCAAGGTATACAGAGGATTTGCCTTGTTTGTCATTTTGGCAAAGGTCAGCCTTGACATACCCAATGATATAATCAAGAAAAAACATATACAATGGTCTACATACAACAATATAATGGTGTCTCCTCCCTGATTTAGATAGTGGCCTTTTAAAAAAGATCCTATGGTGTTTGGACGCCATCTGCTGGAATTCTAAGCAGGTGCAACAATAATATTTTACTGCTTAGTCACTTGTATTAATGGATTAGGTGCAGTCTTCACTGCACCTAACTGAGACTCACCTTGATAACCTAGCTGTCTTCTGGGTGTAATGCATCAATGCGCTCAAGGCTGTCCCTAATAAATAAGGATGTTGAACTCCTGCAGCACTATTGTTTGATGTTATTGTTGAGTTTATATTAAAGTTTGTTATTGTAAAGAATGAGTCATTATAGCAAAGAGAATTGTCTTTATTTATCTATTTTTCTACAAGTATAAGTACTGTACTAAAAAATGTGATCTCTGCACTTAACCATCACTAGGAGCATTTAATCATCATTAGCAGCATAGGAGCATTTAGCCATCACTAGCACTAAGAGCAGTGGGCAGCTGCAGTGCACTGCCCAAGGACCAACAGCGCCCCCTATTGGGAAAAATTGAAGAATATAATGTGATTTGATTTAACAGCACAAAAAGCAGGAAAATCAACATTGTTATTGCACATTGGACTTTGACATTAGATGTTTCCGAGAGTTCTTTTCGGGTCTGAGCAAGATTATGTAACATTTCGGAGCAAAAATACAGGCTAACAGACCATAACTAGAAGCCAGGATGGCAAAGATCTCCACAGTCACAGAGTACTTCCCTGGAGAGCTGATGTAGGCTGGGATGAAGGCCACCCAGACAGCACAGAAGATCAGCATGCTGAAGGTGATGAGCTTGGCCTCATTGAAATTGTCTGGTAACTTTCTGGCTAGGAAGGCCAAGAAGAGGCAGAGGCAGGCCAGCAGGCCAATATAACCGAGGACCAGAGCAAATCCAAGAGCTGAACCCTCGTCACATAAGAGTATAACGATAGCACTCTCTCTAGGCATCCGTTTTTGTGGAGTAGGAGGAGCCACAGTCAACCATATTATACAAATAATAACCTGTATGGAGAGACATATTTGTTCTTCAAAGACAATAAAATGTAATTTCTGTTTTCATCAAACATCAAACAATAGCACAGGTAGACATTACACATAAGCCTCACCTGGACCAAGGTGGAAAGGGTAATGATGGCTCTTTGCTGTACTGGTCCAAACCATTTCATAAGATTGCTGCCTGGTAGTGTTGCCCTAAAGGCCATCAATACCACTATAGTCTTCCCCAGAACACAAGAGATACAGAGGACAAAGGTGATCCCAAAAGCTGTGTGGCGAAGCATACACGACCAGTCTGAGGGACGGCCGATGAAGGTCAGAGAGCACAGGAAACACAGATTCAAGGAGAAGAGCAGCAGGAAGCTCAGCTCAGAGTTGTTAGCTCTAACTATAGGAGTAGATATGTAGCAAGAGAATATAAAGATAACCCAACAAGTGCATAAGGAGCCAAGCAGAGCAACAGTTGTCAGTGTTTTGCCCATGGTGTCGCTGAAGGACAGGAAGTCCACTTCTTTGGGAAAGCAGGCTGTTCTCTCAACATTGGACCAAAACAGAGGCAAGCAGCGCACACACTCTATGGAATCTGAAGAAAAGGAGAAGACAGCTTTAGTTTCTATGTCTTATGCATGTAATGTTCCAGGTAGGTCACTGTATTAATATATAAATAGACACTTACTGGTCCGATTGCTAATCTCCCCAGCTCTGCAGACCACACAGTCATGACAGCAGATAGGAAAGTTTGGTTGGATGGCCTTTCTTGTGCCTGGGGGACAAGGACTGCTGCATTCTGACTCAGGAACCTTGGAGATAATGGAAAGAAACACTCCAGAGTTCAAAATACAACAAATTTCTCCTACGGGGGATTAATAAAGTTGTATCGTATCGTATACACCTACAGCCACGTCACACATATCACCACACAAACACTGATTACCGTAGTCTCGTTGTTATTCCAAAGAACGTTCTTTTCTTGCAGCTGGAGTTTTTTACGCCCAGCCGTTGCTGTCCCATCGAACATTCCAATGGTTATAAATTGCATCTCTCCATTTAATCCCAGTTGCCAATTGACCAGATCATACATAGCTACTGGGTCTCCATTTTGGTCAAACATGGTCTCATCCCCAAACTGATTAGTGTATTCCACCTCTTTTAGGTAGTGGAGGAGCTGTTGAGAGGGGGCGAAATCAAATAGGGAAGAAATCAAGTTTATTTGTCTTTCTAAGTATAAAAATGGTAATCTAATATTAATACATTCTAGATGTGCAGACAGAATCTGTAAATCACCTGCCATGGCTGTATATTGGTTGCCTCTGAACAAGCCTGCAGTGAAAATGGCCCAGCCCCTTCATTACAGCTCTTCATGGCTTTAATCGCATGTACAATCGCGTAAACAGCCTTGTAGACATTGTAAGAAATCCTTAGCTGGGAAACATCAGAGTAGATGTTTTTTATACTTCTCAGGTCCTCTGTCCCAGAACATGGAGGTTTATAATTTTCATTTTCCATTAAATCTTCGGTCCTTTCACCTAGACGGCACCCAAAGACCTCTTCCCAGAAAGGGATCAGAAAGGGATTCTCAGAGGCCTCTGGGTTTGAGGGGTGTAGGCGAAGCAGAAAGTCCTGCAGGCCAGGTATGTGTGCTCTACGTATAGCCAAACCTATAGTGCCCTGGAGGATGCGTTGGTACTTCTTAGGGGTAGAGAGGACGGATGCGGTGCTCCATGCTTCACTCGCCAGCCACTGTATCCCTGAAAGCCCCTGCCTAATAACAGAAAATACCACACATTTAGATTTGAGCTTGTCAATACAATGCAAAACAAAGATCAGGTTAATCAGAAACGGAAGTAAAAAGGTGATTTCCAAAGACAACATGGTTGTAAAAACAAAGCTTCATGCCTGAGTGCTTCATCAAACAGCGCTGCAGCGTCTTGTTCCACAGCAAATACCAGGACCACCGAAGCCCCTGAGGATCGAATCCTGGAAACAATAGCGGCCAAGGTCTCTCTTGCATGATTCTTAGGGATTATCTCATGGAGGGCCACACAGGAACCAAACTTCTGAACCTGTAAGAGCAATGGGTCAATTCAATTTGAAGAAAATATAATCTTTTTAGAAATATTAAAATATAACCTACCTCATTGGCAAAGATTGTCGCACCACCTCGACCGTATGCATCGTCACCTGCTATTACTCCAACCCATGTCCAGTCAAAATGTCTGACCAGCTGCACTAGGGCATCCACCTTGAAACACAGCAGCAAGTAGTAAACAAGACATCAGCACAAGACAATAGGTTAAGGTAGAAATGCTGGAACAGCTTTTAATTTATTTATGTATGAAAGTAAATTGATGCTCTCACCTGGAAGAGGTCACTAGGCATGGTCCTTAAGAAGGCAGGATACTCTATTTTGTTACTCAGACAAGCACAGCTAGAGAAATAGCTCACCTGAGAGGAAAAAAGGTAAAAACTATTAGATATGACATCTCTTTCCATTTTGTGTTTTCAAAAAGTGACATCCAAAGAGTAGATGGTTTGAGGTGAATGGACAGTGGGCATTGGATGTCTGACCTGAGGCACATGGAACGCTCCAAGGAAACGAGCCACTACCAGAGACTGTGTGGAGCCTCCATCTCCTATCACCACTGGAACAGTCCCGGGACACATGTGATTATCCACCATCTCTACCTCTGAACCTTGCTTGGTTCCCATCAGCTCCATGGCAGCCTTCAAGGCCTGGTAGGGTGTGCTGCATGAATCATAAATCTTATAGCCCAGAGTGATGTTTGGAAGGAGTTTTCCCTCCCTGTTGATCTCTTCAATTGCAAAGATCATAGTCTGCATCCAGCGAAATGTTCGGAAGTTAAACCTGGAGGAAAGAAATGATCAATAGGTATTCCTATGTCCATGGCAGTTGGACAGTTTGTTTCACAAATAGGTAATCATTTATACTTAATAAAACATGCAGGTAACAAATACTTGACAGGAAAAATAGATAGCTTGAGTTAATGTGCCTTAGGCTGGAGCTCCTGTCGGCAGCAATATGTCTGCAAAGAATCCTCCTCTAAGCCTGAAGTTCTTACCTGGTGCACCTTGGGTGTGGTGGCATGGTGGTGAATAAGCGATTAGGTTCCACCACCATGTCATGGAGAGAAAAGAGACCCCCTAGTGTTATATCCCCGTTTCTTTGCAGAACAGGCAGAGACATGGACCCTGGTATAAGTTTACATTGCTGGGCCTCAGTTTCTACCTGGTTAAAAACCACTGACAATATTCCCCACAGCAGCACATGTAAATGAAAATAGTCTGGCAATTTAACTGACGCCTTAGGCTTCATCAATGTAACTTTCAAGCAATTCATTCTCTATACAATCTAAAACAAAAGTTGCGCTAGACAAAGATACAGTTGAGCCTGGTCTTCCTATACCAGATTGGACAATAGATTTTTAGACATTTCATCCATAATTTCAGTAATGAGCTAAATCTCAACCATAATAAAAAAAAATAAAAACAAGTTCTGGAAAAAAGTAAAAGAAAAAGTAAATTATAAGACAGTCAATTTAATCTCCCAAATTATGTACAAACATATACAAAAGAGCCAGCCCCTAAATGCTCTTAAAAAGTGCCTTAATCTGTTCATATCCTAGTCAAAGATCTTTCCTTAAAGCCTCCTCAATCATCACATCACAATATAAGGAGATGCACAAGTGTGCACCACACTTCAGGGTCAGTTGAGAAGGCTTTATATGTGCTATCTGCTTCATACGATCACTTGAACAAAATAGGTCCCATTTCCCCTGCGATATGATCAATGGAAAAAGATAATCACGCAGTTTTCAAAACAATGTGTCAGGGACAACTTTACGGAATGAACATTGGATCTTAATACAGAGAGAAGGGAGCTGTTGTTTGCTGTCAAAATACATATTGTTATGCCTGAATGGGCCTTACTCATGCTTTAGTCATGAGCCGAGGCAGTAGACATATTTTGCTCACTACATAGGCAACAGCTTATGCCAGCTTAACTAACCCTAACCCTTACATCGCTGGTGTTTAATATTTGTTAATTAAGTGTGAATCGTGATTTGATATGAATGCATTTAGTGGCTTTTGAATGCATCTTGTTACTCTTCCAATCTTAATGTAATCTCAGAATTTTCAATAATCCGATTTTCTGCAAGGAAATTGACCTATGACATAATGGAAGGAAATTATACTATACCGTAAATAGCGAGAAACTGTTGACCAACACTTGCAGGTATCTCACAGTGAAACACCACCTGCAATTGCATTGGCATGAATTGTCTAGGGGTTAATCTCGCCTCTTAAATGCGGTGAAATTAGTGGCTCATTAAGATCAGCACCCCTGCAGGCTAGACAACAATAAACTACAGAGACTTTTATGAAAATTATCTTTAAACATATAAGTGCATGTTTTACTGCCTGAGGCCTGAGCTTTCAATGTTCTCCTAATGTGCTCCCCACTGGCGTGATTTACGATACTCTTTCTCTCTGAGCCTTTAGGGAGCAAAGACTCCTAGGCCTGTTTACTCAAGAGGGCTAGCTTCAGTGTCACCGAAAATCACCTGATCACGTAGAGTGAACAATAATGTCACTCAGGCAGGTGTCCTTGTGGGCCATTACTGGCAGAATGCGGTTTCCCTCTATTAAGTCAGTAAATGGAATCTGAAGCCAACAAAAGGAATAAATACAATTACAATGACCGTCTATAAAAAACCTGACAGCTGTCAGAATTATTGAATTTTTTTTGAAAAAATATTCATGTTTTTTGATAAATAATCAATTAGTTCATTTATTTATCAATAAACTACTCATAACCTTGGTGGGGATTGTTAACAAATAATAACTGTACATGGAAATAAGTTTAAATTTGAAGATTAATTAAAAATTGATATATTCCGAAGTATAAATAAATTCTGAAAAAAACGTGTGCATGTTTTTATGTGATTTTCAACTTACACATTTTCACTGCAGTAGTGAAATACAAAAACTAACATAAGGATGTCCCTGATTTCAGACACCATGTGTATGGGAACCGCAAAGCTTCACCACCACAAATATTTTCTCAAGTTGAATATTATTTTAATAAACCAGTCTGAGAGAAAATCTCACACGATTAAGACCTAAGGTTAAACACTTCTCAGTATCTTATATAGATTAGCTGGTTTTGGAAGTCCACAAAATGCTATACTATGTAGATGATAATGGGCTTTGTTACTCGGATATAAATATTATTTTCTGCATCCAAGTTTTTACACACACATTTGGTGCTTTAGAACAGATAAGGAATTGATTGTTGTTGAATTGTGTGAAGCACCACAGAGTTTTAAAATATACTTGCCTAAAAAAATGTTGACTCACTTTGCAAACTAATAAGTGGTCACTTTTTTCAAGCTGTTCAAATAGTTTGCATAGATACAATTGGACTAAACTGAAATGGATCATTTGAACAGTATTAGAAAAATGATTGTTGGCGATTCATGCAAGAGAGCATTCCCAGGGTTTACATGACCAAAGGGTTTACTACTGGCTTACACAGACAGAGTACCAGAAGTGGCCTTTTGGTGCTTGGGTCAGAGGTGATATTGTAGATGGGGATATGGCTGGTTAACGACTGATGGCAAGAATACCTTTTTTTGCCAGCAGAAAAAAAGCATGGGCCACAAATACACTCCATTAGGTTAATGAGAAACAATATTCAAAGAAAAATATTGGATCCGGAGCTCAGGGGGATTCATGGATTTACACTTCAACTTGGAGAGAATGTGGGGAATGTGGCTCTTTTTTTGTATGTGATTTCTAAAACTATGTCTATGGGGTAATAATTAAATATATATGTTTTACTGTCCTGTACTGTCTGCTGTGTCAACTAGCGGGGCTTAATACTCTAAATCTCATCCTATATAATTCCAAGATATTAAATATTTCCAATGATTTCAATGCTTGCTGTTTTTTGTTTTTTTTTACAAAACTTAAGGTCACAGGCTCATATTTTAATGTTATCATTCTAGAATAATTTGTTAGATAATAAAACAAATACTTAATTATATCTCATTTATAAATGATTATAGATGTGAAATTAAAACACAACAACAATTTATATCATTTACTGTAGTCGAAAACATTTAATTAGAAGCATGATTAAATTGAGACGTTCCCATAAGGATTAGGGATCAGCTTGTTGGCGAACTTGTTGACATGCCTGGAAATACCCCCTACAGCACACAGTGGATGCCCAAACAAGCCTGAATGTTGTGGCAGTCAAGTGTAACAAAAACATATGATACGGTTACTGTACAGAGGAAAATATTTCATCATCTGAGAACTGCTAATTTACCTTTCACCCATGTGACTAGGGCAGGAACCAGAGGGCGGGCTGGGCAAGCAAAGGCAGGTAGGTGTCGCTGACACAATGATGACACCTGGGCCTTGGGCTAGGGGAAGGAGTTCAACAGGTGTGGTCTGGAAAATTCATTCATTTGGCATCTCCCAGGAGAAATGTTGCAATAATTAATTAGCAAGGTCCCTTCTTGTTAATTCAGAAATGATCGTATGATGCCTAATATGTAGACAAACCTTTTAATATAATGTCTATATTAATATAAATAAAAAAAATACTGTTTTCGATACTGAACTGTTTGAAAAACAGAGATATACAATGTTTGATAATGTTCTGAGTAATATATATGTCATATAAATGTATATTTTTTTATTTAATTCTAACTAATGACAACATACAATATATTTAAAGAAAAAATTAAATTCAAATACATATTGGTGTATAATTTTTACTTTAATCAAACTCTAAATTAACAAATGGTATATTTAATATTAAACTATTAATTTTAAATGAAAAGACCACTAACCATTGAGGAATTCTGTATTGTCTATCTTTCCACATTTCTTTATATTCCTTTATGTATGTAATCATTTATTTCATTCTTTACTGATTTGTCTCAAGTCTTTCCATTTACATTAAATGATAGTGTTGTCCATTGCTTATGTAATCAGTGATTACGTAAGATACCCATCAGGCCTATTTTGAATGGCAGATTTTACATATCACCAAATACTTTCATCTTGTTTTCTTTTCCAATTTTTTAATATACCTGCTGGGTATGATTTGACAATTTAAAACGTGTATTTATGAAAAATAAATATTCAAATGTTAGTGTACTTTGTACAATATATAATGATTTTATATTGGTTATGTATATTTATAGATAGTGTAGAGGTGTTTGTTTGCATGTCATTTCAAATAAAATAATAATATATATTTTATAAAGCATAATAATTATTAATGTTTTGTTATTCAAATCATTATCATTTGTAAGACCTTGGATGGATCTTGGACGGATATTGTCGAAGTTGACTATTACAAAGTAATAACAGCAGATGGCAACATTGTCTTGCATCTGTTTAAGCCTCTCTCTCTCTCTCTCTCTCTCTCTCTCTCTCTCTCTCTCTCTCTCTCTCTCTCTCTCTCTCTCTCTCTCTCTCTCTCTCTCTCTCTCTCTCTCTCTCTCTCTCTCTCTCTCTCTCTCTCTCTCTCTCTCTGTGGCCTCTGGGAATATGGAACACCATTCAGTTTTTCCACTGATAACTAATTTAACTTGTTTCCTGGTACTCATTTATTATCTTTATTTGTTTATGTCTATATTGAAAAAAGGGTATAGAAAGAGAAAAGTTAATTGTAGTCAGTGGAATCCATATTGTATAATGTATAAAATGTGGTATAATATACATATTATATTTTTTGGGCAATGTTCTTTTTGTACTTAATAAAACAATATTAGTGTAATGATAATCATATATTATATTATATATTATAGGCAAAAAGACAATTAATAATTTTGGTTGGACGGGGTAGTCTGTTGAGTTCACTAAATAACACTCACACACCACAAGTCTGTTTCATGCCCAGGGACTATAGATGTAAATTAGCTAATTGCTAACTCTGGTACTACTAATGAGCAATGCATTGTCCCTTTCAAATAAATAAATGAGTAAATAAGTGGAATGTGACAAGATGTACCACATTGAAGTAAAAACACAATATTGAAGCTTTTTATTTCTCAATGTCTCACACTGTATCTCAAGAACTCAAGATCAATTTCAAGTGGCTTCAAGGTCAAGATCATCAATCCTGTTCACCCATCAGGCACCACAGTAAACATGACTCATGATGCAACATGCATGAAAGGATGAATCCAGCAGGAGGAGACGTGGAAAAGTCCAAGCCGGGGACAGCTGTCCACAGGGGGTTCTTTAGTTAGTTAGACATGTTGTGAGTAGGCGATGTGAGGGGAAGTCTCCGTTATGCTTCAGGCAGTATCGGTTCATCTGAAGTGTTCAAATCTAAAGTTCACCGCCCTTGTGGGTTATTCTCAACAGAGCCCTCAAGCGTAAAAGATATGTCAACACAGATACAAACAGAGTTCATTTTTAATTAGGCAAGGCTAAAAAGCTATACAAACAAACCATTAAACAGCTCCACAGCTGAAAACTAACAATAACATCCAATTAAAAATTACATGGGCCAATAGCTTGCCATCTCAGGTGTGTTGGACTAATTGTTTATTTTTCCTCACTGTCAAAATTGGAAATGTAATGCACATATCAAAATGAAAATCTCCTCAAAAGTATATTGACATGTCAAAATTGTGTTGCATCATTCAAGATGATGCAACAAGATATTTTTGCAACAATAAATGATATACTTCCTATATAATTATATATCCCAGCTCTCCTGCAGTGTTATATTTGGTATATTTTGTGCAGAACTACGTAATTTAGTATTTTTTTGACTCTTTTTTATTTTTAAACTTTTTTGTACTCTTCTTCTTTGCCAATATAATTTTATTGATCAAAATTCCTTATATGAGTTAATGCTGAATATAATTTTTTTGGACAGAAAGGTTTGTATTTGAACTTTGTGGGACAGGATTAAGGTTTGGGGTTTTCCTCAGCAAAACGACAGTATATTTAAGCTCCAGAAATGTATATACATTTTTTGCGTTGGAAGTACGACATGATTCAATCAATAAATAAATATACAGCTTTAATAAAACATGTTATCAATAAGTTATAATACATACAATACATGTTATCAATGTCAAACGTGCGGCACCTTGCAGTATGGTAAGCCTAAGGATATCACTGTTCCCTATTTTCTCAGGGGGGAGGCTATGCAGAGTCCAGGTGAACTCTGAACAAGTGAGTCTTGAGCCTCTTGCGGAAGCTGGTGAGCGAATCTATGGTCCTGCTTCCCTCGTGAGGAAGGGCCGGATCCTTCACATGTTGGTGCAGCATAACTGATTGTCCAGTACCATGTATAGTTGGTGATGGAGACATCGCAATGTTTAATTTTTGATTACTCAGCTTTTACACATTAACCTCTAAGCACCATAACACCCCCTGCATCTTGAAGGTAACAGATGACTTCTGACCATCAAGACAGAGATCAGAGGTTTTTCAAGGGAACTTCTGTACACCATTGCAGTTGCACCGGACAGTATAAGGCCCATTCCCTGATTCCACCAGGGGATGCTGGAAATACAATGTGGCACGCCTACTTTTTCTTTTTTTTCTTCATCACAATGTTTTTTCTTTTCTTTAGAAAGATAATTGATAATCTACTGCCCCCTACACAGATCAGATATAGGCAACGTAACTGGTCAAATGGTTGAATGCACGATGTGTATCAATAGCATCATTTTGCCTTCCATAAATATAGAACCATTTATTTGTCAAATGAAATGTGTCAGAAATATGAACACTCAACAATCATCATTATAATTCCCCCTTTATTGCTGGGGTTTGGGTTAATAATGTTTCTCCAGAAGTTCTTAAAATCTAAATTATCCAAAATTGCAAAGGAATTCAAGGAGTCAAACACATTTTTGGGTTGCTTTTCAATTTAAAATATAAACCTAAAGTTTACAAAGTTTACGATTTATCACAATGATAATCGCATGTCTGCAATGTCCTGTTGAGACTGTCTCATCCAACTGGTCTCCCTGATTGGCTGCCGAGTGACCATGACAACCTTACAGTCAACCTTCAAGATTATAAGTTGACATTTTAGAAACCAACATGTCCAGGTTGAACTTGTCTCGACTGGATGTGTAAGTGTTGTCACTTACGCATGACTTTTAAACTGTCACTAGTGATGCTAGTGCTAGTTATTCTTTGGCTGGTGCGAGCAATCGAAGCACAGAGCAAGGCTCCCCTGTGTAAGATACTGGGCAGTCCAGAGTCCCCTCTCCTGTCCAAAAAAGGAGATGTTACCATCGGAGGAGCGTTTTCTATCCACAGCAAAATCACTCAGCCACTACTTTCCTTTACAGACACACCTACACGGCTGACATGCTCAAGGTATTGTATGATATTCCTGTTTGAATGGCAAAATTACTCTCACAAGATTAATGTGGTTGTATTGTGATTTAATAGAATAATCAAGCACTTTATGAATCATTTATTTTACAGTTTGAATCTAAGAGAGTTTCGATTTGCACAAACTATGATCTTTGCCATTGAGGAGATCAATAGCAGTGACTATCTTCTTCCAAATGTTTCTATTGGATATCGTATCTATGACAACTGTGGCTCCACATTATCCTCAATGCGTGCCGCCATGGCCCTCATGAACGGCGCTGAAGCGACTCTGGAAAGGTCGTGCTCAGGTCAGTCCGCTGTGCACGCCATCATTGGGGAGTCTGAATCCTCCTCAACTATAGTTCTGTCACGCACCACCGGACCATTCAAACTACCCGTGGTAGGTGGGCGCCTCTGTTCAAATCTGCGTTTTACTAAGACCTGTTCATGCCACGTTCACACTCATCAACCTTTCCATGCGTTGTTTTATCTTTTCTTCTTCAGATCAGTCACTCGGCCACATGTGAGTGTTTGAGTAGCAGGAAAGAATACCCCTCTTTCTTCCGCACCATCGCCAGCGACCTCTACCAGAGCCGGGCTCTGGCCCAACTGGTCAAACACTTTGGCTGGAGCTGGGTGGGGGCCGTCAACAGTGACAGTGACTATGGTAACAACGGCATGGCCATTTTCCTCGCCGCCGCGCGAGAGGAAGGGGTATGTGTGGAGTACACAGAGAAGTTCCACAGGACAGAACCAGAGAAGCTCAGGAAAGTGGTGGAAGTGATTCGCAAGAGTACGGCCAGAGTGATTGTTGGCTTCTTGGCCCACGTGGAAATGAATAACCTTTTAGAGCAGCTGAGTGTCCACAATATCACAGGTTTGCAGTTCATTGGTGTGGAGGCCTGGATCACAGCTGACAGTCTGGTGACCCCCACCAGCTTCAGTGTGCTGGGAGGGTCCCTTGGTTTCGCTGTGCAGAAAGCTAATATCAATGGCTTTTCAGATTTTGTGATTAAAGGGTTCTGGGAATCTGCATTTCCATGCACACAGCCAAACAGTGAAATTGCAATGGATACACAATGTAAAGACAACCTTGATCTGATCGAGACAAAGGATTACAATGATGACGTGCCTGAGCTTAGATACTCTGCTAATATCTACAAAGCCATCTATGCTGTGGCTCATTCCCTGCACCGCTTACTCAAATGCACAAATGTCAGTGGGTGCGACAAGATGATTAAAGTGCATCCCTGGCAGGTAAAGGACATTGGATCCTCAAATAGATTTTATTTTCAACCCCAACAAACAAGAAATAACAACACAATCCATTCTCTTCTCCTAGGTAGTGGAAGCATTACAGATGGTAAATTTCACCATTAAGAACGGGGATCAGGTGTGGTTTGACAGCACAGGCGCAGCCGTGGCCCGGTACGAGGTGGTGAACTGGCAGCGTGGGGCCGATGGCTCCGTCCAGTTTAAACCGGTCGGCTACTATGACGCCTCTTTACCTCCTGGAGAACAGTTTGTCCTCAGGAACAAGGACATAATGTGGCCTGGTGGAAAGACAGAGGCAGATATATTTTGTTCATATAATGTTAACATTGTTACATATATGGATACACAGTGTATATATACAGTGGCCACTATCCACATACATTAGCATTAATATGTCAACAGAGAAATAATAATCTCCCTCCTCTTGTCTTTGAAAGTTGCCTGTGTCAGTGTGCAGTGAGAGCTGTCCCCCTGGAACGCGCAAGGTCCTCCAGAAAGGGAAGCCGGTGTGCTGCTATGACTGTATACTTTGTGCTGAGGGTGAAATCAGCAACACAACAGGTATGCATATCACACACCATGAAAGACCAGTAAAGTACACGTCCTTGGTTTGTGTAACCCTATGCATAATACTGAAGTATGCCACGGTACAGTCTTTGATACATGTTTTCTTTTGAATCCTACTGCGTGACGAGTCACATTGTCATTACAGATTCTAACGGTTGCACAAAGTGCCCAGAAGATTTCTGGTCAAGTGAAAACAGAGATAAATGTGTTCTGAAAACTGTTGAGTTCCTAACTTTCACAGAAGTGATGGGGATAGTACTGGTGTTTTTTTCTTTGTTTGGGGTACTTATAACTATAATTGTGGCAAACTTGTTTTTGATCAATAAGGACACACCTTTAGTCAGGGCCAACAACTCTGAGCTGAGCTTCCTGCTGCTCTTCTCCTTGACTCTGTGTTTCCTGTGTTCTCTGACCTTCATCGGCCGTCCCTCAGACTGGTCCTGTATGCTTCGCCACACAGCTTTTGGGATCACCTTTGTCCTCTGTATCTCTTGTGTTCTGGGGAAGACTATAGTGGTGTTGATGGCCTTCAGGGCTACACTACCAAGCAGTAATGTTATGAAATGGTTTGGTCCAACTCAGCAGAGACTCAGTGTATTGGCTTTTACTCTCATACAGGTTTTGATTTGTATTCTTTGGTTAACAATCAACCCTCCCTATCCCTTTAAGAATATGGAAACCTATATGGATAAGATAATTCTAGAATGTGCCTTAGGATCCCCTATAGGGTTCTGGGCTGTGTTGGGGTATATAGGCCTCCTAGCTTTGTTATGTTTCATACTGGCTTTTCTGGCCAGAAAGCTGCCTGATAACTTCAATGAGGCCAAATTCATCACCTTCAGCATGTTGATATTCTGTGCTGTTTGGATCACCTTCATCCCTGCTTATGTCAGTTCTCCTGGGAAGTTCACGGTAGCTGTGGAAATATTTGCTATGCTAGCTTCAAGTTATGGGTTACTTGTATGTGTATTTGCCCCAAAATGCTTTATTATTTTATTCAAGCCAGAACTGAACACAAAGAAACACATGATGGGAAAAGCTAAATAAATACCTAAATAAAGAAATGATGTATATTATATATATGTTATATATAATATATATATATATATTCTAATTTTCTAATATCAAATTTTCTTTACTTCTCACTTTTGAATATTGTTGTTTATTCTGAAATAATTGTAGAATAAATATGAGAAACTGTATCAGATGTTGATTTAAATGTGTTATTGGACAATTATTTTCAAGATGTCCAGAAACTAGAGGCATTTTTTGAAAAGTTCAATAAAATGAACGTTCACAATGTTCATTGCACAAAAACAAACAGAAATATGAACATTACATTTATTAAACTGTTGCTTTTGTCCAAAGTGACCCACAATATGTGCATTCAACCATGAAGATAAGTGCAAGAATCATGCGAGTACATATTAATAATTAACAATTAATCAAATTATCAAGATGCTTCAAGTTCTACATCATAGAAACAACTAACAACCCTTACACTGTAGATCGATGCACTGGGATGACTGGCCGAAGTCAATTTGACTAAATAATAGAAGGATTAATGCATGTGTGTGTGCGTGTGTTTGGGGTGTGTGTGTGTGTGTGTGTGTGTGTGTGTGTCTGTGTGTGTAACCCCTATATACCTTAAGTAATACAGAATATGTATTTGTATTCTACATACTTTGAGATAATTTATGGTATACAGATAGGCCGATACCTTTTCACAATAAAACATTCATCACTGGTCCCTCCATCAGACAACTAACTAATCTTCAATGATCTTCAGTCAAATGCATTGCAACCAACTCTAAAACAAAAAGAAAGAAGATAAAAGCACTGACAAATATGTTACAATGTACCATATAGATAAAGAAATATCATAATAAGATTTGGCAATGTCGCACACAGAATTGTCCAGGCAGTACTGCTGTTCGGTGGCGTTCCCATTGAGTCAATGAAAGATTTAAAGCTAAAATGTTGTCCAATGTAAAAAAACAAACACAATTTAGTAAACATGAAATTAGACTACATTGTCCTGTTTGTGTAGTTCTGAGTGTGGTAAAATAAAAACAACAAAAAAAAAAGAACCTGTCCAGTTCATCTGTCCCCCCAACTGTAACTTCACTCAATCATCAGTGACAGTGCACTATAGCGCTATCAAAGTGAAATATGTAAGGGATGATGTTATTAATGTGAGATACACCCTGAAAGGGTGATGCAGCATCTTCACCCTGTCAGAGTTTATTTCACAATAATGTAGGCTTGCTGTACATTATCCCGCTTATTACGCAGCTACTTACTAAATAAATCAATGATCAGACACAAAATATAACAACAAAAAATGATTTGATTGATTTATATATGATTTGTCTGCTATACAAACCGTATAACAGAGCATAAAATGCAGAAATTTACCAATCAGAATCGAGTATTCAACAAAGCCGTGTAAAAAAGAAAACATAGAAAATGGCGGCCACACTTTAAGGCAATAGTAGGAACTATCGGACGTCATTGAGCTCTGTTTTGGTCCCTCGCCAACCAGATGTCGTCAACATTCACAAATGTGTATAAAGCTTTGACGTTAAACATGCAAAACATTCCCTTTGATGCAACAGATTGCAGTGTGTCCATTGATTGGACTGTGTTCACAGCAATACAGTTCAGCGTTACAATGCTGCTCTTTCTGCTTGGGATCCTAGGAGCCTTTGGGGCAGAAGATGGAGATCCGCTCTGTCAGATGCTGAGGAACCCAGAGCATTGCTTGCTGTCTAAGGCAGGAGATGTCAGTATTGGAGGGGTCTTCTCCCTCCATAGCCAGATCTCCAGTCCTCTGCTCTACTTCACAGACACTCCAAAATCTCTAACCTGTTCCAGGTACTATATGGGCTTACTATATGGTCTATCCTTTTTCTACAGGTGCATTCTTAAAGCAACCGTTTAAATGCAAATAAATAATATTTTAAAAAGTAATCTGCTTTCTATTTTCTGATTCCGATAGATGCTCTGCACTCTTTTCAAGACATGCTGGTGCTCTGAGATCGTTTGAGAATTCCAATATTGATTCAATGCGTTTACTGTCCTAATTTCTGTCATGGTTTTCTTTGGTTTACAGGATTAATTTCAGAGAATTTCGTTTTGTACAAACAATGATCTTTGCTATTGAGGAAATCAACAATAGCACCTCTCTGCTCCCTAACATCACACTGGGCTACAAGGTGTTTGACAGTTGTGGCTCCATCATGGCATCTATGCGTGTGGCGATGGCTCTGCTTAATGGAAATGACACAACGTTTGGGAAGTCCTGCTCCGAAAAGTCCTCTATTCATACTGTCATAGGAGCCTCTGAGTCTTCCTCCACCATTATCATGCTCCGAACATTAGGGGCCTTCCAGATA
Source organism: Micromesistius poutassou (assembly GCF_964030765.1). Taxonomy (NCBI): domain Eukaryota; kingdom Metazoa; phylum Chordata; class Actinopteri; order Gadiformes; family Gadidae; genus Micromesistius; species Micromesistius poutassou. Next base: position 4,720,217 of record NC_140274.1, on the reverse strand, counting down.
CCAGTGGTAAATTTTTATCATTGCTATTCTATTATAACTGTAACCATTTTATCGTCAACATATCGTCAACAACATTGTTTATTTCCCTCATTATTTTCCTTCTCATTTTCTATTTAGATCAGCCATTTTGCGACATGCGCATGTCTAAGTGATAAAATCAAGTACCCTACTTTCTTTAGGACCATACCGAGTGACTACTACCAGAGCCGAGCACTGGCAAAGCTGGTCAAGCACTTTGGTTGGACCTGGGTGGGGTCGGTCCGGAGTGATAACGACTATGGCAACAACGGCATGGTCGCCTTTGCAGACGCTGCCCGCCTGGAGGGGGTCTGCATCGAGTATTCAGAGACCATCTCCAGACTGGACGCCAGAGAGAAGGTGGCCCGGGTGGTGAGTGTGATCCGCCACGGAACTGCCAGGGTGCTGGTGGCCTTCCTAGCTCAGGGAGAGATGGACATCCTGATTGAGGAAGCGGTGAAGCAGAACCTGACGGGTCTGCAGTGGGTGGGCAGCGAGTCCTGGATCACTGCCGGCCACCTGGCCACCCAGAGGAACACCGCCATCCTGACCGGGTCACTGGGGTTCACCATTAGGAAGTCAAACATTTCAGGGTTGAAAGAGTTCTTGCTACGGGTGAGCCCGAGTCAAGACTCTCAGAGCAGCCTGCTTAAAGAGTTCTGGGAGACGATGTTTGACTGTAACTTCGACAGCAACTCGGAAAACCAGAGCAGTGACAGGATGTGCTCTGGGTCAGAAAAACTAGAAAATGTCAGTAATCCGTACACTGATGTGTCAGAGTTACGGATATCTAACAATGTGTATAAAGCTGTATATGCTGTGGCCCACACCATTCATAACATGTTCAACTGTGAAAAGACAGGGGGCAATGTCGATCCATCATGTTCATGGACAAACAGCTCCAAAAGAGAGCAGGTGAGATGACACAAATGTGACGCATACACTTCTATCAATAATAACATTTGCATAAGGAAGAAATATAATTTCATCCTATATCTAACTTATAACTTATTTATTAATGTGAATGTTTAATGTAAATTGTACTTTTAGGTATTGAAATACCTCAAAGAAGTGAACTTCCCTCTGAAGTCAGGGGAGAGGGTGTATTTTGATCAGAATGGAGATCCAGCGGCCATGTATGAACTGGTGAACTGGCAGAGGAACCGAGCAGGAGAGCCGATGTTTGTTACAGTAGGGAACTACGATGCCTCATTACCAAATAAAAAGCAATTCACAATGAATGGCATTAACATCACATGGGCTGCCGAATCTAGAGAAGTAGGTCTTTGTTTGTATACATTTATGATTTACATGTTGTTGTTTTTTTTCTCCAAAGTTCTCCAAAAAGACAAATACTATGTATTATCCTTTTTTAAGTGCTTGTGGGCATAAAAAAATGCAATAATAGTTGATATTAGTATTCATATAATATAATACTATCATGAAATAGCAGAGGAAAATGTAAGAGCAAAACGCAAAGAATTGTAGTATAAACTGTATATATAGCATAGATTTATGAACAATTTGAATGACATTAATTAGTATAATATTATGACAACATAGTAATTCTGATTATCCATGTTAACTATATGAAGCCAGGCTGAGCAGTGTTGTTGTGGTGCTGTTGCAGAGGCCTGAGTCTGTGTGCAGTACCAGCTGTCTGAAGGGCTTCCGACAGGCTACGATTAAAGGGAAACCGGTCTGCTGCTTCTCCTGCATTCCCTGCGCTGCCGGAGAGATCAGCAATGCCACCGGTAAGACTTCCTCAGCAGGTCAAGACATACATACGACAAAATACATAAATATAATTTATTATTTTCCCCTCATAATGTGTTGTATGATGCATATTCAAAATATGTAGGCCTACTGTACATTCATTTATTTTTATAGTTTCCAATAAGAATGTGCTGTATGATATTCAAAATATGATTCTTGCATCAGTTAATACCAACAGGCAGGACACTGTAGTCGCTCAAGTGTTTTGATATCTGTGTTGGAAACTGCATCCCTGCAGCCTACCACTGTGGCCATCCTTTAGCAAGATGGTTATCCCCTACCTGCTTGTTATCGATCTGCATCTGAAATTCATTGCAAGTCTATGTAATTTGTAAAATGTACTAACTCTAAAATAAGTGCTTTACTTTCAGATTCTGCGGAATGCAACAAGTGTTTGTTGCAATTCTGGTCGAATGAAGACCACAGCCTGTGTGTCCCCAAGGTGGTTGAGTTCCTGTCTTTTGAAGAAACAATGGGGGCCCTCCTCACTGCTATATCATTATTTGGAACAAGTTTAACTGTGATAGTGTCAGTTGTCTTCTTCCACTTTCGACACACACCTCTGGTAAAAGCTAGTAACTCTGAGCTGAGCTTCCTGCTGCTCTTCTCCTTGACTCTGTGTTTCCTGTGTTCTTTAACCTTCATCGGCCGTCCCTCAGACTGGTCCTGTATGCTTCGCCACACAGCTTTTGGGATCACCTTTTCAATGTGCATGTCTTGTGTCCTGGCTAAGACTGTAGCAGTCGTGGTCGCCTTCAAGGCAAAACTGCCCAAAAATACAGTTCCACAGTGCTCATTGCCAATACAAAGAACCAGTGTTTTTGGTTGTATCTTAGTACAGGTTATCGTGTGTGTGTTATGGTTAACTCTGGCCCCACCATTCCCATACAGAAATACTGAGCAGTCTAGTGGAAAGATCATCCTAGAATGTGCCTTAGGATCCCCTATAGGGTTCTGGGCTGTGTTGGGGTACATAGGACTCTTAGCTTTGTTATGTTTCATACTGGCTTTTCTGGCCAGAAAGCTGCCTGATAACTTCAATGAGGCCAAATTCATCACCTTCAGCATGTTGATATTCTGTGCAGTCTGGATCACTTTCATCCCTGCCTATGTCAGTTCTCCTGGGAAGTTCACTGTAGCTGTGGAGATATTTGCAATTCTGGCCTCAAGCTTTGGATTGCTTTTTTGCATATTTGCTCCAAAACTTTATATCCTACTTCTTAAACCAGAGAGGAATACAAAAATGAATATGATGGGAAAAACCCAGCGGAAATCACTGTAACCCAATATTAACCACTAGACTTGATTGAATGAGCTGTATTAAACGATGAAAGATTACATCAGTATGATGTTAACTGTGTGCACAATATACAGCCAATTCAAACCTTTTCAAATGTATACCAGACTAATCTAAATGTTACAATGAAATACAAACATATTATACCACGTCTCTATGGACATTGCCATGGCCTATTGATTGATTGACGCCAGTTATGTAAATGGGAAAATTAGCATGGCGAATGGAATAGGCCTATCAATGGCTTCTGCTCATGACACAACATGTCATGTCATCATAATAATCAGTGAGGAAAACACTGATAGCCACTGACGTTTAAGGAAATTCCCCAAAGTATTGTGCCAATCAAGGAATAGGATATAAAATGCTTAGACTTGAGGGATTTGATGAACAGATCCCTCAATAGATCCCTCAATAGGTACCACAGAAAGCTAGCGATGCTGCAGGTAGCCAACCTGCTGCTTCTCTCTCTGCTGGCTGTCAGAGGCAAGGAGTCAGTGTGTCGAACATACGGGACTAAAGAACTCTCTCAGTTTTCAAAGGAGGGGGACATCAACATAGGAGGCATTTTCTCCTTCCATCAGAACCCAGTCAGTGTCAATCCGTCTTTCCAGGTTGACCCGGGAAGCGTGCAATGTAATGGGTAAGAAAAAAAAGAACATTCTAATGTGATTTATGCTGTATGACATCTTGCTCTGCTTTTGCTATAGAATCACTAATTTCAGAATTAATAATTCAGTGATATATTTTTAGCTTATAGTGCCGTGTATATTTTTCCACATTTCTAATCTCATAATTTTTTTTTGCAAATGATTCACAGCCTAGATCCAGGTGAACTACAATATGCCTACACCATGATGTTTGCTATAGAGGAGATCAACAACAGTTCTGAGCTGCTTCCAGGGGTAATACTGGGCTACAGCATCTTTGACTCCTGCCCAAGCATCCCTCTCTCTGTCAGAGCATCTCTCAACCTAATGAATGGATGGAATGGCATGGAAGGGGAAGACGGCTGCAAAAAGCTAACCGTTCAGGCAGTCATTGGAGAAACAACCTCCACCTCCACTATAGGTATAGCGAGCACCATGGGGGCCTTCCATATACCTGTGGTGAGTTAGTGAGTCAAGGGTTTGCAGTGAATGTACTAAAATAGTAAAACATCTGTCATGGGATTTCTCTTTCTCTTTGTGTCTCTTTCTGCCTCCCTCTCTTAAAACCCTCTTCCCTCTCTCTCTCTTCTTCTCAGGCTGATTAAACCTTGTCATTTGATTGCTTACTAACATGTGTATGCTTCATAGCGTGTTTTGCCAGAGGAAAGAAGCATTGTTATGGTGTTGAAATACTCATGAGGAAAATGTATTTGTCTATCTAATATGCGTTTCAGATAAGTCATTCAGCTACCTGTGCATGTCTTAGCAACAGAAGAGAATATGAGTCTTTCTTCAGAACTATCCCCAGTGACCTTTACCAGAGCCAAGCACTGGCAAAGCTTGTGAAGCACTTTGGTTGGACCTGGGTAGGGGCGATCCGAACCAACAGTGACTATGGGAATGGTGGGATGGCTACCTTCCTGAAGGCAGCTAAAAAGGAAGGTGTATGTGTTGAATACTCATTGCCCATTTACAGAACTGACCCAAGGAAGTGGTTCCTGAAGGTGGTAGACATAATCAAAAAGTCGACCTCTAAGGTTATAGTTGCATTTGCTGATGGCACTGATCTGGACATCCTCATTAAAGAGCTGTACATCCAGAATGTGACAGGACTTCAGTGGGTGGGCAGTGAGGGCTGGATCACCTACCGCTACATTGCTTCCCCAGTGAACTATGCTGTGGTGCAGGGTGCTGTTGGTTTCGCTGCACAAAATGCTCATGTCCCTGGACTTCAGGAGTTCCTGGTCAATAGCAGGCCATCTACACAGCCAAATGACCAGGGCCTGGTGGAGCTGTGGGAGAATGTGTTCAGCTGCACACTCATTCTTGGGGCCGAAGCTCAGGCCCAGGATTCTGTCACATCCTGCAGCGGGAAGGAGTCACTGCGGGAGACACAATCCCGCTTCACAGATGTATCTGATGCTAGTCTGCTGAATAATATCTACAAGGCCACATATGCGGTAGCCCACGCATTGCACCTGTTGCTCACCTGCCAAGATGAAAAGGGTCCCTTTGAGAACAACTCATGTGCAGACAGCGGCAACATACAACCATGGCAGGTGTGCTTTATGTACTGTTCCTGAGGTACAACTGAATGTTGAGAATGCTAAAGCACTAATAATGCAAATGCTTATCTGAAGGTGCTGCATTACCTGACGCAGGTAAACTTCACCACTAAGATCGGTGAGATGGTGTCTTTTGACGACATGGGAGATCCAGCGGCCCGCTACGCCCTGGTGAACTGGCAGATGGATGAATCCAGCTACATCCGATTTGAAACAATTGGCGACTACGACGCCTCGCAAGCTGAGGGCCAGCAGTTTAAAATGAAGCCAGATGTCAGTGCCATCTGGGCTGGTCAACAGACACAGGTGAGATAACGCTTACATTTAATTACTATACATGATCAATAAGTCTCATTGAATTTTAAATCTATGTTTTCCATTTTTATTTATTTTGATAGTACGTGAATTAAGGTGACTGATTCTGGGTTTATTGTGGTGCAGGTTCCCCGATCTATATGCAGTGACAGCTGTCTACCAGGGTCTCGGCGGGCTTTCGTCAAGGGCAAAGCTATCTGCTGTTTTGATTGCATCCCCTGTGCTGACGGGGAGTTCAGCAACAGCACAAGTGAGACAGCAGGATTCCTTGCCTTTTCCTTAGCCTTCATCATGTTTCTGTTGGGCAGAATCCCTGCTAGCACTGTACTGTTGTCTCTGAGGTTGTCTCTACTGTGCAGCTTAAATATATCTATGCTTTCAGATGCAGTGAAATGTGAAAAATGCCCTCCTGAGTACAAGTCCAACACGAAGAGAAATAACTGTGATTTGAAAGCTATCGAGTTTCTAACCTTCAGAGAACTCATGGGTATATTATTAGTAACTTTTTCTGTGTTTGGAGCCTGTTTGTCACTTACCATCGCACTGATATTTTACCACTACAGACTGACTCCAATTGTCAGGGCTAACAACTCGGAGCTGAGCTTCCTGCTGCTCTTCTCCTTGACTCTGTGTTTCCTGTGTTCTCTGACCTTCATTGGCCGTCCTTCAGACTGGTCCTGTATGCTTCGCCACACAGCTTTTGGGATCACCTTTGTCCTCTGTATCTCTTGTGTTCTGGGGAAGACTATAGTGGTGTTGATGGCCTTTAAGGCTACACTACCAAGCAGTAATGTTATGAAATGGTTTGGTCCAACTCAGCAGAGACTCAGTGTATTGGCTTTCACTCTCATACAGGTTTTGATTTGTATTCTTTGGTTAACAATCAACCCTCCCTATCCCGTTAAGAATATGGAGACCTATATGGAAAAGATCATTCTAGAATGTGCCTTAGGATCCCCTATAGGGTTCTGGGCTGTGTTGGGGTATATAGGCCTCCTAGCTTTGTTATGTTTCATACTGGCTTTTCTGGGCAGAAAGCTGCCTGATAACTTCAATGAGGCCAAATTCATCACCTTCAGCATGTTGATATTCTGTGCTGTCTGGATCACATTTATCCCTGCTTATGTTAGTTCTCCTGGGAAGTTCACTGTAGCTGTGGAGATATTTGCAATTCTAGCTTCAAGCTATGGGTTGTTATTTTGTATTTTTCTTCCCAAATGCTACATTATATTGCTTACACCAGAGAAAAATACAAAGAAACATTTGATGGGCCAGATAACACCAAGAACATTATAGATTATATTGCATTATATATACACACTATTCAACAATATTGGAAATTTTGTTTTCTTTGTTGTAAGTTGTTAGTTGTACATAATTATATATCATATATAATAACTCTATTGTAATTAAAATATGACCATATTATACATAGTGCGCAAACTCATGGCAATATAACAAATCTCCATTCACCAAGCCATGAATGATGTTTCTAGTCAAATGCAAAATTAAGTTAAGAACAATGGGTCAGCAAATAATAAAGAAAAGGGTATGAGCATTGGTCTGGTCCGCCTAGACAAAATAAATACAATATTACGAATGGCACGACAACCATGTTCGTGCAAACAAAAATAGAAAATCTAATAAAAGAAACAATACTATGCCAAATATCCCAAGAATCTAAGTTATATGATAGCATATATTTGTAACAACTGTCTAGAGATAAATTACTTGTATAAAACAATGATAACATGACTTTAACTGATTTTTGATGCGGTCACGTTTCTTGCTTAACCTACCTGCAGCAGATACCGTCTTTTCTGCTGCAGGATACCCACGATGCAACACTGTACAGACATATCAAAATAAAAGTCTTGACCCAATGACACAGGATTTAATTTGAAGGATTCAAATTTAAAAAAAAATTCAAGGATTTTCACTTGCAATAATACTAATGTGCAAAACTTATTAATGAAGAAAGAATATATTATCAGTGTAAATTATTAATACAATTTACAGTAGGCCTATATTGATGTCATATTTTTCATGTACTTGATTCCTTGAAAATACATAGGTAAAGTAATGAAATAAAAATAACCATGGAAACGTCTATGCTTGTTGGGCCATCATTTCACCACCATATCTTTGAGTAACAGTACAGCCTTTCATACTAGATTGGCAAAAATAAACGCTACAATAAAAAAAAAAATAGGAAAGCTAGCCGGTTAAAATACACATATGCTTTGAGTTGTTTCAATTGCACCACTATCATATCAAACCCTGACATAGCAGTCATAATTAAAGGTATGAGTAAAAACCAATCACCAATAGTTCCTTATGAACATGCATCAGCCTTATGCTACACTGTGTCCCTGCGGCTTGGCTGTCCTGATTCATGTGGTCAGATGACGGCCATGTGTAAACCTTAATGGATTAGATTGCCAACCTTCCCTCAATGACTCATACAAGAAGAAGAGAGCTCATTCATGATAAGGTGACCAGATTTCTGAGACAAAATCCGGGGACATTTTGGGTTCTGCGGTGTAAAAACCTCCAAACATGTAATGTTTTTGTCATAGAAGACTAAAACGGGGACACTGCCCTTACCCTGGCGGACAGGTTTGTTGACAGGGGGAGGGTGGTACGGGTGGTACGGATCTTTCAGTCACAGTCAAATCCGGGGACATTTCCGGGGACAGCCGTAGCTGGGGACAGGTCACTGAAAACGGGGACTGTCCTCGGAAACGGGGACGTCTGGTCACCCTAATTCATGACCTCACACAAATTAATGCATGGCACACACACGCACGCACGCACGCACGCACACACACACACACACACACCCACACCGTACAGATGATGATTATTGTCCCAATACATCAGGTATCCCTATAAACTCCCTATAAAGGCCACTGCTGCGTATGTCTTGTTCTTTGCTGCATGTGATGCCACCCATGTTAGGTATGCTCTCCACACAGAGGTGGTCAGAGCAGGGTTTGGCTCTTCTACAGCTTTTGCTCTTGGCGTCTTTCTCCAAGTCTGAGGAGGGAGTGTGCAGCCTGATGGGGGAGCCAGAGGTGCCCCAGCTCTTCAAGACTGGAGACATCATCTTGGGTGGAATCTTCTCCTTCCACAGCAACTGGAAGACTGTGGAGTCGACCTACGTGCACAGACCACTACCACTGCAGTGCACTAGGTAATTTAAAAATGTGCATGTCTATACACATACAAATACATTGTATATGATCATTCAAGGTTTCACATCAAATTTAAAGTCATATGGAGTGAAACTAAATGTGTTTTAGGATCCTTAACCATTTGATTGAAGTTTGAATTTCAGAGCGTTCCAGTATGCTCAGGCGATGCTTTTTGCAATTGAGGAGATAAACAACAGCACAGACCTTCTGCCCGGCATAACACTAGGATATATAATATATGATGCATGTGGTTCAATTGCACGGTCTGTGAGAGTGGCATTGGCTTTGACGGATGTTAATGAGGATACAGCCTCCCTGTCTGATAAACCTTGCAGTGGATCTGTCCCTGCCATTATGGGAGAGACCTCCTCTTCACCATGCATGGCTATATCCACAGTCTTAGGACCTTTTCACATCCCACTGGTAAAGGGTTTCAAAATAATCTCGAGCCTAACCATACAAAATATTTCAAAAGCATTTGACTCTAAATGTGTAGTTTTAATGTTGATTTTTATATTCACTTTGTGGAACTTTAATCTATAATAATACATGTGTGATATCATTCCTCTCTATCCCCCAGGTCAGCCACTTTGCAACATGTGCTTGTCTTAGCAACAAAGTCAAGTATCCATCCTTCCTCAGAACAATACCCAGTGACTACTACCAGAGTAGAGCCCTAGCCCAAATGGTCAAGCACTTTGGTTGGACCTGGGTAGGGGCCATTAGATCTAGTAATGACTATGGGACCAATGGAATGGCCATATTCACAGACACAGCCACACAGCTCGGCATCTGTCTTGAATACTCAGTCTCATTTTTCAGAACAGATCCATCAGAAAAGATACAGAGAATAATAGACATCATTAAGGGTTCCACTTCTCGGGTAATTGTCACCTTCCTGTCGCACATGGATTTGGAAATACTAATTGAGCAGTTTGCCCACCACAACCTCACAGGGTACCAATGGGTAGGCACTGAGGCCTGGATATCAGATTCTGTAACTGCAACTACAGAGGGTCACTACATCCTGGATGGCTCGGTTGGTTTGGCCATCCCAAAGGCCCAGGTCACTGGCCTAAGAGAATTCATGTTGGATGTGAAGCCACTCAACTCCTCTGGAGAGAAATTATTCACAAAGTTCTGGGAGACTGCTTTTCATTGTAGCTTTAAACAGACAAAAGATACAGCAGGAAGTCAGAAAGAGTGTTCGGGTTATGAAGATCTCACAGGGTTGGAAAATAGCTTCAATGACATGTCACTTATGCCTATTTTTAACAATGTATATAAAGGAGTGTATGCAATAGCCCACAGTCTCCACAATATTCTTGGCTGTGGGCAAATGTGTAGCAACACTGCATCACCAGATCCATTCACAGTGAGTTAAACACATAATGCTATATAATACAAATGTTACGTTAACGATTAGAAAAATGTAACTATCCCCAGTAAGGTTGTTTGTCGATCTAGATTGTTGTCTTAAGGAAATATATGATAAATAATACATCTATTTCATTATTCTCAGATTTTACAGAATATAAAAAATATCCATTTTAAAACAAAAGAGGGGGAGGAGGTTTACTTTAATGAGAATGGAGACCCAGCTGCAAAGTATGACATTATAAACTGGCAGCCCAAGAACGATGGCAGTGTGGAGTTTGTTACTATTGGTCTCTATGATGCGTCTCTGCCTGAAGACAAACAACTCAATCTAGATAACAAGACCTTTAATTGGGCAAATAACTCAAAAAAGGTACAACTTGTTTTTGCATAATCATTAGCCCAGATCTCAGACCACTTTATAAAATATGTTTTGCACATGCAGGTACCAGTGTCCATCTGCAGTGGAACCTGTGATTTGGGAACTCGCAAGGTCCTCCAGAAAGGAAAGCCTGTCTGCTGCTATGACTGTATACCGTGTGCAGAGGGGGAAGTCAGTAACACGACAGGTACTATAGCGTTGCTCAAGAGAAAATCTTAGTTAAATGAGGAACCCTTTTCACAGAAGTGTCAAAGCAGAGTAAATAAACGGGAGGCTTATAACTTAATATATGAACTTTTCATAAAGGCAGTGTAACTTGATCAGCAAATAGTGAAGCAGTCTAAATAATTAAACGGCCTAGCACTCTGTTATTCAGCAGCTGTGAATCAAACAAGAGAAAGCTATGACACTTCTATTTACTCATCTATGGCACTTATCTGTAAGTGATTCATTGTGACAGTAAAATGATCCTTCCATTATAACTGCAATGTAAATATCCCAATAATGAACATCTATCGTCTAACCATCTATGCACAAGATAACAATATCATCATTGGCATTCACATTGGTCAGTAGCTTGAAAACAAACAGCCACGCCCATGGTTGGAGAGGACTATTATATTCTGCTGTTTCCACAGATTTGTGTTTACAAAATGTCTTTTGAAGACAATGTGAAATGACATTTGAAGCTGTTTATAACCTGCATCTTGGTTTTTAACTTGCAGTATCAACATACAGCTGGGTTAGAACAGCTTCAAAAATACATTTTTTTTGCATGTATTTTTTATCATGGGTTCTCATTAGAATCTAGAACACTTTAGAGGAAGCAATGCAGATTTTGATTAAATTGTAAAGGTCCAGTGTGTAGGAACTATTAGCATCTAGCACTGAGGTTGCAGATTGCCACCAACTAAATATCCACCCCTCCTCACCCCTCCCTTTACAAAGATGTAGGAAGGGTTACGGGGGCCTGTACTTGGTGGTAATGTGCCAGTCGGTTCTACCAAAATGATTTCATCATCTACGACAGTATCGAGTAGCCAATGAGTAGCCAAAGTGATGAGAATCCTTGATAGATGTAATAATTGTATTTAGTTTAGTTTAGTCTGAAAAAGTATAGATCAAAGCTTACAAGTAAGATAGGGTATGATTGTCAAATAAGGTTGCGTAACCTCTAGAGTCGTTTGTCCATTCTGGACTTCTGTAGTAACATTGGGGTCCAAAGTGGCAGGCTCTATTGAAAATGACCTGTTCTCATTGTAGATATAGGGTGCATTTTAAGGTACCAAAAACACAACACACATTTTCATGGGATTAAACACGAATAAAACATACTTAGTTATGATTATTATATTCCATTTCTATCAAGTCCGTTCCTCATGCCACTCAATTGCCCTCATGCCACTCCGTACTATACACGTTCTATACTTTAATAATCATAAGAGTGTTATGTATACTACTCAATGTTACTACTTTCCTTAAATATGTCATGGAATCTAATATTTATACCTTATTTTATTGAATTTTAGATTCTATCACTTGTGTGCGATGTCATCCTGAGTTCTGGTCCAATGAGAGAAGAGATGATTGTGAGAAAAAGGAAACTGAGTTTCTGTCATTTACTGAAATCATGGGATCAATTCTCACACTGTCTTCCTTGATAGGAGCCTGCTTGACTGCTACAGTGGCATTCATTTTCTTCCGACATAGGAATACTCCAATAGTCAAGGCCAACAACTCTGAGCTGAGTTTCCTGCTGCTCTTCTCCTTGACTCTGTGTTTCCTGTGTTCTCTGACCTTCATCGGCCGTCCCTCAGACTGGTCCTGTATGCTTCGCCACACAGCTTTTGGGATCACCTTTGTCCTCTGTATCTCTTGTGTTCTGGGGAAAACTCTTGCTGTGTTGATGGCCTTCAAGGCTACACTGCCCGGTAGTAATCTTATGAAATGGTTTGGACCTCGTAGACAGAGGATCGTTGTTCTAGCTTTTACCTTTATACAAGTTGTGATTTGTATAGTTTGGTTAACAGCCAACCCTCCCTATCCGTTTAAAAATTTAAGACATTTTAAAGATAAGATCATTCTCGAATGTGCATTAGGATCCCCTATCGGGTTCTGGGCTGTGTTGGGGTATATAGGACTCTTAGCTATGTTATGTTTCATACTGGCTTTTCTGGCCAGAAAGCTGCCTGATAACTTCAATGAGGCCAAATTCATCACCTTCAGCATGTTGATATTCTGTGCAGTCTGGATCACTTTCATCCCTGCCTACGTCAGTTCTCCTGGGAAGTTCAGTGTTGCTGTGGAAATATTTGCGATCCTGGCCTCTAGTTTTGGGTTACTATTTTGTATTTTTTTCCCCAAATGCTACATAATATTGTTGAAACCAGAAAGAAACACAAAAAAGAACATGATGGATAAGAAGAGTTAGATTAGTAGATGTTCTTAATCATAGTTAAATAATAAATATTTCATTAAAGACTGTAGCGGGACAAGTGATCTTTGTGCCATCTTTGTCTCTTGATTTGTGCTTTTCTAGCTTTATTCCAAAGAGCAATAGCTATAATTTGAATTATTGATTAAAATATAATCCTATGAACGTAATGACATTCAAATAACCACCCATCTTGCCTTTTTGTTGATTGCTCCCTGGTAACAATGATAACATGAGTTTTAAAATGTTCGGTCAATAAGCTCATATGAAATTAAACTATGTTTTGTCTGCATAAAGATAATATTGTGCCGTCTCATTATCATCCAAGGGGATCATTTCTGACACACTATTTCCCACACTGATATTCATTTTATTTTGTCTCAATGTATAATACTATGTTTATAAATAGTGTGATAAATAGAAGCAATGCAAATGCTCCACTCAGAACAAACACATGTAAATACTGAGTCAAACTGCATCAATAAACCAACTATCTAGCTATGTGCTATAGTTTGAGCTGAAACCTGACCTAGTTTTGAGACTTATTAGGCTATATCAATTGAGGGCTGATAATCATAAAAACAAACAAATATAATATTGTTGCATCATTTATGTTTGCTTATCCATCATACAAACCTAAATGAACTTGAAGGCATATCTGCCAGTTCATTTACTAAAAGCATTCATAACGATTCCATTTAGATTTTTCTGCATTACATATTTATCAAAAAAACGTTTGGTAACGTTTGGTTTAACAACTGCGCTCACCAGATCAAATAGTTTCCCCCCACCCCAGATGGTTTAATACTGTCAGATTATTATATTTGTCACACTCCCCTTTGATATAAATACCAGTGCTGCGTATGTCTTGTTCTTTGCTGCATGTGATGCCACCCATGTTAGGTATGCTCTCCACACAGAGGTGGTCAGAGCAGGGTTTGGCTCTTCTACAGCTTTTGCTTGTGGCGTCTTTCTCCAAGTCTGAGGAGCGAGTGTGCAGCCTGATGGGGGAGCCAGAGGAGCCCCAGCTCTTCAAGACTGGAGACATCATCTTGGGTGGAATCTTCTCCTTCCACAGCAGCTGGAGGACGGTGGAGTCGACCTACGTACATAGACCACTACCACTGCAGTGTATTAGGTAGTTTTAAAACGTATATATATGTCGATTTAACTAATTCTAATGAACATGTATTTGATGTTATATATAATAATAACCCTTTGGTTCAAGTCTGAATTTCAGAGCATTCCAGTTTGCCCAAGCGATGCTGTTTGCCATTGAGGAGATAAACAACAGCACAGCCCTTCTGCCTGACATTAAACTGGGATATAAGATCTATGATGTATGTGGTTCACTTGCACGAGCAGTCAGAGTTGCACTATCTTTGATCAATGGCAATGAGGAAACAGCCACCATGTCTGAGAAGCCATGCAGTGGATCTGTCCCTGCCATTATAGGAGTGACCTCATCTTCCCCCTGTATGGCTGTATCCACAGTAATTGGACCATTTCACACCCCAATGGTTAAGTGTTTCAAAATAATCCTCGGTTGAACAGTGAAATATCATGCGTCTTTTTTTATGCTTCTAGCTGTCTGTATCTTTTCATTTGTATTTCATTTTCACTTTGTAGTATTTCTGATCTAATAATGCATTTCTGATACTATTCTCTATCCCCCAGGTCAGCCACTTTGCAACATGTGCTTGTCTTAGCAACAAAGTCAAGTATCCATCCTTCCTCAGAACAATACCCAGTGACTACTACCAGAGTAGAGCTCTAGCCCAAATGGTCAAGCACTTTGGTTGGACCTGGGTAGGGGCTATTAGAACAAATGATGACTATGGGAACAATGGAATGGCCATATTTACAGAAATAGCCACACAGCTCGGCATCTGCCTTGAATACTCATTGCCTTTTTTCAGGACAGATTCACCAGAACAAAAGCAGAAGATTATAGAGACCATTAAGAGTTCATCTTCCAAGGTTATTATTGGGTTCCTCTCTCATATGGATATGGATGTACTTATAGAGGAGTTTGCCCACCACAACCTCACAGGGTACCAATGGCTAGGCACTGAAAGCTGGATATCGGATTCCCAAACTGCTATTGCAAAGGGCCACTACATCCTGGATGGCTCTATTGGCCTGGCCATCCGAAAGGCCCATGTCACTGGCCTGAGAGAGTTCATGTTGGATGTGAAGCCACTCAACTCCTCTGGAAATAAATTATTTACAGAGTTCTGGGAGACGACCTTTGGTTGTATTTTTAATAATATAAAGCAAACAGGAGAAAATCTAGAACACTGTACTGGTTATGAAGATCTTACACAGATAAAAAACAGCTTCCATGACATGTCCCTTATGCCAATCTTTAACAATGTATATAAAGGTGTGTATGCAGTTGCCCACACTCTTCATAAAATTCTTGGCTGTGGAGACACATGTAGCAACACTATAGCATCAGATCCGCAAGTGGTGAGTTATGAACAAAATGTTATGAACTGTAAATGACTCTGTTGATTGGTGATTTAAATGAGAATCAAATGTGATCAATGAGCTAAAATTAAGCATTTGTCATCAGATTTTGCAGCATTTAAAAAAAATAAGGTTTAAAACAAAAGAGGGAGAAGAGGTTTACTTTAATCAGTATGGAGACCCAGCTGCAAAGTATGACATCATTAACTGGCAGCCTAAGAAGGATGGCAGTGTGGAGTTTGTTACTATTGGCCTCTTTGATGCGTCTCTGCCTGAAGAAAAACAGCTACATATAGATAACCTAACCTTGACGTGGGCAAATAACTCAAAAGAGGTTAAGTTATTTTTTCCCATTAAATATTGATCAGCACAGTCCATGTACAATGTTTAAACATCATTGTATGGTCAAGTTAAAACACAGTCGATTCAACTCAGACTGTGTTTTCCACATGCAGGTACCTATTTCAGTCTGCAGTGGGACATGTGCTTTGGGAACTCGCAAGGTCCTCCAGAAAGGAAAGCCTGTCTGCTGCTATGACTGTATACCGTGTGCAGAAGGGGAAGTCAGTAACACGACAGGTACATTAGCGTTTTTCAAGAGCATGTAGGATTAGTGCCATGTATATAATAATTTGTGTTTACTTTTACATTGCAGTCATGTGAAAAAGTATCCATCATGAAAGTTACACTGATTATAATACCATGTATTGGTATAAACATATGAATGGTTTAACATATACAGGGATAAATAAACTGTTTATTCTAAACAAAAGTAGAAAATAAATAAGAGAAATGGCAAAACAAGATCATTTAAAAAAAATGCTTAATTTATATCATCAGCACTTTTTTTCTTACATAAAAAGTGTCTTTTAATAAATGCAATAATTCTACCTTATATTTTTTATTGAATTTTAGATTCTATCACCTGTGTGAGATGTCACCCTGAGTTCTGGTCAAATAAGAGACGAGACGAATGTGAGAAAAAGGAAACTGAGTTTTTGTCATACACTGAAATCATGGGGACAATTCTCACACTGTCTTCCTTGTTAGGAGCCTGCTTGACTGCTACAGTGGCATTCATTTTCTTCCGACATAGGAATACTCCAATAGTCAAGGCCAACAACTCTGAGCTGAGCTTCCTGCTGCTCTTCTCCTTGACTTTGTGTTTCCTGTGTTCTCTGACCTTCATCGGCCGTCCCTCAGACTGGTCCTGTATTTTTCGCCACACAGCTTTTGGGATCACCTTTGTCCTCTGTATCTCTTGTGTTCTGGGCAAAACTCTTGCTGTGTTGATGGCCTTCAAGGCTACACTGCCCGGTAGTAATCTTATGAAATGGTTTGGACCTCGTCGACAGAGAATTGTTGTTCTAGCTTTTACTTTTATACAAGTTGTGATTTGCATAGTTTGGGTAACAGCCAACCCTCCCTATCCGTTTAAGAATTTAAGACATTTTAAAGATAAGATCATTCTAGAATGTGCCCTAGGATCCCCTATAGGGTTCTGGGCTGTGTTGGGGTATATAGGCCTCCTAGCTATGTTATGTTTCATACTGGCAATTCTGGCCAGAAAGCTGCCTGATAACTTCAATGAGGCCAAATTCATCACCTTCAGCATGTTGATATTCTGTGCAGTCTGGATGACCTTCATCCCTGCCTACGTTAGTTCTCCTGGGAAGTTCAGTGTTGCTGTGGAAATATTTGCTATCCTGGCCTCTAGTTTTGGGTTACTATTTTGTATTTTTGTTCCAAAATGCTACATAATATTGTTGAAACCAGAAAGAAACACAAAAAAGAATATGATGGATAAGAAGAGTTAGATTCATAGCCGTTTCTATTCATAGTCAAAATTCAAATAAAGACTTTAGCATTCATGAGTGTGACATGTGTTCTTTGTGCCATCCTGGCCTCTTGGTTTGTTATTTTCTATCTTTATTCTAAAGTGATATAGCCATAGGCGTCAGTTACGCTGGGGAAGAGTACCCACCAGTTGTCGTCAAGATTCATTTTGTACCCACCCCTTAAAGACAAAAAAATGTAGTTTAATTATTATGGATTATTACACGGCTCTTCTCAGTGCTGTGGAATGCGCTGTTCACTTGCATGGTCCTTCCAGACTTCCAGCTGTGAATTATTTTTCGATAATTGACCGTTGCATATAATGACCGCTGTCAAGGAAAGTGGCTCTGATTCACGTCTCTCGTATCACTCCGCAAGTAGTCCGGTAACTTATCAACCCCAGCGTATTTGGTTGCTAAGCAACGTCAACGTCTTTGGCGGAATATTTCTTTGCTGATCAACACTACGAATTGTAATAACAAATGAATTGTAAAAAGACATACCGTGTGAATTAATTTTTTCGTTTTGGCAAGTAGCCGTGTAATAAGCGGGATAATGTATAGAACGTCGCCGGTCATTATCTAGAACAAGCCCCTTCAGGGCAAGACATCTTCGCTTCGCGCAGTGTCCGGTTCGCTCTGTTAGGGCTTATTTTCCCGATAATGACCGGCGTTCTATACATTATCCCTTACTTATTTTAGAATGAGCTGCCAGCCTGGCTTGGACAATGAATGAGGTATTAATACCAATACTCTTTGGCTGGGATGCAATGATGAGGCATCAGACAATCAAGTCATTTTAGCCTGAATACATAGGCCTAGGTATAAAGCACCAGAGCAGGTTGGTAGTACCACGGACATACAGAGCGATAACCTGTAGAACTAAATTGATGTGGTAGGCGAAATATGGGATTCATCTGCAGACCACTGCCACATAAATAAAGGTAAGGCGTGATATTTATTGCTTAAGATATGCTAGTGCTGTGGTGAGGTGTTTTGTGTTTTTTGCACTCAAGTGGTCGGCTGTTTCAACTCTTGCAATTGATGTTAGCCATAGCCACCAAGTAGCCTAACTTATCCACGGTTTGCGTTCGTACAGTGTTGGGTATAGTGGAGATGACGATAGTGGAGTAATTAGTGTAATAACTGTGGTGGGGAGTGCATGAGTTTTGGTCAGAATGCCTGATGTAGGATGGATGTGTGTTGTGAATTGAGAACAGCCAGCTCATGATGTGATACACCGTTCAGCTGTGCAACAAATATTTTTTGCTTTTTCAATCTTTTTCAACATCTGTAGTGCTGTGTGTAGCCACACGTTTGCCCCTTCACAACTTAAACACGTAGTTAATTTGCTTTCCTAGCTCTTTGTTTGTGTTGGTAGCTTTCCACTGTCGGTGGAAAAGCGACAATAGTGGGTCATAGCCTATGTCCAATGCTTTCTAGAAACGCTTTCTTCATAAAACGTGTCAGACGTCAGTTTTTTGTATACCTTTTATTGGGAGCGTACCTATGTTCCCCGGTCGCGACTGTGTTCTTCGTAGGCGGAATCCGGAAAAAATTCCGCCTCAAGCACTAGGATTGGACAGGCAGCCTGTCAGGCAAACTCACACCCTGACTCCTAACCCTAAACCTAACCCTAACCATAACCGTAACCCTCACCCTAACCCTAACCATAACCGTAACCCTAATATTCATGATTCTTCCGGATTCCACCTACGAAAAACACATTCGCTCCCCGGTCACATACAAAGCGGGTAACATAGGACCCGGGGAACATAGGGATGACCCCCTTTTATTCATTAGTAAGCTACATGGGTATGCCGTCTTTCAGAACCTTTCATTACCTGCATTAAAGAGAAAAAAAAGATTGCATCCTCATTGTACCCAGCACTTCTGAAAATGCACTTTCGAATGCGTCTCTGTCCCCAGCACATTTCAAACCAAACTGACGCCCATGGATATAGCTATCATGTGAATAATTGATCAATTATAATCATGTTAACATTCAAATAACCATAACCTTTTTTGGCAATTGTATCCTAGTTACTATGATGAGCTGTGTTTCAAACTTTCAGTCAGCAAGTTAAACCAATGTATATCAAGAACTGCAAGCAGTCACACAAGGTATTCACAGCCCACGCCCAGCCGACCCCAGCGACCGGCATTTCCAAATGATTCACGTGGGCACGTCATTACTCCAAGCCCCAACTATGCCTCTAAAAAGGGTGGGTCGTTGTACTACAGCACTGGTATCTTTTTTACTCCCAAAAACAAATGTGCGCACACACAGACACAGACCGACACACACACACACACACACACACAAAGATAGATACATAGACACACAAACATACATATGCACACAAACACACACACACACAAAGATAGATACACAGACACACAAATATATATATGCACACAAACACACACACACAAACACAGTGGTTTAATAGTAGATGCCATTTGTGTGTGATCTTGGGACACCTGGAGGGGAAGTGGTGCATTACGCTTAAGAGCAATCACTGTCATTTGCACTGTGAAGTCATGGAATATGATAACCACACCATACTTCGTACACCCTCTTAAGGGAGGTGACCTCTATGGAAGGGTCTGCCTGGAAAGTTTCCAGTTCCTGCCACCTTCTGAAGCAGACTTGTGATCGATTTAGAGCATTAGCGCTTAGCTTAGCATTTATTCAAATTTGCACTGTGACTTCATTTTTAACAACACACAACAGTTATTAAGGGGGTGGCCTCTATGTCCCAAATTCGTTTCCAGTCCCTGAACCTTTCTCAAGTGTAACTGTGATCGATTGAATATTGAAAGATTTGGATATCCGCATAAGTGAGCCATATTTTCAAAAATCTTTGCTAAATCTAAGTCCATAGATCGTGTGCATAACATGTTGGGTCATTTTGACTTTTGGTTGACTTTGAGAATGTTTTTTAAGTTTTACGAAAATCTCACATGCACATAAAATGAAACCCCAGACAGACATCATGGGTCCAAGAGGCAAAAATGTTCAGCATGCAAAATAAGCCAAGTTTCAGAATTGTAAATTTATCAGGAAGGCAGGGCCGATCATTTAACTTTGACCACAAATTTGACCACCACTATGGGAATTTCAGCCGGGAGAAAGGGGCTCCCCGAAAAACCAAAAAAAAGAATCCTTACATTACACTGTGAATACCTAATAAAGTGAATACCTGCATAAAGCTAATATTTTGCTGTCTAATATTTATCCAATTAGTCAATGTGGCCCGGGAAAGGGAAGTCTGGGGCCTCCTGCTTGAGCTGCTGCCCCCGCGACCCGACCCTGGATAAGCGGATGAGGATGAGGATGAGGATGAGGATATTTATCCAAGGGGATAATTTATGATTAAAATATATATTTAAATTTAAGGCATTTAGCAGACAGTTTTATCCAAAGCGACTTACAATAAGTACATTTGTCAGAAGAAAGACAATATATTGCAGTTGGTACAGTAAGGATGTACATAGAACAAGATTCTAGAAAATAGAACAGGAAGAAGAAATCCTCCTTATGCTTCTCTGACACACTTTCCTACACTGACACACATAATCTTTCATATGTGTGTTACGAACCGGGCCGTCTCAATGACTCATAACTATGGATTGAAATATTGTGGTCAATAGTGCCAATGCAAATTACGAGAACCGAAATATTACGATTTAAATACTACATCAAACTGCATCAACTTACTAAGTATCAAGTTTAGCTAGTCATCTGTACTTAAGCTTGATCGGAAAACTCCCAGGGATTTCTCTATTTTTTAGTTTCTTAGGGTAAATCACGTGAAGGCTGATAATCATGAAACATAACAAACATAATGTTGTTGCATGTTTATGGTTTACTTTTCAATTCTACATGGCTTGAATAACATTAATTCATGAATCCCAATAAATTGAATGAAAGACAATTCATCTATTACGCTTTCACTGCATAATTTTTTTTTTTAATAAACAGGTAACTTTTGTGGACAAATTGTGCCCACCTGATGGAATTGTTTACCCCTCTCCCCCATCCAGGAGGGATCAATACGGTCATATTACTATATTTGTCACACTCCCCTTTGATATAAATACCAGTGCTGCGTATGTCTTGTTCTTTGCTGCATGTGATGCCACCCATGTTAGGTATGCTCTCCACACAGAGGTGGTCAGAGCAGGGTTTGGCTCTTCTACAGCTTTTGCTTGTGGCGTCTTTCTCCAAGTCTGAGGAGCGAGTGTGCAGCCTGATGGGGGAGCCAGAGGAGCCCCAGCTCTTCAAGACTGGAGACATCATCTTGGGTGGAATCTTCTCCTTCCACAGCAGCTGGAAGAACATGAAGTCTACCTACGTGCACAGACCACTACCATTGCAGTGCACAAGGTACTTCAGAATCATACATAAAAAATGGATATGCACATCACATTTAAATGCAAATGTATTGATCTTGGATGTAATATTAACCCTTTGGTTCAAGTCTGAATTTCAGAGCGTTCCAGTTTGCACAGGCAATGCTTTTTGCCATTGAGGAAATAAACAACAGCACAGACATTCTGCCTGGCATTACACTAGGCTATAAGATGTATGATCTATGTGGTTCGATTGCACGGGCAGTTAGAGTCGCCCTGTCTTTGATCAATGGCAATGAGGAAATGGCCTCCATGTCTGAGAAGCCTTGCAGTGGATCTGTCCCTGCCATTATAGGAGTGACCTCATCTTCTCCTTGCATGGCAATATCCACAGTTATTGGACCTTTTCACACTCCATTGGTAAAGTCTTTCAAAATAACCTCTATTCTAAACATCGAAAATACTATGTATATTTTTTCTGTATTTTTCTAGATCTTTTTTTATCATCTGTAATTCTAACTTGATAAATGCATTTTTGATATATATTTTTTATCTATCCCATAGGTCAGCCACTTTGCAACATGTGCTTGTCTTAGCAACAAAGTCAAGTATCCATCCTTCCTCAGAACAATACCCAGTGACTACTATCAGAGTAGAGCCCTAGCCCAAATGGTCAAGCACTTTGGTTGGACCTGGGTAGGGGCTATTAGATCAAATGATGACTATGGCAACAATGGAATGTCTATATTCAAAGACACAGCAACAGAGCTGGGCATCTGTCTTGAGTATTCATTGCCTTTTATCAGAACAGATCCACCAGAGCAAAAGCAGAAGATTATAGAGACCATTAAGGCTTCTACTTCCAAAGTTATTATTGCGTTCCTCAATCATATGGATATGGAAGTACTAATAGAGGAGTTTGCCCACCACAACCTCACAGGGCACCAATGGGTAGGCACTGAGGGTTGGATATCAGATTCCCAAATTGCTATTGCAAGGGGCCACTATATCTTGAAAGGTTCTATTGGCCTGGCCATCCGAAAGGCCCATGTCACTGGCCTGAGAGAGTTCATGTTGGATGTGAAGCCACTCAACTCCTCTGGAAATAAATTGTTCACAGAGTTCTGGGAGACAACATTTGGTTGTATATTTAATAATATAAAGCAAACAGGAGAAAATCTGGAACACTGTACTGGTTATGAAGATCTCACAGGGATAAAAAACAGCTTCAATGACATGTCCCTTATGCCAATCTTTAACAATGTATATAAAGCAGTGTATGCAGTTGCCCACACTCTTCATACTATTCTTGGCTGTGAAGAAATGTGTAGCAACACTATAGCATCAGATCAGCAAGCGGTGAGTTACACACAAAACGTTATATACTGTAAATGCTACTGAGGACTGCTGATTTAATCAAATATTTACTATGATGAATGTGCTAAATTTAAGCATTTCTTATCAGATTTTGCAGCGTTTGAAACAGATAATATTTAAAACCAAAGAGGGAGAGGAGGTTTACTTTAATGAGTATGGAGACCCAGCTGCAAAGTATGACATCATAAACTGGCAACCCAAGAAGGATGGCAGTGTGGAGTTTGTTACTATTGGCCTCTATGATGCATCTAGGCCTGAAGACAAACAATTAAATCTAGACAACCAAACCTTTACTTGGGCAAATAACTCAAAACAGGTTGTTATTTGTTTCCCATTATATAATGATCAGCACAGTCCATGAACAATGTGTAAACATCATTGCATGTTCAATTTAAGTTGAATCAACTCTGACTGTTTTCCACATTCAGGTACCTATTTCAGTCTGCAGCGGGACATGTGCTTTGGGAACTCGCAAGGTCCTCCAGAAAGGAAAGCCTGTCTGCTGCTATGACTGTATACCATGTGCAGAGGGGGAAGTCAGTAACACAACAGGTACTATAGTGTTGCTCAAGAGAATGTAGGATTAGTGCAAATCAAATCAATCATCCTAACAATGTAACACTGAATTAATTTATCAACCCTTTTCACAATTCAGTCAATGTGTAGTAAGTGAAGAGTACACACAGGTGTATCTCATATGATTAAAACCTGAATCATAGGTTGTGATTCAGGTTGTGGTTCATGATTAACAAATGAGTGGAGTTGGCTAAGATACTCTGGTTGAGCCCTGTTGGTTCTCTCGCACAAACAAGACCATCTTAGTGCTATGAGCCACACCTGTGTTTACTCTCACATGGCACTTATGGCACTCACATGGCACTCACATGGATTACACTTCAGAACTAGAATGCGTTAGGGTTAGGGTTCTGGCAACACTGCCTGCACCTTCTCAACTGAAAATTAAGCTGATATGGAACTTAAACTGTGATTCTGATAAAAGTATAAAACAATTTTTGAACAAAGGTTACATTGAAAATTTACCAAGATACGATGTCTGAAATAGTTGAAGTGCCAGAGAAGGCCATTGACTTGCATTGTAAAAAAATAAATTAAAAAAAAAGCATAATAGTTTAAAAATTGAGATGAGTTGAAAAACGTGTCTCATATTGAATAAAATAATTCTACTTTCTTTATTTTTTCCATTTTAGATTCTATCACTTGTGTGCGATGTCATCCTGAGTTCTGGTCCAATGAGAGAAGAGATGATTGTGAGAAAAAGGAAACTGAGTTTTTGACATACACTGAAATCATGGGGGCAATTCTCACCCTGTCTTCCTTGTTAGGAGCCTGCTTGACTGCTACAGTGGCATTCATTTTCTTCAGACATAGGAATACTCCAATAGTCAAGGCCAACAACTCTGAGCTGAGCTTCCTGCTGCTCTTCTCCTTGACTCTGTGTTTCCTGTGTTCTCTGACCTTCATCGGCCGTCCCTCTGACTGGTCCTGTATGCTTCGCCACACTGCTTTTGGGATCACCTTTGTCCTCTGTATCTCTTGTGTTCTGGGGAAAACTCTTGCTGTGTTGATGGCCTTTAAGGCTACACTACCCGGTAGTAATCTAATGAAATGGTTTGGACCTCGTAGACAGAGGATCGTTGTTCTAGCTTTTACCTTTATACAAGTTGTGATTTGTATAGTTTGGTTAACAGCCAACCCTCCCTATCCATTTAAGAATTTAAGGCATTTTAAAGATAAAATCATTCTAGAATGTGCCTTAGGATCCCCTATAGGTTTCTGGGCTGTATTGGGATACATTGGACTTTTAGCTTTGTTATGTTTCATACTGGCTTTTCTGGCCAGAAAACTGCCTGATAATTTCAATGAGGCCAAATTCATCACCTTCAGTATGTTGATATTCTGTGCAGTCTGGATCACCTTCATCCCTGCTTATGTTAGTTCTCCAGGGAAGTTCAGTGTGGCTGTGGAAATATTTGCAATCCTGGCCTCTAGTTTTGGGTTACTTTTTTGTATTTTTATTCCAAAGTGCTACATAATATTGTTGAAACCAGAAAGAAACACTAAAAAGAACATGATGGATAAGAAGAGTTAGATTTGTAGATGTTCCGATTCAGAGTGAAATAAATATTTTAAAGGAGACATATTATGGTGTTTTCCCAACAATTAAACATAGTATATGATTTCCAGAAAACATGTTTTTGAAGCTGTTTACTGGAAATAGGTTTTAGGAAAAGAAATCTTGCCTACCGCTATTCTCCTCTGTTTCAGTCCCTTCAGAATGTGGTGTTTCTGGGGTCTGTAGCTTTAATGTAAATGAGCTGCTGCCCATTGCATACAAATAAGCTGTCAGAGTGAACCACAGCATGGAGGAGAAATGATTGTTGCCGTTTGCGGACTCCCGGAGCTCTATATCTATTTAATATAATATTATGTAATATATAATAATAATAATTATAATAATAATTATTATTATTATAATTATATATTATATATAGGTATCTATATAATATAATATCTAATATCACGGCCAAAAGCTATGTGCGCCTCGGATGATATTATGAATCATAAAGACTGCGTCTGATGTCTCTGGTAATTCCACAACAAGCAATGACTCGTAGTGCGGGTTATCTCGGCCATGGTTGAGAAGAATTGGGGAAAGGAACTTTAGCTTTGACTCCCTGAAGTCCAGATTGAAACGTGTCATGGAGGAGAAAGGGATTGTACTCCCGGAGCTGAGCTGCCGGCAGCTTCGGCGGGTGGAGCTCGGCGGCAGTCCGGCAGCTCCACTGGACTCCCTGCCAGGCAGTCACATGGCAAACTGACAAATTAGACGTCTATTTTTGTATGGAATCTACCTGCTTCTGAAATGCATGAACATCTCAGCCTAGCGCTCGTCCGCTGATCCACAAAATCTTATCTAAGCTCTGATTGGAGCGGGATGGGGAAGTGGGTGGTAATATTCAAATGTGCCTCCTTCCTACGTAGAAGAGGCGGCCGAAACTGACTCACTCGTTTGGTAACTGTAGGCTGGGTACATTCAGAAATGCATATCTCACTCAAAAAAGCATGTACAGACTTATTTCAAAGTTTGTATGCGTGTGGCAGCACCAGAGATCCCAAACAACACCAAATCCCAGGAAAAGTGTTGTTTTCATAAGATGTCCCCTTTAATAAAAACGTTATTGTGCATGACTGTGACATGTGATTCCTTATGCCATTCTGGCCTCTTGATTTGTGCCTCTCTATTTTTATTCCGAAGTGCTCCAGTAATAATTTGAATTTTGATTTATATATAATGATAATGGCTTTGATATAACAACCAATGGACCTATTTAGCCAATTGCATACTTGTAACAATGAATATGTGTTAAATTAAAACTTTTGAACAGTAGGTTTAACTGAAATATTTAACTATTTATCACCTGCATAAAGCTAATATTGTGCAGTCTGATGTTGATCCAGAAGAATCAATGATAATGAAAATATAAGGAGAACAAGATGGCCTCCTTTTACTTCTCCCAGATACAATTACCAACACTGAAATTAACTAGAAAATGCATTACCTGCAGAAAATGCAGGTGAACGCTGACAGTTGAATGAAAAGCACAAAGCTTTGCTGAAAATTCTGAAACGTAAAATGAATTGGACTGAAGAATCTGGAAGGTCAAATGTATCGCACTGCACAGTTTAACATTCTGAAAGGTCAAATGTATTGCAATTGCAATAATAGTATTAAAAAGTTGAAAGAGTTGAAAAAAGTTGAATGTTAAAATATTCTAATTTAGACTTTGTATTCCTATACTAGGATCGATAGTGGCAATTCAAATTTTCCACTCAGAACCAAATATTTCAATGTCAATATGACATCAAACTGTATCAATTAACTTTATCTAGTTAAGCTACTAATCTGTACTATAGTTGAAATAGAAAACTCTGGGATTTCCCTAGTTTTTAGTTTTCTTAAGGTTTATCACATAAGTGCTGATAATCATTGAACAAAATAAATATAATATCTTTGCAATATTTAGTAAAAAGTACCATTCATTTGTAATGCCCAGTCGATTTAGTGAAAACATTTATTGTATCCCTGATGCTTTTTCAGCATTACATTTTTATAAAATAAAGTAGTAACCTTTTGTGGAACAAGTGTGCTCCCCTGATTAAATAGTTTACCCCCAACCCCAGAGGGATCAATACTGTAAGATTACTATATTTGTCACACTCTCCTTTGATATAAATACCAGTGCTGCGTATGCCTTGTTCTTTGCTGCATGTGATGCCACCCATGTTAGGTATGCTCTCCACACAGAGGTGGTCAGAGCAGGGTTTGGCTCTTCTACAGCTTTTGCTCTTGGTGTCTTTCTCCAAGTCTGAGGAGCGAGTGTGCAGCCTGATGGGGGAGCCAGAGGAGCCCCAGCTCTTCAAGACTGGAGACATCATCTTGGGTGGAATCTTCTCCTTCCACAGCAGCTGGAAGAACATGAAGTCTACCTATGTTCACAGTCCACTACCATTGCAGTGCACAAGGTAGTTAAAAATAATACATATATAGATGGATTTATATACAATTCTATGCATGTTTTTTATGTTATATGTAATAATAACCCTTTGGTTCAAGTCTGAATTTCAGAGCATTCCAGTTTGCCCAGGCAATGCTTTTTGCCATTGAGGAGATAAACAACAGCACAGACCTTCTGCCTGGCATTGAAGTGGGATATAAGATCTATGATGCATGTGGTTCAACTGCACGAGCAGTCAGAGTGGCGCTGTCTTTGATGAATGGCAATGAGGATACAGCCACCATGTCTGATATACGTTGCAGTGGATCTGTCCCTGCTATTATAGGACTGCAATCATCTTCCCCCTCTATGGCTGTAGCCACAGTAATTGGACCTTTTCACACCCCGATGGTAGAGTGTTTAGAATAATCCTAGGCTGAAAATAGAAATAGCATATTTTTTTAATCGTACTTGTTGTCCATATCTTTTCATTTGCATTTATTTTTCACTTTGTAGGTAATTTTGATCTGTAATAATGCATTTCTGATACTATTCTCTATCCCCCAGGTCAGCTACTTTGCAACATGTGCTTGTCTTAGCAACAAAGTCAAGTATCCATCCTTCCTCAGAACAATACCCAGTGACTACTACCAGAGTAGAGCTCTAGCCCAAATGGTCAAGCACTTTGGTTGGACCTGGGTAGGGGCCATTAGATCAAATAATGACTATGGGAACAATGGAATGGCAACATTTACAGAAATAGCCACACAGCTCAGCATCTGTCTTGAATACTCATTGCCTTTTTTCAGGACAGATCCACCAGAACAAAAGCAGAAGATTATAGAGACTATTAAGGGTTCCACTTCCAAAGTTATTATTGCGTTCCTTTCTCATATGGATATGGACGAACTCATAGAGGAGTTTGCCCACCACAACCTGACAGGGTACCAATGGGTAGGCACTGAAAGCTGGATCTCGGATTCCCCAATTGCAATTGCGAAGGGCCACTACATCCTGGATGGCTCTATTGGCCTGGCCATCCGAAAGGCCCATGTCACTGGCCTGAGAGAGTTCATGTTGGATGTGAAGCCACTCAACTCCTCTGGAAATAAATTGTTCACAGAGTTCTGGGAGACAACATTTGGTTGTATATTTAATAATATAAAGCAAACAGGAGAAAATCTGGAACACTGTACTGGTTATGAAGATCTCACAGGGATAAAAAACAGCTTCCATGACATGTCACTCATGTCTATCTTTAACAATGTATATAAAGGTGTGTATGCAGTTGCCCACACTCTTCATAGTATTCTTGGCTGTGGAAAAATGTGTAGCAACACCATAGCATCACATCCGCAAGCGGTGAGTAACACTTAATGTTTATGTACCGTAAATGCTACTGTAGACTAGGGATTTAAATAGGCACTGAATGTGATGAATGTGCTAAAATGAAGCATTTGTCATCAGATTTTGCAGCATTTAAAGAACATAAGATTTAAAACAAAAGAGGGAGAGGAGGTTTACTTTAATGAGAATGGAGACCCAGCTGCAAAGTATGACATCATAAACTGGCAGCCCAAGAAGGATGGCAGTGTGGAGTTTGTTACTATTGGCCTCTATGATGCGTCTCTACCTGAAGAAAAACAGCTACATCTAGATAACCTAACCTTAACTTGGGCAAATAACTCAAAACAGGTTAAGTTATTTTTTCCCATTAAATATTGATCAGCACAGTCCATGTACAATGTTTAAACACCATTGTATGTTCAAGTTAAAACACATTTGATTCAATTCTGACTGTGTTTCCACATGCAGGTACCTATTTCAGTCTGCAGTGGGACATGTGCTTTGGGAACTCGTAAGGTCCTCCAGAAAGGAAAGCCTGTCTGCTGCTATGACTGTATACGATGTGCAGAAGGGGAAGTCAGTAACACAACAGGTACTATAGCGTTGCTCAAGAGAATGTAGGATTAGTGCATAACTTTAATGTGTGTTTCATGAAGGCAATGGTTCCTGCTAAGGAATGAGTGAAGTAGGCTAAGCAATGCACTACTCAAGCCCTGTTGGTGCTCTTGCACAAACAAGACCATTATTAATGCTATGAGCCTCAATTGTCTTTACTCTAACATTACAGTCATGTGGAAAAAGTACATTGTGAAAGTTACACTGCTTCTAATAAAAATTATAATTACATATGATTTAAGATATACAAGGAAAAATACACCTTCAAAACAAAAGTGTAAAATAAATGAGAAAACTGGTAAAACAGGGTATTTTCAAAATAATTTTGATTTTTCTCTACATGCTTCTTTCTTTCACAAAAAATGTGTCTTAATAAATGTAATAATTCTATCTTATATTCATTGAATTTTAGATTCTATCTCTTGTGTGCGATGTCATCCTGAGTTCTGGTCCAATGAGAGAAGAGATGGATGTGAGAAAAAGGAAACTGAGTTTCTGTCATTTACTGAAATCATGGGGACAATTCTCACCCTGTCTTCCTTGTTAGGAGCCTTCTTGACTGCTACAGTGGCATTCATTTTCTTCAGACATAGGAATACTCCAATAGTCAAGGCCAACAACTCTGAGCTGAGCTTCCTGCTGCTCTTCTCCTTGACTCTGTGTTTCCTGTGTTCTCTGACCTTCATCGGCCGTCCCTCAGACTGGTCCTGTATTTTCCGCCACACAGCTTTTGGGATCACCTTTGTCCTCTGTATCTCTTGTGTTCTGGGGAAAACTCTTGCTGTGTTGATGGCCTTTAAGGCTACACTACCCGGTAGTAATCTAATGAAATTGTTTGGACCTCGTCGACAGAAAATTGTTGTTCTAGCTTTTACTTGTATACAAGTTGGGATTTGCATAGTTTGGGTAACAGCCAACCCTCCCTATCCATTTAAGAATTTGAGACATTTTAAAGATAAGATCATTCTAGAATGTGCCCTAGGATCCCCTATAGGGTTCTGGGCTGTGTTGGGGTATATAGGACTCCTAGCTTTGTTATGTTTCATACTGGCTATTCTGGCCAGAAAGCTGCCTGATAACTTCAATGAGGCCAAATTCATCACCTTCAGTATGTTGATATTCTGTGCAGTCTGGATGACCTTCATCCCTGCTTATGTTAGTTCTCCTGGGAAGTTCAGTGTGGCTGTGGAAATATTTGCTATCCTGGCCTCTAGTTTTGGGTTACTATTTTGTATTTTTATTCCAAAGTGCTACATAATATTGTTGAAACCAGAAAGAAACACAAAAAAGAATATGATGATTAAGAAGAGTTAGATTTGTCAATGTTCATAGTCATAGTGAAATAATTCATATTTTAATAAAAACTGTGACATGTAATCTGTTTGCCATGTGGGCCTCTTGATTTGTGCCTCTCTTTTTTTATTCCAAAGTGCTCCAGTAATCATTTGAATTATGAATTGAATATAATCATAATGGCTTTGATATAAGTACCTATGGACCAATTTGGGCCATTGTACACTTGTAACTAAGATAAGGTGAGTCTTAAAATTTTCGTCAGTAGGTTCAACTGAAATGTATATCTATGTATCGCTGGCATAAGGCTAATATTGTGCAGTCTGATGTTCATCCAGAAGAATTGATAATGAAAATAGAAGGAGAACAAGATGGCCTCCTTTTACTTCTCCTAAAGACAATTCCCAAAACTGACATTAATAATCTCTCAGATATATGTTGGGGACCAGGTCTTCCAAATTTTTTAGACAATTTTTTCATATATTGGGATCAATAGTGGCAATGCAAATTCTCCACTCAGAGCTAAAGTATATTTTAGCTAGTAATCTGTACTATATATTAATCTGAAACCTGACTCGGATTTCTCTAGTCTTTAGTTTTTTCAGGGTATATCACATAAGGGCTAATCATTATGAAACAAAACTAATATAAAATTTTTGTTATTTGCTTTTACGTATTCATCATACATACCTTGAGTATTGTTAATTCAGATCGCCCAGTCAATTTAGTGAAAGCAACCACTTTATCCATTATGCTTTTTCTGCATTCGATTTTCATTGATTAAAGTAGTAACATTTTGTGGAACAAGTGCGCTCACTTGATCAAATTGTTTACCCCCCACCCCAGAGGGATCCATACTGTAAGATTACTATATTTGTCACACTCCCCTTTGATATAAATACCAGTGCTGCGTATGTCTTGTTCTTTGCTGCATGTGATGCCACCCATGTTAGGTATGCTCTCCACACAGAGGTGGTCAGAGCAGGGTTTGGCTCTTCTACAGCTTTTGCTTGTGGCGTCTTTCTCCAAGTCTGAGGAGCGAGTGTGCAGCCTGATGGGGGAGCCAGAGGAGCCCCAGCTCTTCAAGACTGGAGACATCATCTTGGGTGGAATCTTTTCCTTCCACAGCAGCTGGAAGAACATAGAGTCTACCTATGTTCACAGTCCACTACCATTGCAGTGCACAAGGTAGTTTATAATCATACATATATAGATGGATATATATACAATTCTACTATACATGTTTTTTATGTTATATGTGATAATAACCCTTTGGTTCAAGTCTGAATTTCAGAGCGTTCCAGTTTACCCAGGCAATGCTTTTTGCCATTGAGGAGATAAACAACAGCACAGACCTTCTGCCTGGCATTGAACTGGGATATAAGATCTATGATGCATGCGGTTCGATTGCACGGGCAGTCAGAGTGGCGCTGTCTTTGATAAATGGCAATGAGGAAACAGCCACCACGTCTGAGAATCCTTGCAGTGGATCTGTCCCTGCCATCATGGGAGAGACCTCCTCTTCACCCTGCATGGCAATAGACACAGTTATTGGACCTTTCCACACTCCAATGGTAAAGTGTTTAAAACATAGGAGATACCATGTCTATTTTTCAGAATTCTCCTTCTTTTGGTTATTTTTTAAACCTTGTTTTCCCTCATCAGTAATTATACCAGAAAAATGCATTTGTGATATTTTTTTTTATCTCTCCCCCAGGTCAGCCACTATGCAACATGTGCTTGTCTTAGCAACAAAGTCAAGTATCCATCCTTCCTGAGAACAATACCCAGTGACTACTACCAGAGTAGAGCCCTAGCCCAAATGGTCAAGCACTTTGGTTGGACCTGGGTAGGGGCTATTAGAACAAATGATGACTATGGGAACAATGGAATGGCAACATTTACAGAAATAGCCACACAGCTCGGCATCTGCCTTGAATACTCATTGCCTTTTTTCAGGACAGATCCACCAGAACA
This sequence comes from Micromesistius poutassou, assembly GCF_964030765.1. Lineage (NCBI taxonomy): Eukaryota > Metazoa > Chordata > Actinopteri > Gadiformes > Gadidae > Micromesistius > Micromesistius poutassou. The sequence goes on along the minus strand of NC_140274.1, from coordinate 4,687,414 downwards.
AAAGCAGAAGATTATAGAGACTATTAAGGCTTCTACTTCCAAGGTTATTATTGCGTTCCTTTCTCATATGGATATGGACGAACTCATAGAGGAGTTTGCCCACCACAACCTCACAGGGTATCAATGGGTAGGCACTGAGGGTTGGATATCAGATTCCCAAACTGCTATTGCAACGGGCCACTATATCCTGGATGGCTCTATTGGCCTGGCCATCCGAAAGGCCCATGTCACTGGCCTGAGAGAGTTCATGTTGGATGTGAAGCCACTCAACTCCTCGGGAAATAAATTGTTCACAGAGTTCTGGGAGACAACCTTTGGTTGTATATTGAATAATATAAAGCCAACAGGAGAAAATCTTGAACACTGTACTGGTTATGAAGATCTTACAGGGATAAAAAACAGCTTCACTGACATGTCACTTATGCCTATCTTTAACAATGTATATAAAGCAGTGTATGCAGTTGCCCACACTCTTCATAAAATTCTTGGCTGTCGAAAAATGTGTAGCAACACTATAGCATCAGATCCGCAAGTGGTGAGTTATGCTCATAATTGTATATATATACAGTAAATATATATATATATATATATATATATATATATATATATATATATATATATATATATATATTATAAACTGTAAAATATATAGCTAATAAATGAATATAACAAACTAAAATGAAGCATTTCTCATCAGATTTTGCAACATTTGAAACAGATAAGGTTTAAAACAAAAGAGGGAGAGGAAGTTTACTTTAATGAGAATGGAGACCCAGCTGCAAAGTATGACATCATAAACTGGCAGCCCAAGAAGGATGGCAGTGTGGAGTTTGTTACTATTGGCCTCTATGATGCATCTAGGCCTGAAGACAAACAGCTACATCTAGATAACCTAACCTTGTCTTGGGCAAATAACTCCAAACAGGTTAAGCAATTATTTTCAATTAAAAATTATCAGCACATTCCATGAACAGTTGATTCAACTCAGACTGTGTTTTCCACATGCAGGTACCTATTTCAGTCTGCAGTGGAACATGTGCTTTGGGAACTCGCAAGGTCCTCCAGAAAGGAAAGCCTGTCTGCTGCTATGACTGTATACCGTGTGCAGAAGGGGAAGTCAGTAACACAACAGGTACTATAGCGTTGCTATAGAGAATGTAGGATTAGTGCCATGAAAATATTCATTAGTTGTCAACCATTATTTTAAACAGTAAATCTAAATAACAAAGTAACCTTGAATTCATTAATGGACCCTACTCACAAAAGTGTCACTGCAGAGTAAGTACAGGTGCAGCTCATAACCTTAACATGTTTCATGAAGGCAGTGATTCATTGTAAGCAATGAGTGGAGAAGGCCAAGTAATACACAGGTCGAAACAATACCATTATTAACGCTATGAGCCACCCAACTCATATGAAAATGTATCCATCATAACAGGCCCCTTCTCTCCTTCAACATTGATATATTAACATTATATATCATGTAGCATATATGGGGATTCATTCCATATATATTTTAAACAAAACTAGAAAAAGTCTAATAAAATCTGGTCAAACAAAATATTTAAAGGACAATTCCGGTATTTTGAACATTGAATCCTCTTTCTGGGTTGTCTAGGATGAAATAGAGTGGTTGACACCGAAATGTTGACGATTGGTCCTGTCTCGGGTATTTGGCTAATTTAGAATCACCCCTGCCTGCTTCAGGATGGCTGGCTATGTGCATTCACAAACCTGTCCTTAAAACAACCCTAAATGTTCATTTTCAGAAATGTGCAACTCACCGAGTGGTTAGTGGTGTTCGTTGATGTTCCAAATCAAGTATCGTAGCAAAATACAGTTTCTGTCTTTTAATTGCATTTTATTTCTTTTAATGCATTTACCGCATTTTGTAAATCCCATTGATTTCTGTTGGAAGGCTCATTGCTCATTGACTCGAAACTTAAAGGGGGGCTGTTTACATTTGGTTGTTCAAAATACCGGAATTGTCCTTCAATGAACCAAAATGCTAAATGTTATCATCCTTCTGCTTTCATTAAATCAAATAATTCATATTTGTTTTAAATTTCAGATTCTATCACTTGTGTGCAATGTCATCCTGAGTTCTGGTCCAATGAGAGAAGAGATGATTGTAAGAAAAAGGAAACTGAGTTTCTGTCATTTACTGAAATCATGGGGGCAATTCTCACCCTGTCTTCCTTGTTAGGAGCCTGCTTGACTGCTACAGTGGCATTCATTTTCTTCAGACATAGGAATACTCCAATAGTCAAGGCCAACAACTCTGAGCTGAGCTTCCTGCTGCTCTTCTCCTTGACTCTGTGTTTCCTGTGTTCTCTGACCTTCATCGGCCGTCCCTCAGACTGGTCCTGTATGCTTCGCCACACAGCTTTTGGGATTACCTTTGTCCTCTGTATCTCTTGTGTTCTTGGGAAAACTCTTGCTGTGTTGATGGCCTTTAAGGCTACACTACCTGGTAATAATCTAATGAAATGGTTTGGACCTCGTCGACAGAGACTCAGTGTTCTCGCTTTCACTGTTATACAAGTTATTATTTGCATTCTTTGGTTAACAATCAACCCTCCCTATCCATTTAAGAATTTTAGTCATTTTAAAGATAAGATCATTCTAGAATGTGCCTTAGGATCCCCTATCGGGTTCTGGGCTGTGTTGGGGTATATAGGCCTCCTAGCTTTGTTATGTTTCATACTGGCTTTTCTGGCCAGAAAGCTGCCTGATAACTTCAATGAGGCCAAATTCATCACCTTCAGCATGTTGATATTCTGTGCAGTCTGGATCACTTTCATCCCTGCTTATGTTAGTTCTCCTGGGAAGTTCAGTGTTGCTGTGGAAATATTTGCGATCCTGGCCTCTAGTTTTGGATTACTATTTTGTATTTTCATTCCAAAATGCTACATAATCTTGTTGAAACCAGAGAAAAATACAAAAAAGAATATGATAGGTAAGAAGGGTTAATTTTATTTTACGAAATGTTATGGATGCTTTTTATGTGAAATAAAGGTGTCTCTAACTCTCAAAAAGGTTTTCATGAATCAAGTTGGTTTCAATGATTAAGGCAATTCATCACTATTAATTGGATTTAAGGTATTTTATTTCATTAATAATGTAACCAATAAAATGAATTGTGATAGATTATCAAGTATAATATATGATACATTCAATGTTTAGGTCAATGTTTGACTTATATAGTCTAAAATCCTAGAAAAAATATAGATTAAATGTGTTTCGAATACATTAAACTGTACCCATTGGACAATTTAGAATAGATTGATAATCATTTAACAAAATCTTCATAGCACTAAATGGTCTTTATTAAGTGTATTGAACCAAGTGATAATGCTTCATTGGCAAAACATTTTTGTGAGGATATAATATTTCACAAATAGACAAATGTATAATAAAGCCAGAGGCAGCAGTGATGTAATAGATTGTGCATAGCATGATGAAAAACATGATGCAGCATGAGTTGCTTCATCTACTTCTTTAAAATAAAAATAAATTGGTCTGCATACAATCTCAAGAGGTAATTTTTCAGAAGCTGTGAAAAATAAATGTGTCGATTGAGCATCATTATTGGACATTTGATATACTAAAACTTTTCATGGTCCAGTATAGCATGATTTATTTTCCAAAGCAATATACTTTTTTGGAAAACAATGAAATGAATGTGTCAATGGCCTTAAAGAAGTATACAAATAACCATTGGTAATCATTTATGGGTACTATATTTCCCAAGGGTTTATTTCTCCCTGATGAACATGTTTCCTTTTGTAATAATGAATAATCGATTATGCATTGATTTAAAATAGTACAATCTTTTCCCTGATGGATATTTCATGTAAATGTATATAACAAATTCTAACAAACATTTGGAGCTTGTTATACTTGTTTGTTGAACTGCTGTCTCCAGAGGCCCTCACATGATCATTAGTATCCAATCCATGCTAACCTTGTTCTTTAAAATGCTAGAAAAACCTTGCTATGTGGTTTAGGTTTGAGTAATGCAGAGCAAAGATATGTCATTGCTAAGAATGGTCATTGTGGTACTGCTAATTAAGAGGGCATACACTGTCTGCCTGCTTCAAGGGATGGCAGAGGAGCCTGAGCTAGCCCAAAAGGGGGACTTGATAATTGGAGGCATTTTCTCCTTTCGCACCAGGCAAAAATACATCATTGACACATTTGAGACCATTCCTCAGAAACGACAATGCCAGAAGTATGTCTAAACTTGTATTTTGTTATATTTTGTTAATATATAGCCAATATATATGTTTAATAACCTGCAACTAATGTATCTTTTTTTATTTAAAAAAATCTTTCACAGCTTTATTTTCAGGGAATTTAAATTTGCTCAAACTATGATCTTTGCTATAAATGAGATCAATATTAATCCTGAAATACTCAACGGTGTTAGGCTTGGCTATAAGATATATGATGATTGTGGAACTATGGATGTACTTAGAGCTGCACTTGCTTTGGTAAGTGGACAAAGGAGTGAACTCATTGAGAAAAACTGTTCTCGGAGTGAAACAGTACAAGCTATACTTGGACATTCAGGATCAAGGCCAACTATTCCAATTGCACAAACTGTTGGAAGATTTCATGTACCTGTGGTAAGTCAAATATAACTGGATTAATGTAGTTGCATATTTTTCTGTGAGAATTGTGCACAACAATTTAATTGGAAATCATCTGCAAATGCAACTTAATAATATGTTTGACCATCTTTCTTACATTTAGATCAGCCACTTTGCTACCTGTGCCTGTCTAAGCAACAGAAGGACGTATCCTACCTTTTTCCGAACTATTCCTAGTGACTATTACCAGAGTAGGGCCCTGGCAAAGCTGGTGAAACACTTTGGCTGGACCTGGATTGGAGCATTAGCTGTTGATAATGAATATGGCCTTAATGGTGTGTCGGCATTGATACAAGCAGCAATGGAAAATGGTGTATGTGTTGAGTATTCTGAAGCCTTTTCACGAACAGTGTCATCGCATAAACTGAGCAGAATAATAGACATCATTAAGCGCTCAACTTCCAAAGTGATCATGGCATTTATGACACATCAAGAGATAAAGGTGCTGGCAGCAGAGTTGTACAAACACAATATTACAGGACTTCAGCTTGTTGGCAGTGATGCCTGGCTCACAGACCACTCTCTCACTGACATTGAGGGCCACAGCATCCTGGTGGGCTCCATAGGCTTCACCGTCAGCAGAGCTCAGATCCCAGGGTTGGGGAAGCACCTTAGGGATGTTCAACCCTCACAGTTCCCTGACAGCCAGTTTGTCAAAGATTTCTGGGAATATATGTTTAATTGTTCTCTCAATGGGATTGATAATACGAAAAGAACACCATGCAGTGGGCTTGAAAGCTTGCATGACATTGAATCACAGTTCACTGATGTGTCTGAATTGAGATTTACTAACAATGTATACAAGTCAGTTTATGCTGTGGCCCATGCTCTAAACAATCTATTGAAGTGTAGGGATGCCCAGAGTCCATTATCCAATGGAAGCTGTGTAGATATAAAGTATATTCAGCCATGGCAGGTGAGCATTTCTTTCATTTCTGTATTACAATACTTATTTAGCAACATCCACTTTGTTATATGACATATTGAATATTGATTTGCCATTTCTGGTTTAATTTTCACAAGTACATTTGTCATTTTTGTAAAGGTCCTACAGCATCTGCAGGCGGTGAATTTCACGACAACCAATGGGGAAAGGGTTTATTTCGACAATCAAGGAGACTCACCAGCGAGATATGATCTTGTTAATTTACAGATGACAAAAAAGGGAACGATGGAAGGAGTCACAGTTGGCATCTATGATGCCTCTCTTGCAGAGAGCAATCAGTTTTTAATGAATAACATCTCAGTTGTTTGGGGTGATGGTCATACTGAGGTAACCCTTTTGGTTCCTGTTGTTTAGTGTTCATCTCATAGCTTTGTTATGTGTTGTTACATGTGTTGTATGTATGAATGTCATGACAGGTCCCTGTGTCAGTGTGCAGTGGGAGCTGTCCACCAGGAACACATAAAGTGCTGCAGAAACAACGGCCGGTCTGTTGTTACGACTGCATACCCTGTCCCTTAGGCGAAATTAGCAATGCAACAGGTGAATATAGCTTGAATGAATGTTTATACAATAACGTGAAATTGAAAGTCTTTATTGTAAATGCTTCTTTGTTACTACACATACCTAAATGCTAATTGTTGTTTTCTACTTTTCAGATTCAATACATTGCATGAAATGTCCACTCGAATATTGGCCTAATAAATACAGAGACTCTTGCATTCCGAAAGAAGTGGAATTCTTGGCCTACAATGAAACCATGGGGAGTGTCTTGGTCCTTTTTTCCCTTTTTGGCGTATTTCTGACGACCATTACAACGCTAGTCTTCTATTGCCACAGTGAAACCCCTCTAGTGCGAGCTAATAATGCTGAGCTGAGCTTCCTGCTGCTCTTCTCCTTGACTCTGTGTTTCCTGTGTTCTCTGACCTTCATCGGCCGTCCCTCAGACTGGTCCTGTATGCTTCGCCACACAGCTTTTGGGATCACCTTTGTCCTCTGTATCTCTTGTGTTCTGGGGAAGACTATAGTGGTGTTGATGGCCTTTAAAGCTACACTACCAAGCAGTAATGTTATGAAATGGTTTGGTCCAACTCAGCAGAGACTCAGTGTATTAGGTTTCACTCTCATACAGGTTTTGATTTGTATTCTTTGGTTAACAATCAACCCTCCCTATCCCTTTAAGAATATGGAAACTTATATGGATAAGATCATTCTAGAATGTGCCTTAGGATCCCCTATAGGGTTCTGGGCTGTGTTAGGGTACATAGGACTTTTAGCTTTATTATGTTTCATACTGGCTTTTCTGGGCAGAAAGCTGCCTGATAACTTCAATGAGGCCAAATTTATCACCTTCAGCATGTTGATATTCTGTGCAGTCTGGATCACCTTCATCCCTGCTTATGTCAGTTCTCCTGGGAAGTTCACGGTAGCTGTGGAGACCTTTGCAATTTTGGCTTCAAGCTACGGGTTGCTTTTTTGTATATTTCTACCAAAATGTTACATACTTTTACTGAAGCCTCAGAAAAACACAAGAAAACATATAATGGGAAAGAATTAAAACAGTGATATTAATTATTAAAGAAGATAAACATATTGAATTGATGTGAATCTACTGATATGTGAAGTAATTATACGTAACTTATTAACATAACACACAATAAAAACGATCAAAGTAGACTAATTAAAAACATGCAAAGATAAATGAAGAGTATTTATTCATGCCAAAAATGAACAATGTAAGGATGTATGGAATTACATTAAATTCCTTCTTATATTAGTGATAATAATATTTAGTGAACTTTGTATTTTTCTTTCCACATTTTTCTTTCCACAAAATATGTGTCCATAATTGACTAATGCTGTAATCAACATGATGTTCAGAAGCTCTTCAAAATCTAGGTGGTAGCACAATTCTCCATAGTTTTAAATATTGTTGAACTAAATGCTAATAAGTTATTCATATTATCAGACATCAAAAGTCTAAAGCTAATTTTTTTTTTTTTTATGTTTTAGGCAACCATATTTAATGATCAGTTGAGATATGGCTAAAAACATGATTGAACAGCTATAGATTTATATATTATTAAAACATGACCGAAAGCCAAATGGGATGGTCAGTATAAGGTATCATTTAATCAGTTGGCCAAACATATGAGCATGTGTAACATGGAAATATACTACAATTGTAATGAATTGTAAAAGTATTTATATTGTCACACTTTAGCCCATATGGCAATTAATGAACACCTTCATGATTGTTTGACATTTATTTACCTTTCTGATTCATTGAAAATATCCATCTGGTGTCATGTAGTGAAAAGTAAACTGTTGAGAACAGTCACTAAGGTAAACATGCTGAGAAGCTGACAATAACAAAACACTGAGAAAAACACTTAATGGTAAATAGGTCACCATCTGGTGTAAATATGCCTTCATTACCCAGTGGTGGGAGTCCTTGGGGGTTGAGGGGACTAGAGTCCCCAATCTCAGACACAGGGGGATGAAAACATTGTATCAGATTGCCTCATCTGCTTTCAACAAGCTGAACAACACAGGTGACAAGTCTGTTTAGGCATAACGATGGACCATGAGTGGATTCTAATTATTACAATACATTACATAAGACATGGTTATTAAGCTTGGACACTATCCAATAATTGAATTGTCTATATTGTTTTTTTTATTATGGCCTTCCTGATTTGTGTGAATGTAGACTTGTTGGAATGAGGAATGTTTGTATTTTGTGTTTTCAATAGGCCCATTATTACAATGAACATACAACTGAAAACTATATTATCAACTAAAAATGAATAAGATAAAATGTCTTTGTGTTTATTTTACATAATTTATTTGCCTTGTTTATTTTCCTCCACTAATACTAACCTGACACTATAATGAACAATTAAGATCATAGATTATTATTAATGCTGATCAGTTATAGAATTTATAATTATATAACAAAACTTCCATTTGGCAGTGGTCATATCCCACATTTTGGGTTTGACCAAAAGATTAAAAATACCTATGTTTAGAATAAATGGTATAGTCCCATATACATTTCGTGGTACAGTCATATCAACCAGTGGTACTTTGTGTCCAAGGTTTGATATCTGATGACATTTTGCGATCATAGGATTCCCTTTTTATAAATCCTTATTTATAAATAAGGATTACCTTGTTCGGGGAAAAACTGAAATGACACTGACCTCCAATGGCACTACTATGATCTAGCTTAACAACTTAGTAAGAACTTTGCATTCAAGTCCTGATGATTGATCAGCAATTCTACACAAACACACACCCTTTTCATCCCATAGGGAGCATGCAGCAGTTGTTTCACACACCTGACTCCCAGGTGTTATGATGGGTTCAATGGCATTGTGAACATGACCTATGACATTGTTATCAGTCTTCAGAGGCCTCTGCCGGAGTTAAGTCTTTATAAATATCGAGCGAGGTCTAAGCCTAAAACAGCCTGTCATGCAAAGAAGCAGTATGTCGCTGCTGAAGCTAGTCCTCTTGGCTTTGATGACCCGGACAGGGAAGGCGGTCTGCATGCTGCAGGGACGGGCACAACCACCTGAGCTCTTCAAGGCTGGAGATCTCATGCTCGGAGGTATTTTCACCTTTCGTACCGAGTTTAGAGGTAGCATACCGACCTTTCAAAGCATACCAAGGTCACCGACATGCATGAAGTGAGTATTCCTTTTTGTCTTTTGAAGCAATGATTTTCCTTCCTTGTACTTGAAATTGTTTAACCCTACACTTTTTAAAATCCAATTAATCCTAGCAACTCTGTCTTTCTCTTTCTCCAGTATTAATCTAAGAGAATTTAAATTTGCCCAAACCATGATCTTTGCCATTGATGAACTTAACCGAAGCCCTGAACTCCTTCCTAATCACACTCTGGGCTACAAGATCTATAATGCCTGTGGAATGTCAAACATCATGAAGTCAGCAATAGATTTAGCAAATGGCCAAAGAACTAAAATATATGAGGGAAACTGTACAAAGTCTGAGACTACACAGGCTGTGCTAGGCCACTCCGCCTCCACTCCAACTATGGGATTTGCACGGATTATCGGAAGGTTCCGGGTGCCTGTGGTAAATGTTCTGCTTTGCAATTCCACATGAACACACGATATCTTTGGTTAAGATTTTTCTGATCCCTATGGTGATCAACACTCTGTTGTCTCATATATTTATTTAAAGTATCTTTGATGTATTGTATTTAATAAATCCTCATTGTTCCAAACATATAATGTTGATATAATGGGTTGTACAAATGTTATGACTTTGATATCTTTGACACAGATCAGCCATTTTGCAACGTGTGCCTGTCTGAGCAACAGAGAGGAGTATCCATCCTTTTTCAGAACCATTCCCAGTGACTACCACCAAAGTAGAGCCTTGGCAAAACTTGTGAAACACTTTGGCTGGACCTGGGTTGGGGCCATAAGTAGCAGCAATGACTATGGTATTGATGGGATGACTACATTTATAGAGGCTGCACAAGAGGAGAAAGTATGCATTGAGTATTATGAAGCATTCCAGCAAACAGGACCAATTCACGAATTAGCTAAAATTGTTGAAGTTGTCAAGCGCTCAACTTCCAAAGTGATCATGGCATTTATGACACATCGAGAGATAAAGGTGCTGGCAGCAGAGTTATACAAACACAATATTACAGGACTTCAGCTTGTTGGCAGTGATGCCTGGCTCACAGACCACTCTCTCACCGACAGTGAGGGCCACAGCATCCTGGTGGGCTCCATAGGCTTCACCGTCAGCAGAGCTCAGATCCCAGGGTTGGCGAAGCACCTTAGGGATGTTCAACCCTCACAGTTCCCTGACAGCCAGTTTGTCAAAGATTTCTGGGAATATATGTTTGACTGCTCTCTGAACGGTACTGCTAATATGCAACAAAGGCCCTGTACTGGATCCGAGAGCTTACACAATATTGAATCACTGTTCACCGATGTGTCTGAACTGAGGTTCACTAACAATGTCTACAAGTCAGTTTATGCTGTGGCCCATGCTCTAAACAACCTGTTTGAATGTGAGGATGGAATTGGCCCCTTCTCCAATGGGGATTGTGCAAACATCGAACACATTGAGCCTTGGCAGGTGAGTAGGTCTACAAGAGTAGTCAATATTGTATATTCTATATTTATAAGATGACAAGATGAGTTTCAATAGCTTTTAATTTTCTGAAATTCTAGATTTTTTTAACCATCACATGATGACACAAATGCATACATTGCCAATACAGAAGGAGAACACTTATTTTGTATCCTCTCTACAGGTCTTTCATTATTTACAGAATGTCAATTTCACAACGAAACAAGGTGAACAAGTGTTTTTTGACGAGAATGGCGATTCTCCTGCCGTCTATGAACTCATCAATTTGCAAAGTGTCACCTCAGGAGCGATGCAGATAGCCCAAATTGGAGTCTACAACTCAGCTTTGCCCAGTGATAACCAGTTCACCATGAATGGCATCCCCATTGTTTGGGGAGGAGGAATCTATAGGGTACATGCAGCTTTCTTCTCGCATTTGTGGCTAGTGGGGCAAAATGCCTTGCTACACAATATTTAGTAAGGGTGAAGGGATAGGATCTTCTAATGTCATCATAATGAATTAATTCATTTGTTTATCAAACCATTACATATATTCAATTATAGGCCATGTGACATGTATGCATGCATCCAATGAAGCTTCAATATACACAAATACATTGATGAGGCACTGTGAAATTATTTGCTTGTGGTGCTTCATTGATGTATTATACGTCAGGTGCCTGCCTCGGTTTGCAGTAAGAGTTGTTTCCCAGGAACTCGCAAGATCCTCCAGAAAGGACAGCCCGTCTGCTGCTATGACTGTGTACCGTGTGCAGATGGAGAAATCAGCAATGCCACAGGTATAACTTTTTAAGCGACACACATTCGGTTTCAATTACAGTTTATTATAACTATGTATGAACTTGGATGTAGTTAAATAGATTACGTGAAGAGCTATTTATAACGGTATAAGTACAATGAAATTGCTTATTCAATTAAACATTTACATAGAAATGCATCAGAAATTACATTAAACATGATTTTGTGCTGCAAACACTAATTTCATACAAGCTTCACATTTTCTTCACCACAATATCAATAACAGTCTTATTGATGTGTGTGGTTTAAAAACAGATTCAACGGAATGCCTGAAGTGTCATATTGAATTTTGGCCCAATGCCAGAAGAGACACATGCATCATCAAAGAGGTTGAATACCTTTCCTTCTCGGAGATCATGGGATTCATTTTAACATTGTTCTGTCTGTCAGGAGTGATTGTAACAGCAATTATAGCATGGATATTTTTCCAATTCCGAGAAACTCCAATAGTCAAGGCCAACAACTCTGAGCTGAGCTTCCTGCTGCTCTTCTCCTTGACTCTGTGTTTCCTGTGTTCTCTGACCTTCATCGGCCGTCCCTCAGACTGGTCCTGTATGCTTCGCCACACAGCTTTTGGGATCACCTTTGTCCTCTGTATCTCTTGTGTTCTGGGGAAGACTATAGTGGTGTTGATGGCCTTTAAGGCTACACTACCAAGCAGTAATGTTATGAAATGGTTTGGTCCAACTCAGCAGAGACTCAGTGTATTGGCTTTCACTCTCATACAGGTTGTGATTTGTATTCTTTGGTTAACAATCAACCCTCCCTTTCCCGTTAAGAATATGGAGACCTATATGGATAAGATCATTCTAGAATGTGCCTTAGGATCCCCTATAGGGTTCTGGGCTGTGTTAGGGTATATAGGGCTTCTAGCTTTGTTATGTTTCATACTGGCTTTCCTGGCCAGAAATCTACCTGATAATTTCAATGAGGCCAAATTCATCAACTTCAGCATGTTGATATTCTTTGCAGTCTGGATCACCTTCATCCCTGCTTATGTCAGTTCTCCTGGGAAGTTCACTGTAGCTGTGGAAATATTTGCCATTTTAGCTTCAAGTTATGGGTTACTTCTATGCATTTTTATTCCTAAATGTGTTGTAATCTTACTACGGCCAGAGCAAAATACAAAAAAACATATGATGGGTAAGTCAAGTGAAATAAACTACTGATTATTTGCTCTAACTTAATGTAATTAATCACACTGTTTCCAAATTGCTTTTCTACACTGCTTGATGAAGTGGAAAAAAACATTATGGATGTGTCAACTAAATCTCACATTGGAGATGTACTTAACTATTTTTATTTAGGAAGAATGGTTGATTTTAGTAAATTATTTATGAAGTACATTTAAAAAAAGTGGGTTCACTGTCGTTTTTATTCTTTACTCAAACATCAACACTACTACTGTAAATAGTTTTATATTGTACATGACACCCTCTTCTGATTTCCTTCTCGAAGAATAGCATTAACAATTCTCCACAACCCTGTACTTTGAATGTCAGTTGTATGACTTTATATTATATATAAATATAATATGTAGTCTAGATCTACTCTACCTTGCTGTTTTCCACCAAGTGACACATATGTCATAGCCAAGATGAGCAAAATATATATAGTATGCACAGTATATACAGTATATACTTTGTACTGAAAACAATATACTATATAAATATTTATATGCTTCTATTTTTATTTAAAATGATTTATAATGTAATTAATGCCAATCTCCAAAGCGCATTCTTAGTCATTTTCCTTATCAAATGGTCAACAAGCTTGTCCTTCAATATTGAACTAAATGGCAATTAAGTCCTAGAGGCCTTACGCAATCACCATGTTTACGCACGCCTCTTACAATGTCTTATTGATCCGTTTTGCACACCTGGGTAGCAAGGACGAGGCTATATAACTCAGATAATTTCCTGGTGTCCTGGCTGTGCCAAGGGTTAGGCTGTGAGATGACACCTGTGACACTCATCTGCTTAACACTGTACACTTGGATAGTGTCACCTGGCTCCCGGCTCAGCCTGGCACTAAGTCAGCATGAGCATGAAACAGAGATGTGGCATGCACTCTCAAACGGCTTGTATAATAAAGTGAGCATTGAGGGGACGAAGAAGCTGGCATTCACCTTTCAAAGGTGAGTTCAGTGGTTGCAAATTGCAAGTGTAAGAACGTCTTGCTCTTTTGAAGGGGTTGCATTTCCCAAAGAGGATGTCATTTAATTCATCAGTGCTTGGGTTTAAATTGTTTTATTTCCTCAACCGGTGAAATTATTTGTAGTTAAACAGTAAATTGGGAAAGCATTACAACAATCTCTAGACTTCATCAGTTCAGAAGATAGTGTAATTATTAAACCTTTGAAGTGCAATTTCATACAATGTTATTTGCGGTTAGAATTTTAAACATTTTATTTCACAGGATTTAATACAGGAAATGTTAACATTTATTATAAATTCTGAATCTTTAAGACGCAAACTGAAATTATTTTTTAGATATATAAAGAATTAAGAAACAGTGCATTGTGTGTTCAGTCATGTTATGTTTTTTTAGCAAGGAGAATGTCCGCTCTGCATTCCCATCTTGCGTAACTTCTAGATGCTTCACGTTGCTGGAGAACCCCTCTCCTGAGGCCTGGATCAGGCCTGAACCCCAACAGGTAAGGGGCATGAGCCCATCGATTAATAAACCATGTGGAAAGCCCAATGGCCTTATGTGCGTTATGGTCTCTTTATGTGTCCATTTACTGAATGGAGAAAATGCTTCAATAATTCCTTCCACCAATTATTTTAGGTAATTTCTCGATTATTTTATGTAATTTCTCATAGGTCAATGTCTATCCTTTACTCCCGAGACTAGCTGTGAGCCAAACCACACTGCCTTTACCATACTCATTGTACGTGGAATAATTATTGCGATATATATAATATAGCGATAAGGAATGTGTTACTCAATAATCAAGCCTAATTAAGACAACTGATACGTAGATGTACACTAACATGAAGTATGGATTATTCAATATTCAGTATTGACTGTGATGCTATCTCTCTTTTTCCCTGTTTTTGTGTATCTCTGTGTGTTTTTTACAGCACCACTTGTCAGCAATAATTTGTACATCAAATCAGTCAAGAAAAACGACACCAAAAGGACCAGGTAAGTTGTACAACTAAACAAAACAACACACACATCAACTAACAATTGAGCCCCTTGCTCAAGAATAAACAAAACAATATACATTAGTTATTATTGTTTTCATTCATTCTCACACATTCTTCACAGGTGTCATCACTATCATTGTATTTGCCATGGAGCCAAGCACAGTGAACAGTCAACCCAATGGGATCATCTATAGGCTTGGGAAAGTACTTATATCATCATTTCAGCTATTGCTCGTAATCGTTGTAATTCGATTAATAGTAATCGTCTCCGATTTCAGATACAGCAACAACTCTTTTGTTGTGGGGCTTTTGACTCTCACGTTACACTGTTTACCTCCACCAGCCCTCCTGCCCCAGGGATGGTCCTGTATGCTGCGCCACACAGTGTTCGGGATCACCTTTGTCCTCTATGTCACCTGTGGTCTGGGGAAACCAATACATGTGTTGATCGCCTTCAGGGCCACTTGGACAGTTTTCCACTGGTTGTGTCACTCACATCAGCAGCAAGCATGTATTTTGCCACTATCTGTTGCACAGGTTATGGTTTGTGTTGTGTGGTTCTTTGTCACACAAATGTCACCTAACAGGAATGGTCCTGGAAGGCAGTTGTGTTGTGAAAACATGATACGTGAAAGGGATGTCCAGTTTGCTGTCATTAACTGGGCTACATCGTATTTTGTATGTTTTTCATTTACCCTTTTACTGCGATCCATACAGGCTAAATTGAATGTACTTAGCACTCCTAGGCACATGCGATTGCTAGCCTGTCTACAATATGCCAGGGTAATAACAAAGTATATCATTGTTATAAAACTCAACATGGCCCTGTGAACCTTATTTGTATATGGTATTATGATTGCTACAGTGATCCTGAAACATCACATTTTTTAATATATTCAAATGAAAAAAGAATTGCAAGCAGACAACACTAATCGTTTCTTAGATTGTAGTAGGCTGATGCTAAATAGATGGATACAATTCTAAATTAATATTAAGACAGACTGAACCAGGGCTTAAGTTAAGGCTCAGTGGATAACTTTGTTTTTTTTCAACTTGGACCCTATTTTCCAATATTTGGGCCAGTATTGAGTGAGCATGCTTCTGCCGTAAGCCACACAAGGCTGCAGTGTAACCCTTTGGAGCAATAGCACTCAATTAATCAATAAATATTTTCAAGCCAGAACTTAAGTCCCAAGAGAATATAAATAGTAAAATCAAAAGCAATGATTCATATGTCCGGATTATAAAAACCTAATAATGTGTATGATTTAAAACACATCCAACACATCCAAACATGACATGATACATATTTTTGTCTTCTTAAAAAATATTGATTAGAGAAACAGGAAGATTTCTAAATGTTTGCTTGAAGAATTAGTTAGTTAGTGTGTTTTTGTAGAGGTCTAGAAATCTTGAGTGAAAACTCACAATATGATGTCAGGCTGACACAATCAGATCTGAACCATTTCCCACCCTTCAGTTCAGCCTTGCCCTGTCACTCTTTCCTGTCAAAATCAAGCTGTTACTTTATAAGGCCAATTTAGATGTTCTGTGTGCTGTGTTGCAGTCTATACTACAGAAAACAACAAAGCCTTATGTAAATAAGGTTAATATGAAGTCTAATATACATTTTTGTAATTGGGTAGAAGTTTTTTTAACTTTTAAATTGAAGTTTTGTTACTTAGAGTCTCAGAATGTGTTATGCATATGCCCTATGTAATATGTTTTTTTCTAAGCAGAGACTCACGACATTCAAGAACACTTTAAGATGAGTTGAGATGCAAATATGATTGAAGAAGGGTTATAACAAAGTATATATTTGTTATTAAAATCAATGTGCCACAGCAAACATTATTTGATGACGTATTTTGATAGCTGCAAAGAGAAAAATAATGAAACGGTACAAATATTAAAATTTGAAAATAATTTTTGAATAAGCATTATGTAAACAATGTCTTAATTAAAACATACTAATAAATGTCTCTTGATCTCAAATGTCTATAGGATGACAATTTACATGCAAATGTGGATGTCAAGCATTTACTGTCTGATTTGCATTTGATACAAAATGGCCAATACTCACTGTTACGCTCACAATTGTACATGTTGTGAAGTACAATTGTACTTCACAACAACAACACTATAAAGGTTAGCACAGGTGGGAATGGCTACAGGCTAGGAAACGGTTGCTGTGATGGGCTGGATCAGCATTATCCTATTTACACTACTGGTAAAGGGCAAGTCAGAGGAACAGGCATGCAAACTGATAGGGCAAACAGGCTATTTGGAGTTTTCCAAAGATGGTGATCTTATTATAGGAGGAATATTCTCTTTAAATTCATCTCGAGCAATAGATAATTATGGGTACCATGCATATCCTTCTCTATTTTGCAGAAGGTAAGAGATTTATTCTGAAAAGTAGTTAAATGTCATGCTACTTTTTCTACAGGCAGTCAAAGACTGAATGATTCTTTATGCCATGTCCATTTGTGTATGCATCCAAATTGTTTACATTTTTTTTGCATTGTGTCAAGGCTGAATCCCAGAGAGTTGCTGTTTGCCCGTGCCGTCATCTTCACTGTGGAGGAGATCAACAATAATTCCGCTCTTCTCAATGGAGTGACTCTGGGTTACAGGCTCTATAATGGCTGTGGGAGTGAGAGCCTAGTAAGAGCAGCCATTGAAGCTGTTACAGAAGGGGAAAGCTGCAGTAAAAGAGTCCAGGCACTGATTGGCCATTCCTCTTCTGGTGTTAGCAAAGATATAAATCTTTTAATGGGAGAGCTGGATATTCCTCAAGTAAGTTTCCTGAACGTAGCAAAATTGCAAAAATAATTACATTTTCAGTTTTCTATGTTAATATTGTCTTTAGGTGTATGATTCACAATTATTTTGTTTAAATATAAATAAAGTAATTAATATATAGTTAATTATTAATTCGGATTACTTTATATTAAATGTAATTATTAGTTAACTTTTTATTTTATTTACAGATCAGCCACCTTTCAACGTGTGCCTGTTTAAGTGATAAACATGTATATCCAACATTTTTCAGGACTGTTCCCAGTGATCAGTTTCAAATTTTGGCTTTGGTACAACTCATGAAATATTTTGGCTGGCAGTGGGTAGGAATAATTTACAGTGCTGGGATATATGCATCAGATGGTGTAGCTGAGTTCATTAAGCAAGGAAAAGCTGAGGGTATCTGTGTGGAATATGTGATTTATTATAGTAGGATAGATACCAAGATAGAAAGTAAAGTAACAGAGAAACTCAAAGCCTCCACATCAAGTGTAGTCCTGCTATACATGTCATTATCCTCCATGAGGGACTTATTTAAAAAAATAGACGGGGATAAGTTACCTCGTAAACAATGGATTGGTAGTGAAGCTTGGATCTCACAGGTAGATTTGGCTTCCATTGTAAGTAAGAACATCTTACATGGGGCAATGGGGTTTGCTCTGCCTCAGTCTATTATTCCAGGTCTTGCAGAGTTTCTACTGAGCTTGAAACTGAGTGATGAACCAGAGAGTGTTATGATCAAAGCTTTTTGGGAAAGTTTCTTTGACTGCAGCTTCTCTCCATCAAATACCACAAAGCTCTGTACTGGGGATGAAGATCTGAGAACAATCACTAGTGCTTACACAAACACAGAATTAAGATCTGTGAGAAATGTGTACACAGCTGTGTACTCGATTGCACATGCTCTTAATGCGTTATTGCAATGTGAAAATGGATTAAATCCCACCACAGGAAAACACTGTGTAGACAAGACTGATGTCCAGCCCAAACAGGTACAGTATGTTCAGATAAATATATAATTGAGGTGTACATAAGTACAAACTTATTGCCATGCTATTTTGGAAGTGTAATTAAATTTACATGCATTTTATATTTGTCACAATTAGAGTGTTTTCAGATAACATAAAAACATTGAATATTCTCTGCACAGGTACTGGAACACCTGAAGCTAGTGAATTTCACTGTACTGAATGGTTACAAGGTATCTTTTGATGAAAACGGAGATAGTGTGGCACGGTATGACCTGTTAAATTGGCAGTACAAAGAGGATGACTCTGTGAATGTCATTACCATTGGGCATTATGATAGCTCTTTGCCTGAAGGACAAAGATTCAGGTTTACACCAAACACAACAATCATATGGGCCCTTAACAGCACTGAGGTAAAATATAACTGAACAAAAAACGTTTCAGTGACTTCATTCCTCAGAATGTCTACTAGGGGAATGATTTGATACGTGAAACTAAAGGGTGGATTATGGTCCTACGTTCACGCAATGCTCGCAACATTGTAACCTCCTGTTGAGGCAATGCAGCCGCAAGATCTGTGATTGGTCCGCTCACTAAAACCCGACACAGAACCATATAGGTTCACGACTGCGTCAAAGTGTCTGCGTGGTCATTGCATTGTGTGAACGTGGAACCATAATCAGCCCTTTACTCATGGTTGTATTACTATTTCCTCTTTTAGCCTCCAAAGTCTGTTTGCCGGGATGCATGCCCTGCCGGAAGTCGCAAGGCAGTTAATAAAAATGCGCCCGTATGCTGCTTTGATTGCTTTGAATGCCCAGAGGGAGGCATAAGTAATGAGACAGGTAGGATAAGCATTTCTAAAGCTCACTTGCATAATAAGCCTAAATGCTACTGAAATGAGTGCTGATTACCATTAATTGATTTCCTAAGAATATTGGGTTGGGTATTAACTCTCTTTCAGATTCATCAGACTGCTTTGTGTGTACTGCTGAATTTTGGCCAAATGAAAAAAAGGACAAGTGCATTCCAAAACCAACTGAATTCCTTTCCTTCACAGAAATCATGGGGACTGTATTAACTGCGTTTTCGTGCTTTGGTGTATCTTTGTCAATTTTAATATTCAGAATTTTCTTGGTTCATAGAGAAACACCTATTGTCAGGGCCAACAACTCTGAGCTGAGTTTCCTGCTGCTTCTCTCTTTAAAACTGTGTTTCCTGTGCTCTCTGACCTTCATCGGCCGTCCCTCAGACTGGTCCTGTATGCTTCGCCACACAGCTTTTGGGATCACCTTTGTCCTCTGTATCTCTTGTGTTCTGGGGAAAACGATAGTGGTGTTGATGGCCTTCAGGGCTACACTACCAAGCAGTAATGTTATGAAATGGTTTGGTCCAACTCAGCAGAGACTCAGTGTATTGGCTTTCACTCTCATACAGGTTGTAATTTGTATTCTTTGGATAACAATTAATCCTCCATTTCCAAACAGAAATGTTCAATCCTTTGAACATAAAATAGTTTTAGAATGTGCCTTAGGATCCCCTATAGGGTTCTGGGCTGTGTTGGGGTATATAGGGCTTCTAGCTTTGTTATGTTTCATACTGGCTTTTCTGGCCAGAAAGCTGCCTGATAGTTTCAATGAGGCAAAGTTCATCACCTTCAGCATGGTGATATTCTGTGCAGTCTGGATCACCTTTATCCCTGCTTATGTCAGTTCTCCTGGGAAGTTTACTGTAGCAGTCGAGATATTTGCTATTCTGGCTTCCACCTTTGGCTTATTAATATGCATATTTGTACCAAAATGCTATATTATAATTTTCAAGCCAGAGCAAAATTCAAAAAAACATATGAAGAGTAAGATGCAAAGCAAAGGTATCTAATGATTGACTCACATGTGTATAGGAAATATAAACCTGATTATGAATGCTATGATTTCAAATTATTTAATAAACATTTATATAACTGATATTGTTGTCTTTTTAAAATCTATCGAAAAAGGAACAGTTGACATCAATGATGTCAGCTGTTATAAACATAGTGTATTTGTAGAGGTCTAGAAGTCTTTCATGTCCTATTCCAATGAAATACTTGAGTCAAGTCTGAAAGGTTGTTACTTTCGTATCCGATAAATATATGTTGACCAAGATAATTCTGCACACTGTATTGTAGTCCACACTTGTTGCATACATCATTTTACAATAAACAACAACGCCTTATAAAAATGTATAATATGCAATCCAAGATCTACATTTTTTAAATTTTCTGACTGAAAGTTTGACTTTATTCATAACAGTCTCTGAATCGGTTAAAAAACATCTACAAATACTTTAATTGTATGGTAATAATAATATAATAAATAATAAACAAATAATATTTTTTACTGGCCCTCTCATTGTTTTTAAACTGTATTGTTTCATTTATTTTTGATAAATATATTTTCATGTGTGTCACACATGAAAATATAATATTTATATTTTTGCTAAATAGCAGTATAACATGAGCAGAGGTCGGTAGACCAGTTAATGAGTATTGTGGTGTTGTAATCATATGCATCCCTCAATGGAATCATATGAACACACATACAAACACAACTAACACACACACACACGTACATGTGAATGCACACACACGTCACACACACACAGGATAATAAATCATCATATCATGTCATTATATCAATATATACAGTTTATCATAACATATCATATTATTTTATATGTAACATTTATGTTGTAAAATATTATAGATATGTGGTCTAAGCTAAAAAGCACACAGAAAAATAACAGAAATTACAATAATGTTATATATTGATATAATGATAGTATATGATATATATATATATATATATATATATATATATATATATATATATATACATACTGTATATATATATATTTATTTATTTTTGATTTTTGATATATTTCCTGGTCTCAAGAGCAGTCAAGCATACAAATATCTCTATTGGTTGATGATTCTTCCAAACAACAACAATACTATAAAGGGTAGCACAGGTGAGAATGGCTACAGGCTAGGAAACTGTTGCTGTGATGGGCTGGATCACCATTATACTAATTACACTACTGGCAAAGGGCAACTCAGAGGAACAGGCATGCAAACTGATAGGGCAAACAGGCTATTTGGAGTTTTCCAAAGATGGTGATCTTATTATAGGAGGAATATTCTCTCTAAATGCATCTCGAATAACAGAGACTAATGGCTACCATGCATATCCTTCTTTATTTTGCAGAAGGTAAGAGATTTATGCTGAAAAGTAGTTCAATGCCACAAATTTTTTCTACAGGCCGTCAAAGACTGAATGATTCTTTATGCTGTGTGTCCATTTGTGTATGCATCCAAATTGTTTATATTGAATTTTTTTTGCATTGTGTCAAGGCTGAATCCCAGAGAGTTGCTGTTTGCCCGTGCCGTCATCTTCACTGTGGAGGAGATCAACAATAATTCAGCTCTTCTCAATGGAGTGACTCTGGGTTACAGGCTCTATAATGGCTGTGGGAGTCAGAGCCTGGTACGAGCAGCCATTGAAGCTGTTACAGAAGCGGAAAGCTGCAGTAGAAGAGTCCAGGCATTGATTGGCCATTCATCTTCTGGTATTAGCAAAGCTATAAACCTTTTAGTGGGAGAGCTGGATATTCCTCAAGTGAGTTTCCTTGAAGAAGCGAAATTGCAAAGTAAATTTTTTTGGGCTTTCAAAGTTGTCTTCAGTTGCATGTTTCACAATTATTTCATTTAAATATAAATATATTAATTCATGAATAGTTAATAATTTTTTATAATAGTCAATAACATTTTATTAAACGTAATTATAAGTATACTGTTTGTTTTATTTACAGATCAGCCACCTTTCAACTTGTGCCTGTTTAAGTGATAAACATATATATCCAACATTTTTTAGGACTGTTCCCAGTGATAAGTTTCAAATTACTGTTTTGGTACAGCTCATGAAATATTTTGGCTGGCAGTGGGTAGGAATAATTAAAAGTGCTGAGGTATATGCATCTGATGGTGTAGCTGAGTTCATTAAGCAAGGAAAAGCTGAGGGTATCTGTGTGGAATATGTGTTTTTCTACAGTAGGTCTAATACTGAGATAGAACATGAACTAACAGAGCAACTGAAAGCCTCCACATCAAGCGTAGTCCTGCTATACATGTCATTATCCTACACAAGAGAGTTATTTAAAAAAGTAGACGGGGATAAGTTACCTCGTAAACAATGGATTGGTAGTGAAGCTTGGATCTCACAGGTAGACTTGGCTTCCATTGGAAGTAAGAACATCTTAAATGGGGCAATGGGGTTTGCTCTGCCTCAGTCTATTATTCCAGGCCTTGTTGAGTTTATACTGAGCTTGAAACTGAGTGATGAACCAGAGAGTGTTATGATAAAAGCTTTTTGGGAAAGTTTCTTTGACTGCAGCTTCTCTCCATCAAATAGCACAAACCTCTGTACTGGGGATGAAGATCTGAGAACAATCACTAGTGCCTACACAAACACAGCATTAAGATCTGTGAGAAATGTGTACACAGCTGTGTACTCGATTGCACATGCTCTTAACGCATTACTGCAATGTAAAAATGGATTAAATCCCACCACAGGAAAACACTGTGTAGACAAGACTGATGTCCAGCCCAAACAGGTACAGTATGTTTAGATAAATAATTAAGTATGGTCCAATTGTCTTACTATTTTGGACATGTTATTATATTTACACACATTTTATATATGTTACAATTAGAGTGTTTTCAAACAACATAATAACATTGAATATTCTCTGCGCAGGTACTGGAACACCTGAAGCTGGTGAATTTCACTGTACTGAATGGTTACAAGGTATCTTTTGATGAAAACGGAGACAGTGTGGCACAGTATGACCTGTTAAATTGGCAGTACAAGGAGGATGACTCTGTGAATGTCATTACCATTGGGCATTATGATAGCTCTTTACCCGAAGGACAGAGATTTAGGTTTACACCAAACACAACAATCGTATGGGCCCTTCACAGCACTGAGGTAAAATATAATAAAACAAAAACCGTTTTAGTGACTTAATTCCTCAGAATGTCTACTAGTGCTATGCTTCGATTTGTGCAACATACTCATAGTTGTATCTCATGTCTCTTTTAGCCTCCAAAGTCTGTTTGCCGGGATGCATGCCCTGCTGGAAGTCGCAAGGCTGTTAATAAATATGCACCTGTGTGCTGCTTTGATTGCTTTGAATGCCCAGAGGGAGGCATAAGTAATGAGACAGGTAGGATACGTATTTCTAAAGCTCACTTGCATAATATGCCTGAATGCTACTGAAATTAGTGCTGACTACCATTAATTGATTTTCTAAACATATTGGGTTGGGTATTAACTCTCTTTCAGATTCATCAGACTGCTTTGTGTGTACTGTTGAATTTTGGCCAAATGAAAAAAAGGACAAGTGCATTCCAAAACCAACCGAATTCCTTTCCTTCACAGAAATCATGGGGACTGTTTTAACTGTGTTTTGTTGCTTTGGTGTATTTTTGTCAATTTTAATATTCATAATTTTCTTAGTTCATAAAGAAACACCTATTGTCAGGGCCAACAACTCTGAACTGAGTTTCCTGCTGCTTCTCTCTTTAAAACTGTGTTTCCTGTGCTCTCTGACCTTCATCGGCCGTCCCTCAGACTGGTCCTGTATGCTTCGCCACACAGCTTTTGGGATCACCTTTGTCCTCTGTATCTCTTGTGTTCTGGGGAAGACTATAGTGGTGTTGATGGCCTTCAGGGCTACACTACCAAGCAGTAATGTTATGAAATGGTTTGGTCCAACTCAGCAGAGACTCTGTGTATTGGCTTTCACTCTCATACAGGTTCTAATTTGTATTCTTTGGTTAACAATTAATCCTCCATTTCCAAACAGAAATGTTCAGTCCTTTAAAGATAAAATTGTTTTAGAATGTGCCTTAGGATCCCCTATAGGATTCTGGGCTGTGTTGGGGTACATAGGACTTCTAGCTATGTTATGCTTCATACTGGCTTTTCTGGCCAGAAAGCTGCCTGATAGTTTCAATGAGGCAAAGTTCATCACCTTCAGCATGGTGATATTCTGTGCTGTTTGGATCACCTTTATCCCTGCTTATGTCAGTTCTCCTGGGAAGTTTACTGTAGCTGTGGAGATATTTGCAATTCTGGCTTCCACCTTTGGCTTGTTAATAT
Source organism: Micromesistius poutassou (assembly GCF_964030765.1). Taxonomy (NCBI): domain Eukaryota; kingdom Metazoa; phylum Chordata; class Actinopteri; order Gadiformes; family Gadidae; genus Micromesistius; species Micromesistius poutassou. The sequence goes on along the minus strand of NC_140274.1, from coordinate 4,662,751 downwards.
GCATATTTGTACCAAAATGCTATATTATTATTTTCAAGCCACAACAAAATTCAAAAAAGCATATCAAGAGTAAGATGCAAAGCAAATTAATCTAATGATTGGTTCACATGTGTACAGGAAATATAAACATGATTATGTATGCTACAATTTCTAATGATATATTTAACAATTATATGACTGATAATGTTGATTTAAGGAACAGTTTACATCATTTATGCCATCTTCAAATATTAGTTTGTTTCTTTATAGAAGTCTAGAAGCCATATAATTTCCCAATCAAACACTTGAGTCAAGTCTGTAACTTTGTCACTTTATTATCCTATATATATGTAAACCAATATGATTCTGAACACTGTATTGTAGTGCACACTTGTTGCATGTACAATTAACAACTACTCCTTATACAAATGTGTGATATGCCATCCAAGATCTGAATTTTTTCTTTTTTTAACCTGGTTAATTAAAGGATATTGATTGATTGATTGATTGTCTCTGAATCTATACATATATGTATATTATATCACCATGGTAATTTATTATTCCATACTATTGTCACAAAAATCTCCAATTACTTTAATTAGTGTGGTTGCAAAGCAAGCCATACTATTGCTTTCATGTTTCTTATAAGTAGGTATTCAAAGTGTATCTGTGGTGGATACCTTTTGTTATTCTATGAATTACATATTATTAGGTATTCACATAGTATCTGAGCTCATAATATCAGTCTGGATAGATTTTGCTGTACAATATTTTTAGAAAAAATTCAACAACCTCATACCCCCAGAACCAGACGCATACGCCCAGTCCCACCCAGTGCATCATTTGTAAAGTGGGAGGTCCTGGCACGCAGAGGGGGTGTGGATCCGGTGACTTAGTATGGGGGTTAGAGGTAATGGAACAAAAAGAAATAAGTGGTGAAGACACGAGGACTGAGACTTCTGAGACAAGAGCTAGCCGGGCAACAACATCCCGATTCCGAACATGAAGCGCTGAAAGGAACTTAGTTATTGTTGTGTTGATTGATGACCGTTTGCACCATTGCACGATTGTGATTCGTTTGAGAATGAGAACGAGGGAGGAGCTGAGTCTGACCGACTCAGCTGAGAACCGTGATTCACCGCTACCGGAAACGTGACTGAACGTACAAACGAACAAACTATTCTGAATGATTCTTCTTGGCAAACTGACCGACGCGAACTGAATCAAGCAAACAAATCATGAAATCCACCACTACACCATACCGGGGGAATCAGCAGCCTGCCTTCCCTATGACAACCCCCAGGGTGTGGGTCAGGTCACCTCACCACAGGAGGACCCCACCGAGACAGCAACAGAATGTGCCTCAAGGAGGTGATGCCGCTTGGAGCAGTGGTGCCATGAACACGGCTGCAAGGGAACTCCTCGTCGTGTTGGATGGTGGAGTAAGGAGGTCACAGAGGGAACGCAACTCCTGGGTTGCTTTCAAGCAGTGGTGGCTGCTGGTCTTTCAAAGAGGGGAAGCTCATTTTCGGCCTACATCATAAAAGTTAGGTTAGGGTTACAAATGTAAATTCTGCTCTCTATTCCTTTTCAAGGAAATGCTCTGTGACCCTGTCATACCAACTAGCTGTATTTTCCAGTGACTTGACCAGTGTCCTTTCAATGGCCAGCAGAGCTAGGCTGCTTAAACAGCCTTGGCCCATTGTGTGTTACGGGTGTATTACTTGAGCCGCTTTAAACAGGAGAAGCTCCTTTCTACACCTGCAGATGTAGCTCCAATTGTTGCCACCAATAAGAACAGTTTGTAAAGGAATTGCACTGTCAAACTCCATCTTTAAGGAACACCAATAAATCACACAGCTTTCCCCTGTCACCCTGCAAGTCCTAATCTGAATACAGGACTTGAAGTTCAGACCTCAGGCTCCCTGAATCAAAGTGATGGCCAGCTACCAAAACGATATAAAACTCAAACAAGGAAATGTGGGAATTCTGTTAAACTGAAACAAGGAATTGTGTGTATAAGTGTATGAAATGTACGATGAAAATTGTCTAGCAATTTTGCCAAGCAAATATCAAGAAATAGGTTGCAGTTTGACTTTCGACTCACTTGCAAAATCCACGATGGGACTGAGGACTCAAGAGAGCTCCGGCAACGTTTTATAGTTCAAAATTAACATTAATAAAACGGCAACTCAGTCATTCGCAGACCCTCCAATCATCACGCAGAAGCCCAGCGTCCAGGCCAGCCCACTCCTCCATTCACCCCCAGAGACGCTGAGCATCCGTGGGAGGGACATAATCGCAGCATTATCCAATGACCGTCGATTTTCAACACGCTAAAAAAGCTGTTCTATGCAGCCCCATTGACACTAAGCTTCAACAGGCAAATGCATTGTGACGCTACGGGAATATATGAGAAGGAAATTGAGTCAGTCGACCTGCGATAAACAGCTGATTCTGAACAAACTCGTCTTCGAGATGGACGTGTTCTAACACATTTTTTGTCAATGAAATGTTAACACAACAGTATATATTTGACCATTTCATTTTTGAAATTTTAGGGAAAGCTGAGCGTCCCTTGCAGTCTTAGAGAAATCGCCACTGCTTTCAAGACTATGCTTTTCCTCAGGGATGAGGAATTGGGGGGGGGGGGGGCGTGTAGCAACCCAGCAGGACTATGGGGGGGATTGATGGGGAGTTTATGGGGGGAAGGAGTTGCCGCAGTTCATCCTGGCCTATCAGCCGATCCAGTACATAGAACAGTACATAGATCCAGTACATAGAACCATACCCATTGACTCCTTATAAGACAAGGACTCAACATTCTTGGGGAGGCAAAGGTTTCTCATGTCGTTAGGCCACATTCTTGGCCTAACAACTGGGAACTGTGTGCAGTCCAAATAATCTGGTAGAAGAGAGAGAAATGCAATAATTCATTCTAATGAACAGAAAAAAATATGAAAATGAGAGATGGATCTCACAGAACATAACCCACCGGTATTGTTGCTGACCTCCCCTTCAGCACAGGTGACACAGTGAAAACAACAGAAAGGCTTCCCCTTCCTCCCGGCTACATGTTTCCCTGGTGGGCAGCTCTCACTTCACACAGACCGGACCACCTGAGAGGCAAAACAAGGCCACTCAGAGAGGGACCGGGACTGGATACACTTGGTTTAATTTTGTTTGGCTGGTGTAAGTGCACCACTCAAAAACAAACACATTATATTTAAGGAATGGGTATTGTTGTTAGCATACACATGGATGTATAGTTCTACACATACACTGTACTGTACTATACAGGACCAAACCAAATTTGACACAACATTTGCTAATATATTCAGTTTTTCTTTGTGTCCTTGCTATAATGCTTCATTTTTGCCTTAAGTTTCAGTTATCTCTACAATAGTACAAAGGCTAACAATTTTTTGGTTAAGAAATGTGTCAAATGAATCAAATCAATGAATGAACTGATTAGTTCCTAAATGCTTCTAAGCAGTAAATACTTTCAAGCATTTACGGTGTGATTTGTAGTAATTAAACACCTATTTTTTTAAATTGTGCCTGTTTAAAAGAGCAGTCAGGCAAAGAAATATCTCTATTGGTTGATGATTCTTCCCAACAACAACAAAAATACTATAAAGGTCAGCGCAGGTAAGGATGGCTGCAGGCTAGGAGATGGTTGCTGTGATGGGCTGGATCAGCCTTATCCTCATGACACTACTGACAATGGGCAACTCAGAGGAACAGGCATGCAAACTGATAGGACAAACTGGCTTTTTGGAGTTTTCTAAAGATGGTGATCTTATAATAGGAGGAATATTCTCTCTAGATTCAACTCAAGTAACAGAGAATTATGGCTACCATGCATATCCTTCTATATTTTGTACTGGGTAAGACATTAATGCAAAAAATGTGTAAAATGTCAAGTGCCTTTTTTTTTTTTTAAAGCAGTCATAGACTGAAAAATGCTTTATGCTGTGTGTATCCATTTGTGTATGTATCCAAATAGTTGTTATTCAATATTAACTGCATTGTGTCAAGTCTGAATCCCAGGGAGTTGCTGTTTGCCCGTGCTGCCATCTTCACTGTGGAGGAAATCAACAAAAACCCAACCCTGCTCACTGGAGTGACATTGGGTTACAGGATCTATAACGGCTGTTGGGGTGACAGCCCAATAAGAGCAGCCATAGAATCTGTAACATCAGGGGAAAGCTGCAGGAAAAGAGTCCAGGCACTGATTGGACATTCATCTTCTGGTGTTAGCAAAGATGTAAACCTTATAGTTGGAGTGCTAGAGATCCCTCTAGTGAGACATTTGGACTATTTTGAAGTAGTGTTTTTGACGTTTTATTTTGTCTTATTGTGGTAATGTGTATGATTAACACTTGATTTCACTTCTCTTTTTCACAGATAAGCCACCTTTCAACATGCGCCTGTTTAAGTGATAAACGTTTATATCCAACATTTTTTAGGACTGTTCCAAGTGATGAATTTCAAATTTCGGCTTTGGTACAGCTCATGAAACATTTTGGCTGGCAGTGGGTGGGAATAATTCACAGTGCTGAGGTGTATGCATCTGATGGTGCAGCCGAGTTCATTAAGCAAGGAAAGGCAGAGGGTATTTGTGTAGAATATGTTATCAGCTTTGAATTGTATGATACCAAGATAGAACATAAAGTCACAGAGAAACTCAAAGCCTCCACATCAAGCGTAGTCCTGCTATACATGTCCTTAACCTACATGAGAGATTTTTTAGAAATGGTTAATGGGAATAATTTACCTCGTAAACAATGGATTGGTAGTGAAGCTTGGATCTCACAGGTAGACTTGGCTTCCCTTGGGAGTAAGAACATCTTACATGGGACAATGGGGTTTGCCCTGTCTCAGTCTATTATTCCAGGTCTTGTTGAGTTTATACTGAGCTTGAAACTGAGTGATGAACCAGAGAGTGTTATGATCAGAGCTTTTTGGGAAAGTTTCTTTGACTGCAGCTTCTCTCCATCAAATACCACAAAGCTCTGTACTGGGGATGAAGATCTGAGAACAATCACTAGTGCCTACACAAACACAGAATTAAGATCTGTGAAAAATGTGTACACAGCTGTGTACTCGATTGCACATGCGCTTAATGCGTTATTGCAATGTGAAAATGGATCAAATCCCACCACAGGAAAACAATGTGTAGACAAGAATGATGTCCAGCCCAAACAGGTACAGTATTTGTAGATAAATATACATGTATGGTGTACTTAAGTACGGACTTATTGACTCGCTAATTTGGAAATGTAATTGTAGGCTATATATATATATATATATTTAGTATATGCTACACGTGAACCTCCTAAGATGGCGCAATTTGATTGGTTCGCTATTTCGGGATATTGGGCAATATCCCATGATTGAGATCTCAAACATCTCAAACAACACATTGTTTTCATCGCAAAATGTCGCCTGTGACGGTCATCTCGTCACACTGATAAAAACAAATAAACCACTAATAAAAACAATTAAATCCCGGCAAAAAGTGGTATCTTGTTTATTTTTGGAGTGTTCACGTGTAGTATATACTAAAACAATTATTCACCTCACCTTCGGTGAATAATTGTTAAACATTTATTTGACAATTTCAGTGTTATATTCAGTGTCATATAACATAACATTGAATATTCTCTGCGCAGGTACTGGAACACCTGAAGCTGGTGGATTTCACCGTACTGAATGGTTACAAGGTATCTTTTGATGAAAACGGAGACACTGCGGCACAGTATGACCTGTTAAATTGGCAGTATAAAGATGATGACTCTGTGAATGTCATAAACATTGGGCATTATGATAACTCTTTACCTGAAGGACAGAGATTCAGGTTAACACCTAACACAACAATTATATGGGCCCTTAACAGCACCGAGGTAAAATATAACTGAATAAAAAAACATTTCAGTGACTAGGGCTATGATTTTATTTTTGCAACTTACATTACTTTTACATTTTAAACTCATGTCTCTGTTAGCCTCCAAAGTCTGTATGCCGGGATGCATGCCCTGCCGGAAGTCGCAAGGCCATTAATAAACATGCACCCGTGTGCTGCTTTGATTGCTTTGAATGCCCAGAGGGAGGCATAAGTAATGAGACAGGTAGGATACATATTTCGAAAGCTCACATGCATCATAAGCCTAAATGTTAATGAAATGAGTGCTGTGCTCTCTTTCAGATTCATCAGACTGCTTTTTGTGTACTGTTGAATTTTGGCCAAATGACAAAAAGGACAAGTGCATTCCAAAACCAACTGAATTCCTTTCATTCACAGAAATCATGGGGACTGTTTTAACTGTGTTTTGTTGCTTTGGTGTATTTTTGTCAATTTTAATATTCATAATTTTCTTAGTTCATAAAGAAACACCTATTGTCAGGGCCAACAACTCTGAACTGAGTTTCCTGCTGCTTCTCTCTTTAAAACTGTGTTTCCTGTGCTCTCTGACCTTCATCGGCCGTCCCTCAGACTGGTCCTGTATGCTTCGCCACACAGCTTTTGGGATCACCTTTGTCCTCTGTATCTCTTGTATTCTGGGGAAAACTATAGTGGTGTTGATGGCCTTCAGGGCTACACTACCAAGCAGTAATGCTATGAAATGGTTTGGTCCAACTCAGCAGAGACTCAGTGTATTGGCTTTCACTCTCATACAGGTTGTGATTTGTATTCTATGGTTAAAAATCCACCCTCCATTTCCAAACAGAAATTTTCAGTCCTTTAAAGATAGAATAGTTTTAGAATGTGCCTTAGGATCCCCTATAGGGTTCTGGGCTGTGTTAGGGTATATAGGGCTCTTAGCTTTGTTATGTTTTATACTGGCTTTTCTGGCCAGACAGCTGCCTGATAGTTTCAATGAGGCCAAATTCATCACCTTCAGCATGGTGATATTCTGTGCTGTTTGGATCGCCTTTATCCCTGCTTATGTCAGTTCTCCTGGGAAGTCAACTGTAGCTGTGGAGATATTTGCAATTCTGGCTTCCACCTTTGGCTTGTTAATATGCATATTTGTACCAAAATGCTATATTATTATTTTCAAGCCAGAACAAAATTCGAAAAAGCACATCAAAAGTAAGATGCAAAGCAAAGGTATCTAAATGTTCGATTCACATGTGTATAGGAAATATAAACCTCATAATGTATACAATGATTTTTTTTTTTTTATAAAAAATATATAGATTGAAGGAACAGGTGACATCAATGATGTCACCTTCAAACATTAGTTTGAGTTTGTAGAGGTCTAGAAGTCTTCCATGTAATTTCCTAATCAAAATGTCTGAAACGTTGTCACTCTATTATCATTCATATAACTCATCCAAGATGATTCTGCACACTTAATTGTAGTGCACACTTGTTGCATGTATAATTCAACAATAATCAACAATGCCTCATTCAAATGGGTTATATGCAATCCAAAATCTGCATTATTTTATTCCTGAGATTCAAAGATTGATTTCATTCATTAAAGTCTCTGAATCTGTTATACATATTTGTTTATTATAGCACAATGATCATTTATTTGTTCCATTCTATTGTCACAAACATCTTCAATTACTTTAATTAGTGTGGTTGCAGCAGATAATTAGATAATTGTGTAATTATCTACTCCTACAGTTTGAGATATAAATACCAAACCACTGCCTAAAAGTTAGGCATAAATAAGAGCAGTGCCCTTCTACTTTTAGAGCCCAAGCACTGCAGATATTTTTTATTCATACATTTTATAAAACTATTAAATTTAATATTGAAAGTGAATGAGTTGAGAGACCAAGTATTGCAGGCTTTTTTATTTATACATTTTTATGATATTGTGATAATCTGAGGCGTTTTGATGAACGGAAGACACATGCTTTAAAATAAAGTGTTAATTAATTTATTAAGCTTCCTCCTTTCTGAAGCGTATACCCACACGTGGGCCCCCGTGACAAAATCCTCTCCCATGCAGCGGGAGTCATAAGCCCGCTTTAGGCAAATTCCATCATCGGTGATGGCCCCTCTAGTAGAACCGTGAATCTCTCTGAGCCGCTGCTGTAGCTGTGAGAAATAGTCCAGGCCAGGGTCACTGCCAAGTCCTGGTTCGGCAGGAACTGCAAGCCAACGACCGACCTCCTGGAACACATGGGCCTCGAAGTTACATTCCTTGAAATTTGCTTGCACTAGTTTCTCCACCGGGGTAGCCGAGGGCTGATCTGGCACCGTATATGCCTCTGGCCATTTTGTGAAATAATCTATAGTCCCGAGACCATAGCGGTGGCCATTGTGAGTGATAGGAAAAGGACCCAAGATGTCGACTACAACATGCTCTATAGAGGCCCCTCTTGGGACACAGCACCGAGACCCACATCTGTTGCATCAGTATTCACAGTGAATGCTCGGCTTGGGTCTGGGTACACCAAGACGGGGGCCCTGCCATCCGCAGCAGGTCAAGACGGTGTTGCACTGCTCATCCCACAAGAAGGCCTGCCCATAGTGGGTTAGTTAATATAAAGGGTTAGCAAGGGTGGCAAAGTCTTGATGATACGGCAATTATAAATTGCCAGGCCCAACAAGCTCCGCAGCTCTATCGGCTAACCGGCTAACCTCTCACCGTGTCCACCTTGACCGGGTCGGTTATGGAAGCATATATGTAGTAAAATTCAAATAGCAATGCAATTTGCAATTTGCAATTCAATAAGTCATTACATTGTGCAATTGACAATTCATTATGCAATTTAATAATGTAATTTGTAAATACGTTATTCAAAGTGTATTTTAATATGCAAAGTGACAATGAAATCCTCAATAAAATTTGCAAAAGTTATAACAATAAAAATAGAATAACATTTTGTCCAATTTTTTGAGTTCCTTTATTCAAATTGAAAAGCTATAGCGTCCCCGTGATTGCAATGCACTTCGCCACGCTCCGTGTGTTGCAAAATTCAAATGACATTTCAATCCGCAAAACACTTTGCAAATCGTTTTGCAAAACGTATCAGCCAATCGCGTCTGGGGGGGGGACTACGTCACTTGCTCGTCAGACCAGCTGATCATCCACGCACGTTGCAATTTATTTTCTATGCCTAGCATTGTGCCAGATTTGACTCTTAATAGGTCTATGGTTTGCCTGAGTTTACGTAATTATAACTGAAAATGGCGGAAAAGACGGTCTGGCAGCTGCTGCGGGATAAATAAATAAATAAATTGCAATGTGCGTGGATGATCAGCTGGTCTGACGAGCAAGTGACGTAAGTTCCCCCCCAGACGCGATTGGCTGATACGTTTTGCAAAACGTTTTGCAAAACGATTTGCAAAGTGTTTTGCGGATTGAAATGTCATTTGAATTTTGCAACACACGGAGCGTGGCGAAGTGCATTGCAATCACGGGGATGCTATAGCTTTTCAATTTGAATAAAGGAACTCAAAAAATTGGACAAAATGTTATTCTATTTTTATTGTTATAACTTTTGCAAATTTTATTGAGGATTTCATTGTCACTTTGCATATTAAAATACACTTTGAATAACGTATTTACAAATTACATTATTAAATTGCATAATGAATTGTCAATTGCACAATGTAATGACTTATTGAATTGCAAATTGCAAATTGCATTGCCATTTGAATTTTACTACATATATGCTTCCATAGTCGGTGGCCACCCCCTCACCACTGATGATTTGGCCCAGGAACGCAGTCTCTTGTCGGGAGCATGGCTATGTCCTCACAGCCCTATGTCCTCACAGCCCTATGTTCCCACAGCCTTATGTTCCCACATTTCACTGGCACCGTTGGATCCTGCCTCACTTCAGCCACAACATCTTGTCAGAATTGAGCTAGGGTTAGCCCTAACCCTAACCTAACCCTGTCTGCTATGCTTTTCACCAAATATTGTGGAAAAAAATACTCATTAATTTACTATAAAGTGCTTCCAAAATATCTTGTGGGAGGAAAATAGGCTAGAAATAGGCTACCTCCCTCAGCAGCATTTCTGCAACACAACTACAGCAGAGAAGAGATAGATTGCTAACTAGCAGAGAGCTGTAAAAGCACTTTCCACCCATTTCAGTGGAGGAATTGGACTCCCCAAGCAATGTTAGTTCAAGCAAGTAAGTTACATATTAATTTAGTCTTTCGGGCTGTAGCATATAAACAAAATAAAGCAACTGTCACATATTTCTAACTGCATTTGAAATAGACATTGAGACTCCCAAAAAATGGATGCTGATCATGATTTGCCTCAATATCAGAATAACAATGGGAGGGAGACAACCGCGGGAGACAACCGCGGGCAGCGGGAGACAACCCGTCATCAATCCCTTTCTCCTCCATTTCGCGGTTCAGTCTGTACTTAATATTGACGTGGAAGTGGAAGAACCAGAGGCGTCTGAGAACCCAACGCAGTCGTTTGAGATTCATAATAACATCTGGAGGCGCAAACAGCTTTTGACCATGATAATATATATATTATATTATATAGTGTGGCAACCCGCTCCCCACCAGGGGGAACCGTGGGCTAATGGTGGACGGGGTGTACCACCGCCATCCACTAGCCGGCGGCAGTGAGCACATCTTCACTCAACGCAATCAGCCTGATGGAGAACACCTGGCCGGAGGGTTGAAACGACCGGGCGGACATCTTAAAAGCTGACCGGGAACTCAGCCCAGGAAGAAGCAGAGATGACGACCCAGCAGAAGGCCGACGACACATCCTACTCGAGTCTCACGGAGGCCATAGTATAGTTGATGTATTACCTGTTCTCTCTCATACCTGTGAATAAACGCCGAATACGGCTTTATTGGAAACCTCTGTGTGGTACTTACCGTGAGAGCTCTAGACTCTTGTGGACCGGGTTACCACAATAGATATCAAAATATAATATCATATTATTTAGATATAGAGCTCCGCCGGAGCACCCAGAGTGTTCAGTGTTATTTAGTCATAATATTATTATAGTATTAGTATAGTATTTTGTACAGCGTGGCAACAATTCTCAATATCCATATTGGGTGGGGGGGGGGGGGGGGGGGGGTGCTTGTGGACAGTATGGGTACACTAGACATAAATAGGAAGCTTTTGACCATGATAATATATATTATATTATATAGATATTTAAATATAATATATTATTTAGATATAGAGCTCCAGGACTCCCGCCGAAGCACCCAGAGTGTTCAGTGTTCCACTGTAAACACTAGCGCATGGTACTGTGATGGTACTGTGATAGGAGTGTCCTGCTCCTATTACAGGAACCTAGAATCAATATGTTCGGGGGTTTGTTCAGAATATTGTGCATATATCGTGTACATGTATTAAATGTAGGATATATAAAACAGAAAATAAAATAATGGCCAGGTCGTGTGGTCAATGGAAAGCATAGCACCGTAGAATCCTGCGCAGCTTGCCCCATATTCTATCAAAAATAATCTCCCGATTGAAATGCATTGGTTTAATATTGAATTAATTAAATAAAAAAATAAAAAATAATTTATATATATATATATATATATATATAAATATACAATTATTTAGTCATATTATAAGATGTAGCTATGTAGTTTATCGTTATAACAAGATCTGTATCTGACCATTGACATAGCCTACATATTTATATATGTATTTATTTATTTATTTATTTAAGAGCGGTAGGTGTTTTGCTTTACATTGCAAGAGAAAATCTTGTGAGAAATCTTGTGAGAAACAATATTTTCACATCGCTTGCCCTGATTGGCTGAAAGAATGCAGGAGGCGTACATTCTCGGCCATGGTATTTTGTACAGCGGTGACAATTCCACTAGGAGACTGGGTTGGTACTAGGCTGGGTAGCCCCACCCCCATCTGCCGGCGATTGGAATTCGCCCTGCACATGGGGATGGAAAGGAACATGTTTAATCCTCCTGTTTCCTATCCCAATCCGTTTGGCACCAATCACCAAGCTGGCTTTTTTCACCTGGCGCTCTATTGGCTGGTTAAACACGATGACGTCAGAGAAGCGTCGCAAGCAGCCGAAGCGGAGCAACCGCTACCCGTTGATGCAGCTGTCGCTGCTGTTTTAAATGTTTTCAGGGGCAAGTTTTCTTTGAATTGAATACTCGATTGAATACAGAAAGAAGAGCCGCCTCGGGGCACCACGGCGGCCGGAGCTGAGCTCCCGGGCGCGGTGCACGGCAGCCGGTCCCTGCGGTCGCGGTCTCCCGGCGGCCGTGCCCCGGCCGAGCTCGCGGACTCCAGCGGTGCACTCGCGGCTCGACTGCGACCGCGAGCCCACGGGTTAGGAGTGCACCGCCGGAGTCTGGGAGCTCCGCCGTGCACCGCTGTCGCGGTCCCCCCGAACTCTGGCCGAGCTCCCAGACTCCGGCGGTGCACTCCCGCGTGCACGGCGATTGAATACAGAAAGAAAAGCCGCCTCGGGGCACCGTGGCTGTTGTATTGTATTCAATCCCCGTGCCCGCGTGAGTGCACCGCCGGAGTTCAGGAGCTCGGCCGGTGACCAGCCACCGTGCACCGAGGGGCAAGTTTTCTTTGAAAGCTCAGCAGAAAATTGCCCTGGAGCAATTCCTCCAAAGAAAGGATGTATTTGCTTTACTGCCGACTGGTTTTGGTAAAAGTTTAATCTACCAGCTAGCCCCGCTGGTGGCCAATTGCTTGCAGCCATTTGAACAACGCCCGCCTCTTGTGCAGGAGAAAATGACGGCACCCTTTCCAGACCAACGTGCAATCTAGGATTGGCCTTGGTCTGGCAATAGCCAGGCTAGGTTGGTACTGTGGCTGCAAGCTGCTCAGGGCCACACCCCTACCCTCCACCTTGACCCGTCTCTAAAAAACTGCACATTTGTGGAGAGCTCATTATGGGACTGGCTCGTAGTGGCTGTAACTCTGCACCAAGGCTGAATTTCTTGAATGTCAAGTACTGTATTAGGGGCCCACTAACGCCTATATTAAAGCATCCATAAAATAGCATGCCATGGGATCTTTAAGATAAGCGTCTGCTGACAAGTGACTGGTCAGCAGATCCTCCGGTTGCTGTTTCTGAGTGGATGGGAGGCCTTCACTGCACCGCTGAAAGAGCCCTTGCACTGCCTGGTGGGTCAAGGTTGAAGAGCTCTGATTTGGTTTCAGCGAAGGGATGGTCACCTCAGCAGGTGGGGTGGTCACTGGTAGAAAGAGCTGAGGCGTTCAATAGCATCTAGCTGCAGCCCCGGAGCCGGACACTGTGGTGTGGCAACAGCACTGTAGTGTGGCAATGCACTGTGGTGTGGCAGGTCGGGTATTTTCGGCTTTTTCCGATGTTTTGGGTCGCCCCTAGCTAGTCGCCCCCTAGCTGCCCCAGTCGAGTTTTCAACATACATTTTTATTGTTAGGGTTAGGGTTAGGTATAGGGTTACCCAAAACATATGCTAATTAGCTAGACGATATAAAAGTGAAAAATACAAATACTATATAAAGACGCTAAATACTTACAGGTGCATGTCTTCTCCTTTTTCTTCTTTACTTCGGTCAAATTAGTAAAAAATCGTCGACTGTGACGCAAAACATCGAAAAAAGCAGAAAAAACCCAACTTGCCACACCACAGCTCCGGGGCTGCAGTTGGATGCTACTCGAGGTGTTGGAGTCACATTCCCAAATGGGAGCTGGTGCGGGTAGCCTTTCCACTGGTGCAACACTGGAGTTCTACCACCCTGGATCCCAGGCGTAGTATCTGGCATGGCCTCTGGCACATTCACTGTAGCCTTCAACTGAGTGTGCAGGTCAAGGCCCACTTTACAAGTGTCTTAGATGTCTGCCAGCCAGAACTCGTGGCATAGCTATGTGCCCGCCACTGTGACCTGCAGGGACCCCCTCCCCTTCTTTTCAGACAACTTTCCAGTCACTGTCCTGACTTTCATTGTGGAATGTGTCTCCCCCTACCTGTTGGCGTTTTGACAGTTCTGGACTACTGTTTTTTTTAGCCATGTGCCCAGGGTCAAGACCATGCCCTTTTTTGGGCAACTTCCTGCCTTTGTTCTTTTCCATCCATTTTCTCTGTTCACCTGTCTCTCATTTTGTGTTGATTAGTTTGAGTATTTAAACAGTGCCTTTTCAGTTAACTCAGATCGTCACAGCATGTACTGTATGTTACTTGACTGCCACGTGAGTGAGACTACCATGAAGCTCTTAGTTTATTTAAAAGTTTACAAAGTTTTTCCGGTCCTGCCTGTTTGTGACAAAGTCTTGGGCCTGTCGTTTCTGGATTATCTGCCTGTACCTGTCTGCCTGCCTGCCTGTCTATGAACCCTGTCTATACCAGGACTCTGTTTTGTCTGCTGGACTGTTCTGTGAATAAATTTCATCGCTCGAAGTTATTCAGATCTGCACTTCATTCCCATTCTGAGTCGTGACAATGTGACCAACTTGGTGGTGGGGAGCCCTCTGAGAAAAGGGCAATAAATTATTCTAATGAACAGAAAAAAACATGAAAGTTAGAGATGGAACTCACAGAGCAAACCCCAAAGGTGTTGTTGCTGACCTCCCCTTCAGCACAGTTGACAGTCAAAGGCTTCCCCTTCCTCCTGCTTACACGTTTTCCTGGTGGGCAGCTCTCAATGCACGGTAAACTGAGGCCACTAAGAGAGGGACCTGGGCTGGATACACCTGGTTTTTGTTCGGTGGTTGAAAGTGTACCACTTACATTAAACCAAGTGTAACACGTTCACTAACTCATTTGTTAACTGGGAATTACTGCGGGGCAGAATTTCCTAAAGAAAAGTAACACATTTATTGAAACTTAATCAGGTTGTAGTTTCATTGGGCGTTAAAGAAATAATAATGATAATGGCAATAAAATAAATAATAATACCAGGAGTTCTGGCAAGCACTAAGAGCCTTCTAAAGGCCTCAAAGTAAGCCCTCAGTTTCAACAACTACTACGTCCCAGGGTAATATTAACCTTGCAGGCCTGCAGATAACCTAAGCATCAAAACAGTCAAAATACTTTTCCTCACACCACAGTATTGATAAAACAGTAGCCACAGATATCTTCACATATCAAATCAATCACCTCAAGTGCATTTAAACAAGAACAGGTTGTTTAAATGAACAGGTGGTGAAAAGTTGCTATGTTCGAATCACAGTCAACGGTTACCCGCAAAGGTAATTTGCATGAGGAACAGGGATGAATGGACGAATATAGTTCGAAGAGGGTCACAGGAGAAAGAGAGTGAGACTGGAGGGGGAAACACGTGCAACCTGGATCTGCTGGTCTGGATCGATATCCACTGTAGACTCCAGCGCCGTCTTTTCCTATCAAGATTCGCCAGCCGTCTTCCAGCTGGTAGCATCCAGCACAACACTCCACACCAGCTCACACACTCCCGGATCCGGTTCACTTGTCTCCTCAACCAAACATTTTTTTTCTGTCCACGAAACCTCCTCTCCCGCTCTCCAGAGTCATTGCCATCTCCGCCTCTGGCCCACACTATCTGGCGACCCGCCACTTCTGCCTCTCTCCTGTAACTGCTTCCCACTCCCATTGGTCCAGACGCCAGTCAATCTTATGTGTCCGTCACACAAGCTCATTGGAAAAGGCCTCATTTTGGTGCTGGTATAGGCTTAAAAATTGCTGGAGTGATGCATCCAGTTTGTTTGAAACAACCATGGTACATTGGTATTTAAGGAATGGGTGTTAATAGTGTAATTCTACACATTGATGTATAGTTTAACACCTACACTGTTGTACTGTTCACAAGACCAAACCATTCCTTTGATGTCAGAAGGTCATTCTCAGCATGATGACTGTAATGATGACTTGCACAAAAAATACAATATATATGTGTATATATTTTTTTTGAATAAAAATTGTTTATTAATATTTTAATATTTTTTTAGGTGAACTTCCTTAAATGCTTGATTTCCCCTTTAAGTTTCAGTTAACTCTACAATAGTACAAAGGCTAACACTATTTGTTACTAAATAGGCCAAATGAATAAAATTTATGAATCAACTGATAAGTTCACGAATACTTTAAAGCATTGACGGTGTAATTTGTAAAAAAAAAAAAAAAATGAACACTTTAAGAAAAATGGTCTAAAGAGCAGTCAAGCATACAAATATCTCTATTGGTTGATGATTATTCACAACAACAACAAATATACTATAAAGGTCAGTGCCGGTAAGGATGGCTACAGGCTAGGAGATGGTTGCTGTGATGGGCTGGATCAGCATTATCCTAATTACACTACTGGTAAAGGGAAAGTCAGAGGAACAGGCATGCAAACTGATAGGGCAAACAGGTTTTTTGGAGTTTTCCAAAGATGGAGATCTTATTATAGGAGCAATATTCTCTCTAGATTCAACTCAAGTAACAGAGAATTATGGCTACCATGCATATCCTTCTATATTTTGTACTGGGTAAGAAATCTATGCCAAAAATGTGTAAAATGTCATGCTACTTTTTCTAAAAGCAGTCATAGAATGAATGATTTTTTATGCTGTGTGTATTCATTTGTATATGTATCCAAATACTTGAATATTTATTACATTGTTTCAAGTCTGAATCCCAGAGAGTTGCTGTTTTCCCGTGCTGCCATTTTCACTGTGGAGGAGATCAACAAAAACCCAACCCTGCTCAATGGAGTGACATTGGGCTACAGGATCTATAATGGCTGTGAGGGTGACAGCCCAATGAGAGCAGCCATAGAGGCTATAACATCAGGGGAAAGCTGCAGTAAAAGAGTCCAGGCACTGATTGGCCATTCCTCTTCTGGTGTTAGCAAAGATGTAAACCTTATAGTTGGACCGCTAGATATCCCTCTAGTAAGACATTTTGACCATTAAGATTATTTTTAAAAAGCAGTATTTTTTATGTTTTGTCTTATTGTCATAATGTGTATGATTAACACATATTTTCACTTTTCTTTGTTTACAGATCAGCCACCTTTCAACATGCGCCTGTTTAAGTGATAGACGTTTATATCCAACATTTTTTAGGACTGTTCCAAGTGATAAATTTCAAATTTCGGCTTTGGTACAGCTCATGAAACATTTTGGCTGGCAGTGGGTAGGAATAATTCATAGTGTTGAGGTATATGCATCTGATGGTGCAGCTGAGTTCATTAAGCAAGGAAAAGCAGAGGGTATCTGTGTAGAATATGTTATTAGCTTTGATATGTATGATGCCAAGATAGAACATAAAGTAACAGAGAAACTCAAAGCCTCCACATCAAGCGTAGTCCTGCTATACATGTCATTATTCTACATGAGAGAGTTATTCAAATTGATAGACGGCAATAAGTTACCTCGTAAACAATGGATTGGTAGTGAAGCTTGGATCTCACAGGTAGATTTGGCTTCCCTTGGAAGTAAGAACATCTTACATGGGGCAATGGGGTTTGCTCTGCCTCAGTCTATTATTCCAGGTCTTGTTGAGTTTATACTGAGCTTGAAACTGAGTGATGAACCAGAGAGTGTTATGATCAAAGCTTTTTGGGAAAATTTCTTTGACTGCAGCTTCTCTCCATCAAATACCACAAAGCTCTGTACTGGAGATGAAGATCTGAGAACAATCACTAGTGCTTACACAAACACAGCATTAAGATCTGTGAGAAATGTGTACACAGCTGTGTACTCGATTGCACATGCTCTTAACGCGTTATTGCAATGTGAAAATGGATTCAATCCCACCACAGGAAAACACTGTGTAAACAAGACTGATGTCCAGCCCAAACAGGTGCAGTATGTTGTGAGAAATATCTAATTATGGTCCTATCTAATCCTATTTTGGAAATGTAATTTTAAGTGCACATAATATTTGTTTACAATGTCAGTGTTTTCATATAACATAATAACATTGAATATGCTCTGCACAGATACTGGAACACCTTAAGCTGGTGGATTTCACCGTACTGAATGGTTACAAGGTATCTTTTGATGAAAACGGAGACAGTGTGGCGCAGTATGACCTGTTAAATTGGCAGTACAAAGAGGATGACTCTGTGAATGTCATTACCATTGGGCATTATGATAACTCTTTACCTGAAGGACATAGATTCAGGTTTACACCTAACACAACAATCATATGGGCCCTTAACAGCACTGAGGTAACATAACGAAACAAAAAACGTTTCTGTGACTTCCTCAGAATGTCTCTATGGGTATGACTCAATTTACTCATAGTTTTACTATTTTCTCTTTTAGCCTCCAAAGTCTGTTTGCCGGGATGCATGCCCTGCCGGAAGTCGCAAGGCCGTTAACAAGCGAGCACCTGTGTGCTGCTTTGATTGCTTTGAATGCCCAGAGGGAGGCATAAGTAATGAGACAGGTAGGACACTTATTTCTAAAGCTCACTTGCATAATAAGCCTAAATGTTACAGAGATAAGTGCTGATTACCATTAATTGATTTTCTAAACATATTGGGTTGGGTATTAACTCTCTTTCAGATTCATCAGACTGCTTTGTGTGTACTGTTGAATTTTGGCCAAATGAAAAAAAGGACAAGTGCATTCCAAAACCAACTGAATTCCTTTCCTTCACAGAAATCATGGGGACTGTATTAACTGCGTTTTGTTGCTTTGGTGTATTTTTGTCTATTTTAATATTCATAATTTTCTTAGTTCATAGGGAAACACCTATTGTCAGGGCCAACAACTCTGAACTGAGTTTCCTGCTGCTTCTCTCTTTAAAACTGTGTTTCCTGTGCTCTCTGACCTTCATCGGTCGTCCCTCAGACTGGTCCTGTATGCTTCGCCACACAGCTTTTGGGATCACCTTTGTCCTCTGTATCTCTTGTATTCTTGGGAAAACTATAGTGGTGTTGATGGCCTTTAAGGCTACACTACCAAGCAGTAATGCTATGAAATGGTTTGGTCCAACTCAGCAGAGACTCAGTGTATTGGCTTTCACTCTCATACAGGTTGTAATTTGTATTCTTTGGTTAACAATTAATCCTCCATTTCCAAACAGAAATGTTCAGTCCTTTAAAGATAAAATAGTGTTAGAATGTGCCTTAGGATCCCCTATAGGGTTCTGGGCTGTGTTAGGGTATATAGGGTTCCTAGCTATGTTATGTTTCATACTGGCTTTTCTGGCCAGAAAGCTGCCTGATAGTTTCAATGAGGCAAAGTTCATCACCTTCAGCATGGTGATATTCTGTGCTGTTTGGATCGCCTTTATCCCTGCTTATGTCAGTTCTCCTGGAAAGGCCACTGTAGCTGTGGAGATATTTGCCATTCTGGCTTCCACCTTTGGCTTGTTAATATGCATATTTGTACCAAAATGCTATATTATTATTTTCAAGCCAGAACAAAATTCAAAAAAGCATATGAAGAGTAAGATGCAAAGCAAAGGTATCTAATGATTGATTCACATGTGTATAGGAAATATAAACCTGATTATATATACTATGATTTCAAATGATACATTAAAAATGTATATGACAGATAATCTTGTCTATTTAAAATATATAAATTCAAGGAACAGGTCACACCAATGATGTCACCTTCAAACATTACTTAGTGTGTTTGTAGCAGTCTAGATGTCTTCCATGTCATTTCACAATCAAAAAGTCAGAAATGTTGGCCCTCTATTATCCTATATATATCTAAACCAAGATGTTTCTTCTCACTATATTGTAGTGCAACCCTTGTTGCATGAATAGTTCAACAATAAACAACGTGTTATACAAATGTGTTATATGTAATCCAAGATCTTAATTTCTTTAATTTTCAGATTGAAAGATGGATTTTATTCATAACAGGCCTCTGAATCTGTTATGCATATATGTATATTATATCACCATGACTATTTATTTATTCAGTACAAAAGCCAAACATCTAAAATCACTTAAATTTTACAGTGATGATTACAACAATAAAAAAAGATTAAATTTTTTATATATTTTAATTTGTGTCTGTATTTAATATATTTGTTTGTGTATATATAGACAAACACCCATTGAAATAGGATATAACATGTCCCTGCAAAATTACAATATAATTTTGGCAGAAGTCAGTAGACCAGATAATGACTATTGATGTTTTGTAATCCTATGCATCTGCTGATGGAATTATATGAACAAACATATACACACACACACAACAAACACACACACATACACCTGTGAATGCACACACACACAGAAGTATATCTATCTATCGATCTATCTATATCTATATGTATATAGATCAGCCATACCACCATGAACACGCCCGATCTCGTCTGATCTCGGAAGCTAAGCATGGTCGGGCCTGGTTAGTACTTGGATGGGAGACCGCCTCGGAATACCAGGTGCTGTAAGTGGTGTCGGGTGGTGGCTTGTAGGTGGCACTGTTCCCTCTGGCCAAAAAACATCATTCCCGATGCCCCAGTGCAGTGACGGGGACACTGTGCTGTGGAAGGTGCCGTCCTTCGGAGGAGACGTAAAATCGAGGTCCTGACTCACTGAGGTCATGAAAGATCCCAGGGCACTTATCGCAAAGAGTAGGGGATCCCCCGGTGTCCTGGCTAAAACTGCCCAACCAGGCTCATTCAATCTGGCCCCCTAATCATCCCCCTATATATATATATATATATATATATATATATATATATATATAGAATTGGCTCATTCATTAATTCCCTCACTCTCCACCTCAAGCTGGTGTGTGGTGAGCGTTCTGGCGCCAATTGGCTGCCATGCATCACCCAAGTGGGTGCTACACATTGGTGGTGGTTAGTGAGGTCCCCCTTCACTGTAAAGCGCTTTGAGTGTCTAGAAAAGCGCTATATAAATTCAAATAATTATTATTAATTATTATATGATAAATATCGTTTCATATAATTATAGCAATATGTAACATTTTTTTACGATACATTGTTTTCAATAAGGAGCCTAGACCAGCCCACATGTGGTCTAGGCTACAAAGCAGAAAAAAAATATTTATATTACAAAAATGTTATACATTGATATAATGATATGATTTATATACATTTATATAAATATATTTTTTGATATACTGATTTGCAATTGCTTTGGAATTGTACTGCATTTATAACGATCATCTCACATATTAGAGCTTTATGTGCCTTGCAGGTGCAACTGACTGCACACCCTGTCCACGGGAATACTGGTCGAATGAGGGGCGTGACGAGTGCCCTCTTAAAACCATTGAGTATCTGTCCTATCACGAGCCAATGGGAATAGCCTTGACGGTGGTGTCCCTGATGGGGGCTGTTCTGTCTCTGTCCACTGTGTCCATCTTCCTCTACCACAAAGAGACCCCTGTCATAAAGGCCAGTAACTTTGACCTCAGCTGCCTCTTGTTTTTCTCACTCTTTCTTTGCTTCCTCTTCCCCCTCACCTTCATCAGCAGGCCCACTGTTTGGACCTGCATGTTGTGACACACGGCCCACTGTTAGTGCACCACTTGAATTTACATTAAACCTAGTGTAGCACCCGTGGTCTTAGCCGGAAGGGGCAGATAGGATGCTAGCATCAGTCCAGGTTCTTAAGAAGTTAAACACTAATGACTCACGAAGGGAGTTGATGTTGGTTGAATAGATTGGCAATTTTAATGCCTTTCATCATAAAACATTGACATTTGATACAAAATAAAGCTTTAGAAAATAACAAACAAAATCAAAGGAATAAGTCCTTTGTAGCTGGATTCCCCAGCTACAGTACTCCTTGGGAAAGGAGTTCTTCGGACAAGGAATGTCTAGTTCAGGGGGGGGATATCCGGATATGTGTGTTTCAGTTTCTCTTACTACTACCCGGGTAGGTTAGTGTGTATCTATTTGTTGTCTTACCTGAAATGAATGGATCTTCACAATCGTCTATGACGGTGTTCACGGCTGGCCACGCCGTATCCGAACCATCCACAGTTCTATTGGGCAAAGCTCGCCATCGTAGATTCAATCTTCCTTGGATCAAACAAAAAAAACAACCTGCACAAATAGTGCAGAATTGTAAGTTATCTGGTACTATTCTGTATCAAACATGGGATTTTACTCATCTATATTACAATGTATAACCAAAAACCAAGGTTATATTTATAAATATAATGAAATGAATTGTCACCTATTAGAACAATTAGTATTTAAACCACAAAGAATGAAATACTAATCTTGATTTACAATATACACAGTATTTAATCAGACAATTAATTATTTATATTTTTAAACAATGTTTCTAACTTAACATTTGTAATTTAAACTATTTTTATACATATTTATGTTTTAATTATTAAAATGAATGAAATTATTCTTAAACTTATTTAACAAGTGCACTACAGTCAACGAAATGAATTCAATCACCCTTAAAGTGGGTTAAGTATGCAAAACAACGTCCATCAGTAACATCAAAATAAGCGCATTGCTCCTTTAAGGTTTCATCATCATGTCTGTGCTACTAAGATGCGTCCTTAGCAGTGATTGACCTTCACTAGCATTAGCATACAATTAGCCTGGTATGAAAGATTAGCAGCTAGCGCTTAGCATGTAGCTAACGATTAGCGATTGAATTAGCGATTCATTAAACACATTTTAAAATGACACCATGAACACAAAAGTATAAATAAAAAGGTATCTGAACTCAAACAGCATTTATAGTATTTTGTTCTCTTTAGTACTAAGCAACAATACATTAGCATTGGCATGTGCAACACTCACCGGAGATTCAAGTGAACAATATAATTCACGGTAGTTATCTTGTATTTTCAATATTCAGGTCCTAATAAAACAACACCTTATTAATACCATGGAAATATTTATGATTCAATTAATCAAGGTGGTAATATTAATTTATGGTGTTTTATACCGGGAGATTCTCTGTTGTGCTTAATACCTGCCGTCTGTCCAGTGTTACGGTTCAAGGTGACCCCCTGGAAACGGGGTGCTCACGTGTAAGTTCCTGTTACTGGAATTATGTTGAGCGCTCCCTACTGGAGAACTCATGCAATTGCATCTTTAAATAATAAAGGGTTTAGTAGCCCTATATTCCATATGGGTTACACTCACTAGCTCATTACAGAATGCCTCATTATGATGCAAGTACGGGCCGGCAGTTTGTTTTAAACAAACATGGTACATTATATTCAAGGAATGGGTGTTGTTCTACACATGGATGAATAGTTCTACACCTTCACTGTTGTAATGTTCACAGGACCGAACCATTCCTGTGATGTCACAAGGTCATTCAAGGCATGATGACTGTAATGATGACATGATACACAAAAACAACACTTTTAAATCCCATAGTTTATTTGGTAATATTTTGAGTATTCTTTGTTAAAAACAGGTTTGCTTCCTATAATGCTTGATTTCGGCTTTAAGTCTCACTAAGCCTATACGTTTCAACCGTTCAGTACAAAGGTAGTATGTTTTCTGGTAATAAATGGGTCAAATGAATCAAATCAATGAATCAACTGATTAGTTCACAAATGCTTGTGAGCAGTAAATGCTTACAAGCATTTTACTGCGTGATTTATAAAAGTCTGACACTTTTAAAATGGCCAATACTCACTGTAACACTAACAAATTTGAAATTTTGCCTGGTCTGAAGAGCAGTCAGCCATAAAAATATCTCTGTCGGTTGATGATTCTTCACAACAACAACCAAGATATTATAAAGGTTAGCACAGGTAAGGATGGATACAGTCTAGGAGATGGCTGCCATCATGAGCTGTATCAGCATTATCCTAATTACACTACTGATAAAGGGCAACTCAGAGGAACAGGCATGCAAATTGATAGGGCGAACAGGCTATTTAGAGTTTTCCAGAGATGGTGATCTTATTATAGGAGGAATATTCTCTCTAGATTCAACTCAAGGAACAGATAATTATGGCTACCATGCATATCCCTCTCTATTTTGCACTGGGTAAGATATTAATAGCAAAATAAGTGAAATGTCATGCTATTTTTTCTCAAAGCATTCTCTTTATGCTGTGTGTATCCATTTTTGTCTTCTTCTTCTGTCATCTTTTTTTATTGTAAATCTTTTGCATTGTGTCAAGTCTGAATCCCAGGGAGTTGCTGTTTGCCCGTGCTGTCATCTTCACTGTGGAGGAGATCAACAAAAACCCAACCCTGCTCAATGGAGTGACATTGGGCTACAGGATCTATAACGGCTGTGGGGGCGACGGCCCGATAAGAGCAGCCATAGAGGCTGTAACATCAGGGGAAAGCTGCAGTAAAAGAGTCCAGGCACTGATTGGCCATTCCTCTTCTGGTGTTAGCAAAAATATAAACCTTTTAGTTGGAGTGCTAGATATCCCTCTAGTAAGACATTTGGACTATTTCGAAAATTTCGAAAGTTTTATTACTTTCCTCTTGTTGTAATGAGTATAAGATCAACACTTATTCTCTGTTTTCTTTTTTACAGGTCAGCCACCTTTCAACATGCGCCTGTTTAAGTGATAAACGTATCTATCCAACATTTTTTAGGACTGTTCCAAGTGATCAATTTCAAATTTCGGCTTTGGTACAGCTCATGAAACATTTTGGCTGGCAGTGGGTGGGAATAATTCACAGTGCTGAGGTGTATGCATCTGATGGTGCAGCCGAGTTCATTAAGCAAGGAAAGGCAGAGGGTATTTGTGTAGAATATGTTATTAGCTTTGATTTGTATGATACCAAGACAGAACATAAAGTAACAGAGAATATCAAAGCCTCCACATCAAGCGTAGTCCTGCTATACATGTCATTAACATACATGAGAGCGCTATTTAAAAAAGTAGACGTGAACAATTTACCTCGTAAACAATGGATTGGTAGTGAAGCTTGGATCTCACAGGTAGACTTGGCTTCAATTGGAAGTAAGAACATCTTACATGGGGCAATGGGGTTTGCTCTGCCTCAGTCTATTATTCCAGGTCTTGCAGAGTTTCTACTGAGCTTGAAACTGAGTGATGAACCAGAGAGTGTTATGATCAAAGTTTTTTGGGAAAATTTCTTTGACTGCAGCTTCTCTCCATCAAATACCACAAAGCTGTGTACTGGCGATGAGGATCTGAGAACAATCACTAGTGCCTACACAAACACAGAATTAAGGCCTGTGAGGAATGTGTACACAGCTGTGTACTCGATTGCACATGCTCTTAATGCGTTATTGCAATGTGAAAATGGATTAAATCCCACCACAGGAAAACACTGTGTAGACAAGACTGATGTCCAGCCCAAACAGGTACAGTATGTTCATATCAAAATATATGCATGTACTGTACTTAAGTGTACTTAAGTACAGACTTATTCAATCCTATTTTGGAAATGCAATTTCATTTACATGCATATAATATATTTTACAATTTCAGTGTTTTCAAATATAGTAACATTGAATATGCTCTGTGCAGGTACTGGAACACCTGAAGCTGGTGAATTTCACTGTACTGAATGGTTACAAGGTATCTTTTGATGAAAACGGAGACAGTGCGGCACAGTATGACCTGTTAAATTGGCAGTACAAGGAGGATGACTCTGTGAATGTCATTACCATTGGGCATTATGATAGCTCTTTACCCGAAGGACAGAGATTCAGGTTTACACCAAACACAACAATCGTATGGGCCCTTAACAGCACTGAGGTAAAATATAACGAAACAAAAACCGTTTCAGTGACTTCATTACTCAGAGTGTCTACTAGGGGAATGATTTGATACGTGTATTATCAAAGTTGTATTACTATTGCTTCTGTTAGCCTCCAAAGTCTGTATGCCGGGATGCATGCCCTGCCGGAAGTCGAAAGGCCGTTAATAAACATGCACCCGTGTGCTGCTTTGATTGCTTTGAATGCCCAGAGGGAGGCATAAGTAATGAGACAGGTAGGATAAGCATTTCTAAAGCTCACTTGCATAATGAGCCTAAATGCTATTGAAATGAGTGCTGTTTATCATTAATTGATTTTCTAAACATATTGGGTTGGGTATTAACTCTCTTTCAGATTCATCAGACTGCTTTGTGTGTACTGCTGAATTTTGGCCAAATGAAAAAAAGGACAAGTGCATTCCAAAACCAACTGAATTCCTTTCCTTCACAGAAATCATGGGGACTGTATTAACTGTGTTTTGTTGCTTTGGTGTATTTTTGTCTATTTTAATATTCATAATTTTCTTAGTTCATAAAGAAACACCTATTGTCAGGGCCAACAACTCTGAACTGAGTTTCCTGCTGCTTCTCTCTTTAAAACTGTGTTTCCTGTGCTCTCTGACCTTCATCGGCCGTCCCTCAGACTGGTCCTGTATGCTTCGCCACACAGCTTTTGGGATCACCTTTGTCCTCTGTATCTCTTGTGTTTTGGGGAAAACTATAGTGGTGTTGATGGCCTTTAAGGCTACACTACCAAGCAGTAATGCTATGAAATGGTTTGGTCCAACTCAGCAGAGACTCAGTGTATTGGCTTTCACTCTCATACAGGTTGTAATTTGTATTCTTTGGTTAACAATTAATCCTCCATTTCCAAACAGAAATGTTCAGTCCTTCAAAGATAAAATAGTTTTAGAATGTGCCTTAGGATCCCCTATAGGGTTCTGGGCTGTGTTAGGCTATATAGGGCTTCTAGCTATGTTATGTTTCATACTGGCTTTTCTGGCCAGAAAGTTGCCTGATAGTTTCAATGAGGCAAAGTTCATCACCTTCAGCATGGTGATATTCTGTGCTGTTTGGATCGCCTTTATCCCTGCTTATGTCAGTTCTCCTGGGAAGTTTACTGTAGCTGTGGAGATATTTGCAATTCTGGCTTCGACGTTTGGCTTGTTAATATGCATATTTGTACCAAAATGCTTTATTATAATTTTCAAGCCAGAACAAAATTAAAAAAAGCATATCAAGAGTAAGATGCAAAGCAAAGGTATGTAATGATTGATTTACATGTGTATAGGAAATATAAACATGATTATGTGTACTATCATTTCAAATTATATATTAAACCTTAATATGACAGATAATGTCTTTATAAAATTAGTTAGTGTATTTGTAGAGGTCTAGAAGTCTTCCATGTAATTTCACAATAAAATACCTGAGACAATAATGTCACTTTATTATCCTATATATATGTTAACCCACTTGTTGCATGTATAGTTCAACAATAAACAACCTTATAGAAATGTGTAACTTCTTTTACTATTCAGATTGAACGTCTCAGAATCTGTTAGACATATAATGTATATTATATGGATATTACATATATAGGAAACATAAATATCATACTTCAATTTGTGTGCACATATATATATATATATATATATATATATATATATATATATATATATATATATATATATATATATATATGTGTATATATTTATTGATTGATTTATACAAACACACACACAATATGATATTCATATTTCCTCTTCCTTAATAAAGGAAGAGGAAAGGAGCATAGATCAGCCCTTTTGTTGTCTAGCTCCAAAGTAAGCACAAAGAAATATATTTTATATTACAATACAAACACTGTTCCATAACCTACAAGGGAATACAAAAATACAGCCTTATCCTCTGTGTGTGTGAGTGCGTGTGTGTGTGTGTGTGATTTGTTTTTCTATGTGTGTTCATATAATTCCATCAGAAGATGCATATGTTTATAAGACAGCAATACTAATTTGCTGGTCTTCCGACATTGGCTAATCTTATATTGATATTCCCATGGGGGAATTGCTCATCCTATATTAAGTACATCTCCTCCTGTATCAAGGTATAAGAGAGTGATAGCCTCACAAATGTACGTGTTCGCTCTCACAAAATGCTAAACAAGCATGTTTAAATCAACAAAGGCCATGTTGAGCTTGTGTTTTATATTTTGGTTGAAGACAGCCTTAGCTTGTGAATTGATCGACAGTTTTGACATGAGTACTTTATTTCAAAAGGGGGATGTGATGATCGGGGGAATTTTCCCTATTTTGAATAAACAAATGAGCAGCATGTCCACTTTTGAGAGAAAACCACCGAATGTAAAATGTGCAGGGTAAGTATTGCTATTTGCATATATATATTTAATTTAATCCTCTCATGTTATCTCTCCTAACCTCAATATTGTATAATACGTATAATCTCTGCATTCACTACTTGATTAGGCCTATGTGTAGTTGCTTTTTTCTTTTCTCCTTAGATTTGATTTGCGGGCTTTTCGGTGGACTCAAGTGATGATCTTTGCAATGGAGGAAATCAACAACAGTCCAACAATACTGCCTAACATATCTCTTGGCTATCACATCCTTAACTCATGTGCCTCGCCTACCAATACCCTACGTGCTGCGCTGACACTAGTGAGTAGGACCGAGGAGAATGAATCCACTTCTGCATGTCATCCGCCTGTGACTGCCCTGATAGCAGAATCAGGATCATCGCAGTCTTTAATATTGGCTGGGACCTTTGGCCCATTTCAAGTACCAATAGTAAGACCATGTTATGAATTATTAGAAGAATTTATGGACAAATGTTGTATGCTATTGGTCCAGGTCCATACTATGCATTTTTTCACAGATGATGGTGGCATGGTTCATGTTAATCCACTTATTGTTTTCCCCCTATAGGTTAGTTACTTCTCAACGTGCGCCTGCCTGAGTAACAGAGCTAAATATCCAACCTTTTTCCGCACAATCCCCAGTGATTTCTTCCAAGCTAAAGCTTTGGCCACGCTGGTCAAACGCTTTGGCTGGCAGTGGATCGGGGCCATTCAGTCAGACAATGATTATGGGCGAAATGGGATACTGGCCTTTAGAGAAGAAGTTGAAAAGATGGGGGTTTGTATTTCATTCGTGGGAACGGTTCTGCGCACATACAAAAGCGATAAGATCCTTGCTGTCGTCAAAATGATCAAACGCTCAACTGTAAAAGTGATCCTGGCTTTTGTTCCTGAGGGCGACCTTTATCCCCTGATGAAAGAGATTGTTAGGCATAACATCACCGGCATTCAGTGGATAGCAAGCGAGGCCTGGATTACAGCGGCGCGTCCCTCCACACCTGAAATGTACCACTCTTTTGGCGGCTCGATAGGATTCGTGGTCCGAAAGATGTCCATTCCAAAGTTGGGACCTTTCCTAATGGACCTTAGCCCGTACACAGGCCGTAGTTCTGCCTTTGTGAATGATTTCTGGGAGGTGGTGGTGGGCTGTAGTCCCCCCTCAGCTGGTGCACTCTCTGGGAATCCGACAGAGAAAAGTAAATTATGCCATGGAAATGAATCATTAAAGGCGTCGCAGAATGCCTACTTTGATATCACGCAGCTTAGAGTGTCCTACAATGTTTACAAGGCTGTGTACGCTGTTGCTTACGCCCTCCACAATGTTTTATTTTGCCAATCAGTCGGAAACAAAACAGTCAAGCCATGTTTAGACGTATCACAAATTCAGCCCCAAGAGGTGAGTGATTTGTTTGACAAATTAAAAACAAGTTCAACATGAATGCCATTATGGATAACATAAATAAGATAAAAGAGCCCATGCTTATTTGTAGTACAACCTTTTTTGCTTTCAGGTCAGTCAACGTTTACAGGGTGTTCATTTTACAGACATGTTTGGAGACACTGTGTTCTTCGACCAGAATGGGGACCCCCCCGCGTCGTATGACATTATAAACTGGCAGATGAGGGAAGGGAAAGTTCAACACGTGACAGTGGGAAACTTTACCTCTGCTTCTCACAATGCATATGAACTCAAAATCCAGGAAGAGCAAATTGTCTGGAGAACAGGAAAGACGGTGATTGTGATACTGATTCTATTTTCATGCAGTCATGCTGTGATTGTATGAGGCATCAAATGTCAAAGATGAACACCACAAGAACATATATTCTTACTTATTATTATCTTCTCTCCTTTTAGGTTCCTGAATCAGTGTGCTCAAGTGTGTGTCCAGCAGGTACTAGGAAGGCTCAAATTAAAGGACAGAGTATCTGCTGTTTTGACTGCATACCATGTGCAGATGGAGCCATCGCTAACTCAACAGGTACACTCATTTGGAGCGAAGGCTTGTCAAGTCAAGTCAAGTTTTATTTATATAGCCCATTTCATACACGGAACGGTAACACAATGTGCTTAACATGGTCATGAAAAAATCACATGAATTAAAATAGTTAAATGACGGTTAAAATAATTAAAAAAATATATGGAAAAATTAACAAAATACAAAACCCAATACAAGAAAATGAACACAATAATAATAATGATAATAAAAATACAAGACACAACACAAGTAAAAAAAAAAAAAAGCAAGAGTAATGGAGCACGAGTGGGTTAGTGAAAGGCATCGGTAAACAATTTGGTTTTAAGTCTGGATTTAAAAATGGAGACGGTGGGAGAAGTCTTGATATCTAGGGGTAGGCGGTTCCATAGATGGACAGCATAGCAACTGAAAGCTGCCTCTCCCTGCTTAGTGCGGGCACCGGGTTGTACCAGTTAATACTTATCTGCCGATCTAAGTGATCTGGACGGACAGTACACTTTAAGCATGTCTGCTAAATACAGAGGTCCCTGACCATTAAGTGATTTAAAAACAAGCAAAAGGGCTTTACAATCTATCCTGTGGGTCACAGGTAGCCAGTGTAGGGATTTTAAAACGGGTGTAATATGATCTCTTTTTTTTTTTTGGTTCTGGTCAGTAGCCTTGCAGCTGCATTTTGAATCATTTGGAGAGGTTTGATTGCTTTTTTGGGGAGGCCAGTAAAAAGACCATTAATAAATGCATGAATTAGCTTTTCTTGGTCACCTGGTGATATGAAGTTTTTTATCTTTGCAATATTTTTTAAATGATAAAAAGCAGATTTTGTGATTGCCTTCATGTGACTACTGAAACTAAGGTCACTGTCAATAATGACTCCAAGATTTTTCACAACGTCAGTTACTTTAAAACCTTTCGTGCCCAGAAGAGCGGCAGCCTTGAGTCTATGCTCCTTATTTCCAAAAACGATGTCATATTGTCATAATGAATACCATTCTAAATGCTGATCTCCGACAATGAAAGTTATCATTAGTTAAACAGTTTTATGGTATTATGTGTTGAGCCAGTTTACCCAATATATATATGAATTTTGCTTTGGAATTGCATTTTAACAATCATCTCACATATTAGAGCTTTATGTGCCTTGCAGGTGCAACTGACTGCACACCCTGTCCACGGGAATACTGGTCGAATGAGGGGCGTGACGAGTGCCTTCTAAAAACGATTGAGTATCTGTCCTATCACGAGCCAATGGGAATAGCCTTGACGGTGGTGTCCCTGATGGGGGCTGTTCTGTCTCTGTCCACTGTGTCCATCTTCCTCTATCACAAAGAGACCCCTGTCATAAAGGCCAGTAACTTTGACCTCAGCTGCCTCTTGTTGTTCTCACTCTTTCTTTGCTTCCTCTGCCCCCTCACCTTCATCGGCAGGCCCACTGTTTGGACCTGCATGTTGCGCCACACGGCCTTCGGGGTGACCTTTGCCCTCTGTATGTCCTGTGTTCTGGGGAAAACCATTGTGGTGGTGATGGCCTTCAAGGCCACATTGCCAGGCAGCATGGTGTCAGGGAAGTTTGGCCCTGCCCAGCAAAGATTAATAGTTTGCTCATGCACATTAGTTCAGGTCATTATATGCATTCTATGGTTGAGATTGAACCCACCTTTTCCAGATATGGTGTTCAGGTATAGCAGTACAAAGATAGTGCTAGAATGTAACACAGGTTCTGAGACAGCTTACTATGCTGTTTTAGGGTATATAGGAATCCTTGCTGCAATATGTTTGGTTCTTGCATTTCTGGCAAGGAAACTACCTGATAATTTCAATGAAGCAAAGTTCATCACCTTCAGCATGTTGATATTCTGTGCCGTCTGGATCACCTTCATCCCTGCATATATTAGTTCTCCAGGAAAGTTCACTGTAGCTGTGGAGATCTTTGCTATTTTGTCTTCTGCCTTTGGCTTGTTGATCAGTATTTTTTCACCTAAATGTTACATAATATTGATTAAACCCGAGCAAAATACAAAGAAACATGTCATAGGGAAAACTGTAAATAACAAAATCTGAATTGTAAGTAAATACAATAAATTAAGTCACTTGTTGAGTTTTTTTCTGTATGAGCAGTTTTTTATGATTATATGAGGAATGCATGGAACCAGAAAATAAAAACATTAGTTTTTTTGGCTATTTATTAGTATGGGCTGATGATGGAATAAACAGCTACTGTATAATGGTAAGCATAACTGGGACATAGCAAATTATAGCTGAGGAACAGGTAAAATAAACATATTCTATGAGGTCACATCTGGGTAGGTGAGACATAATGAATGTATAATTGTATTAGTTAATTAGTTATTTGTATCTAAAGGGTGCAGTTATAATAAAATATTAACATAATATAAAGTATGCAGAAAAATGTTCAATGCAAGACCCATACAAAGACAGATATGACATTCAAAATTGACAAAAACATTGGCAAAATATCATCTATTTATGTATTTATATAAAATATACCCATCCTCATGTTTATGTCTTCATTTACGCATCATATTTTTCTTGCTGTTTTTTGCTGGCTTTAAAATGATAATGTAGCACTTTGGAGCAAAAATACAAAACAGAAGACCATAAGCAGAAGCCAGAATCGCAAAAATGTGCACAGCCACGGTGTATTTACCGGCGGTGCTCACGTAGACTGGAATGAAAGTGATCCACACCGCAAAGAAAATGAGCATGCTGAACGTAATGAATTTAGCTTCATTGAAATTGTCAGGCAACTCACGGGCCAAAAAGGCCATGAAGAAGCACAGGCATGCTAGGAGGCCGATGTAGCCGAGAACACACCAGAAGCCGACCTCCGAGCCGGTAGCACACTCGATAATGATGGTGTTCCTGAGGTAGCCTGTGTTGCTATTGGTGAAAGGTGGGTAGGTGAGCAGCCAGATAAGACAAATCGAGCCCTGAATAGTGGAAAGATGGGACAGTGTCATCGTTACTGTTGAACTAGGCTATTTCATCTATTGATTCATTTACATTTGATTTTAATTGAACACTATTTTTACCTGGACCACCGTGCACAGAAGCACACTTGCTCTTTGCTGATTGGGTCCGAACCACTTCATAACACCACTTCCTGGCAGTGTAGCCCTGAAAGCCATTAGGACCACTAGTGTCTTAGCCAGGAGGCAGGAGATGCATAGGGCAAAGCTGATGCCAAACGCTGGGTACCGAATTCGGCACAGCCAATCAGAGGGCTCACCGATGAACAAAAGCCCAATGAGAAAACAGGTTGCCATGAATAGCAGAAGAAAGAAGCTCAGTTCCATGTTGTTTGCCCGGACAACGGGCGTGGACCTGTGTTTATAGAACATAGCCAGAACAAGGAGAGATAAACAAGCTCCAAGAACCGATCCAGTACATAGAACAATACCCATTGGCTCATTGTAAGACAAGAACTCAACATTCTTTGGGAGGCAAAGGTTTCTCATGTCGTTTGGCCACATGTGGTCTGGGCACCGTGTGCAGTCCAAAGAATCTGGTAGTAGAGAGAGAAGGGCAATAAATCATTCTAATGAACAGAAGAAAAAGTGAAAGTGAGAGATGGATCTCACAGAACATAACCCACCGGTGCTGTTGCTGACCTCCCCTTCAGCACAGGTGACACAGTCAAAACAGCAGACGGGCTTCCCCTTCCTCCTGGCTACACGTTTCCCTGGTGGGCAGCTCTCACTGCACACAGACCGGACTGCCTGAGAGGCAAAACAAGGCCACTAAGAGAGGGACCTGAACTGGATACACCTGGTTTATTTTTGTTTGGTGGCTGTAAGTGTAGCACTTGAATTTACATTAAACCTAGCTTGTTAGAAAAGGCCTCATTATGATGCAGGTACAGACTAAACAATTGCTGCAGTGGTACAAACAGTTTGGTTTAAATAAACATGATACATTATATTCAAGGGTAACAAATCTTTATTATTGTCTTCATTTTTTATTTTTGTAGATTTGTGAAATGATCGTTGAAGGTGGAATAATAAAATATCCAATAGATATAAAACCAAAATCAGAAGATTACCTAATGCATTTATTAAATGAACACAGAACAGTCTGAGAGGAAGAGGAGGCCTGGGGGGGATTTGATGAGAACACACCTGTTGCCCAACAGGCCACTGAATGGCAGATTCATTCACCACCAAGCTGAGCTCTGGAGACAACGAGGCGTCGTAAAAGCCCACCTTCAGCAGCCGCAGAGAGCCATCCTGCTCCCTTCGCCAGTTCATGAGGTCGTACGAAGCGATGGGGTCACCGTTATGGTCAAAGTCCACTTTTTCACCCAATATGGAGAACTTAGTATTCTTCATGTAGTGGAACAACTAAAGGGAAGGATGACAAAAATCATTTTTTTTTAATTTAAATATTTAAAAATAATGAATAATGTATGTATTAATTAACAAAATATAACATCAAAAAATTGCAACAGCTTCATATACAAATCATATCAATGAAAGTAGGTGTCAACACACCTGCCACGGCTCTAGACTTTGAGGGGTTCCACAGGTGCCGTTCACAAAGGGCCCCTGCCCCGCCTCACAGTCACTCATTCTCTGCAGTGCATGGGCCACCAAATACACAGCCTTGTACACGTTATACGACACCCTGAGCTGGCTCACATCCAAGAAGGCAGAGTACACGTCATTTAATTCCTCCATGCCACTGCAAGGCTTTCGATCCAGATGGTTGTCCATGTGAGAATGTGTGTTAACAGAGCCGTTCAGTCTGCAGTTAAGTGACTCCTCCCAGAGCTCTGTGAGGAAAGCCGAGTCTTGGATGTTGGACGGTCGAAGTCTGGACAGATGCTGCTTCAACCCCGGAATTACCTCAGCTCTGCGAATACCAAAGCCCAATGTGCCGGTCAAGAGGTCGCTGAACTCCTCCCAGAGAGACTTGACTGTGGCCCAGGCCTCGCCCGCGATCCACTGGATGCCTGTGATGTTCCGCTGTCGAATGGCTCTCATGATGCTTTGCACTTCTGTCTCACTGCAGAAATTGATTATGACCTTTGAAGATGACCCCTGTTAACACAATAATAAATAATATATTAAAAAAGTCAAGTGGCTAAAGAGTATCAAAAGAGATGTACGAGAAGTATTTGACAGAAAGGAGATTTTATTTACTGTTATTCAAATGTCTTGCTCAACTTGATTACAAAACAGCAATTATGCATAACTTGTTTATTTGAGGAGTCTAAATAACTCAGGTTGTATTGTATTGAGTATTTTGTTCAATCACAAATTGAAACATATTTAACCTTTATTCTGTTATCCTATCGATCCTACATCTACCTGAATGATATCCAGGAGCTTTTCCAGAGGCTTCTGACTCAGAACTACGGGAAAGTGGTGAACATAGGCAGCACACACGCCATACAGTGATGACTCCTGGAGAAAGAGCTGTACGGCAAAGCGTGCATAGTCAGACTCCTGGCCAAGGACCCCCACCCAGGTCCAGCCAAAGTGGCTTACCAAGCGGGCCAGGGCTCTGACCTGGAAGGCATCACTGGGCATGGTGCGCATGAACATGGGAAACTCTGTCTGCTCGCTCAGACAGCTGCAGGAGGCAAAGTAGCTCACCTAGTGGAGAGACAAAAAGAGGATTACTTCTCCATCAAAGGTTTTCCTGTTTTACTTCAAATCAATTATGTTTTTTTGTCTTATTTTCTGAAATGTACATTATTAATAGAAATCTCAAATATTGGACCATATTTAATTAATTTCAACATGTAAATGTTTTGCACAATATATACGTACAAAGCTATTGTACAAATATATTGACATAGTATGCAATTAATATGATAAATACGAAGAGTTATGTGACAAATATGAGTAAAGGAACATAGTTCATAAAGTCTCACCAGGGGGATCTGAAAGGGGCCCAGACTTCTAAGCAGAGCCATCGACACACCAGAGGATGCATCTCCTATGATAACAGGAGACGGGGACCTGGTGACATCGGCACAACCTAACACTGTAGACCTGGAGCCTAAACTGATCAGATCACCCTTGCCAGAAAGCTCCCCGACTGACAGACTCCCATTCCTGATGGCCGGGGGGCCCGGCTGTCCATTCACCAGAAGCAAGGAGGCCTTCAGAGACACAGGGACCTCATTACAGCTGTCTCTGATGTGGAACCCCAGCCTCAGCGCAGGCAGCAAGTCACTGCGCTGGTTGATCTCCCTGATAGCAAAGGTCATGGTCTGCATCCAACGCAGGGCACGTGCACTGAAACTAAACATTTTGTTAACGTTAATCAGATGCACACTCGACAAGTAAAACATATTATACATGCATAGGAAAACAGAAAATGTTAGATGCTCGAAATGTTGACTTACAACTTGTATGAGCCAGGTTCTGGTTTGGATGTGTACGGTGGAAGAGAAGACACACGGGTGTAGTGTAGAGGAAAGACGCCCCCTACCACCACATCTCCATCTTCGTAAAAACTGTTTGAATCCTCTTCTCCTATGAAAGCACAGTCTGTGAAGAGGGCAGCTGAACTTACATTGAGGTCGTTGAAGAGGAACATGACTGATAAAATAAGTATATTGGCAGCAATGGGAGCCATTACAGCTAGTAAATATTCATAAAGATTATTATAGTCTAGTATATATTTAAACATATAGATTATTCAAATGACTACTTGGCTTCCACATGAGCAGGATGTAAATGGAAATCATATTCCAAGTATTAATTTATATACCTCTGACGTGAATATGAACATTAGAGAACCGCCCAGTTATGACAAAGTGGGTTGTTGTTTTTTTCATACAGAAAAAGCCCCTCTGTATTTTTTATCAGTCTTCAATCAAAGCTTGTATTAAATGACATCTTCCCAATTGTTGGCCATCAAAAATGTATTAAAATGAAGTTTTTTTGTATAATCGCTCTTTCAATTTGATTCCCTTATTATGATTATTCCATATTTTATTACATGATACATGATTTCAAATAAATTATTACAGAGCAC
The DNA here is from genome assembly GCF_964030765.1 of Micromesistius poutassou. Classification (NCBI taxonomy): domain Eukaryota; kingdom Metazoa; phylum Chordata; class Actinopteri; order Gadiformes; family Gadidae; genus Micromesistius; species Micromesistius poutassou. Next base: position 4,625,871 of record NC_140274.1, on the reverse strand, counting down.
CTGAAGTGACAGTGAAAAGTAGCCCAACAATGGAGAATTGTAGAAGGTGTCTGGATTCCCAAGGAGGAGAATACTAAGAACATTGAGCTGTTCAGAACCATCACGCTGCTCAGCGTTGAGGGGAGGATATTCTTCACCATTCTATCCCATCGGTTGATGGAGTCCCTCCTGAAGAACGACACCTCTGTACAGAAAGGTGGAATCCCAAAGGTTCCAGGATGCCTCGAACATACAGGAGTGGTCACACAGTTGATCAGAGAGGCAAGAGAAGGGAAAGCTTATCTCTGGACGGCACCCAGATTCAATCGGTAACAGAGAAACCCATCTGGTGTTCTCCCCAGGATTCTGTGGGCCCTGCTTGTGTACGGTACAGTAAAGCTTTGAGAGGAGGATCAGCCGTTACCTCCGTAGATGGCTGGTTCCTGCCACGAGTAGCATCGCTCTGTACATGCAGAACAACAAACCGAAGCTCCCCATTAGCAGCCTGAATGAGGAGTTTATGGTTACCCGTGCAAGAGAGGTGCTGCAGTACAGGGAATCCAGTGACCCAAAAGTCTCCCAGGCCGGCATTGTAGTCAAGACTGGGAGAAAGTGGAGGGAACAGGAAGCAGTCGAGCAGGCTGAGTCGCGCTTGTGTTACAGCGTGATGGTCGGCCCAATTGCATCTGGACGAGCATGGCTTGGTGTAACGTTCCAACCACGCGCTACGACAAAGCCCTTGGCAAAGACAGATGCTGATTGGCAAAAGGAGGTGAGAGCTTGTGTGGAGGAGGAACAAGCAGGAACAAGCAGTGGACCGCAAGATCCCCTGGTCCGAGCTTTGGCAAGCTGAGCCTTACAGGATCAAGTTTCTGATTGCTTCCGTCTATGTATTGCAACAGCTTCATATACAAATTATATAGTATTTTACTTCTTTATGATTCGAACAACTTCTAACTCCTAGAAATTAATTTAATTGTCCATACATTTCCACTTCTGTATAGTAATGTTGGCATCACCACACCACACCAACTAAAGTGGAAGCTATTGAGGAAGAAGGTTAAGTTATCCCCTGCCTTACAAACCATTTACAAATCAAAAGTTGTGCCAGTGCCTTAGCAATAGGGTTCTACCAATATTGTTTTAAGATAGCAGTCTGATACAGATTGCTGCTGATTAAAAATATTTTGCACAATGTTCAATATTTTCAAATATGAGCCCAATAAACTTTTTTTTTAGAGAGAGAGAGAGAGAGTTCTCTCTCTCTAACAAAAAAAAAAGTTTATTGGGCTGTATTCTGGACAGGGTGGAAAAGCCTCTGAAGTAGGCTACTCACTGTAACTTGCTCCTGAAACCTGGCACCTCTTAGCCTTGACAAGCCTTGTCATAATACTGTGTGACAACTTTGTTGTGGCCTTGCATCATTTTGTTCAGATTATTCAATTGGTCTGTAATATCCACCATAAATCCAAGGTCCTGCAGCCATTCTGCATCCTGTAATTCCGCCACTGGTTTTCCCTTTTGCTCCATAAATTGTCCAATTTCCTCTCGTAAATCAAAGAAACGCATCAGCACGGCTCCTCGGCTTAACCACCTTACTTCGGTGTGGTATGGCAGGCCATGGGTAATTCCTTTGTCAGTAAGAAGGCTGTCAAACTGACGATGATTCAGACCTCTGGCTCGGATGAAATTAACAGTTCGGACAACCACTCCCATGACGTGATCCATTCTTAACGACTTGCAACACAATGCTTCCTGGTGCAAAATACAGTGAAAAGTCCAAAAACTATTCCCTCCATTTGCGGCCTGTACTTTTTCTCTGAATTTTGTCACAGCACCTGCCTTTCTCCCGATCATTGATGGTGCGCCATCTGTAGCCAGGCTGACAGCACGAGCCCAGTTCACCCCGACTCTGTCCAGCGCTCCAACGAGAGAGTTGAAAAAGTGTCATCAACACCACAAATGAATATGGCCAGTTGAGCAACATCTGTAATGTCTGTGCTCTCATCAATTGCAACCGAAAATGCAACAAATGAATTAATTTTGTCCTTAATTTGGCTGTCCAAATCTCCGGCAAAATCCGAAATCCTATCTGCCATAGAGTTTCTCGTCAGGCTGATGTTGGCAAAAGCCTGTTGCTTGTCAGGGCACACGATTTCTGCTGCCTTCAGCATGCATGTCTTTACAAACTCACCCTCAGAGTATGGCTTTGATGCTGATGCTATTTCGTTAGCAATAAGGTAGCTAGCTTTCACAGCTGCATCACTAATCTCTCGGCTACGACTAAAAACAAACTGCTGTTTCCTCAAACCTGCCAACAATTAATTTATCTTCGCTGTTCTCAGTTGTCCTTGCAAGTTCTTGTATTTTTCGCCATGATGAGTCTGATAGTGGCGCCAAATATTATATTCCTTGAGCACTGTAAGGTGCTGTGAACACACCAAGCACACTGGCTTCCCATTTACCTCTGTGAAGAAATAGGAACTAGTCCATTTTTCTTGGAAAATCCGACACTCTGTGTCCACTTTTCTCCTTTTTGACAACGACATTTTACACACGGCTTCTGCATGAACAGTTGTCGTATTAGGGTAGCGCTACCCCCAGTGGACAAATCAGGAATTGCAGTGCATTTTTTTGAAAAATTGGAATTAATCTGTGATTTTCACACTTAATCCAAAATCATCCAGTGGGCCGGATTGGACCCTTTGGCGGGCCGGTTCTGGCCCGCGGGCCGTATATTTGACACCCCTGCTGTAGAGGCTATGCAGTGTGATCTCTCTGCAAAGCATACAGCCTGCTTGGAATCACAGGTACACGCCAGAGAAAGACCATCAAAACCACCACAGAGGCAGCTGAGAAGGCCTTTAGATGGCTCTGGATCAAGAGGGGCAATCCGTGGGTACATGCTACTTAGACACAAGTCAGGACTTGATCAATTCCGGCTGGGTCGCCTGGGTGAGGATGAATGATGTTAAAAGACCCGAAACACCCAATGACCCCAGGTTCCATCACTGATGATGTGTCTAAGTGCATCAATATATGTATATTAAACTACTGTATATCAATAGGTTTAATATTCAGTGATTCAACTAAGAATCAGGAATCAGAAACAACAAAACAAATCAGAAATAAATGTGTGTGTTCAACGAACGAGCAAGCAAGTCACAGCTCACAAACTTGACAGCGTCAAGTTAAGTAAAAATTGTTATGTTATTAATCTGTGCCATCTGGATCATATCATCAGGGATGATATCATTCATCCAACACAAATTCTTCTTAAAAAGGTTCAAGCAACAACATATGAAAAAAACAAATCTTTATTGAAGCCCAAAAAATATATATTTTTTTAAATTATTAATAAATGTATAAATGTATATAAATGTATGTATATATATATATTATATATATTGTTTTTTTTATCGGAATAGCTTGCTTTCTTCATGTTTTTTTTTGCTCTGAAAAGTCAGAATTCTGAAATTCTGGAAAAAAAATTGCATGTGGCCCTAATCCTATTCCTTGTCTATCTTCTGTTCAGCGTGTGGTTCCAGTCCTGTATATTTCGCAAAGTGACTCATTGACCTTGGTTCCTTACAGGTAATTTTCCCATTCTTCTGACTTTAAACTCAAAATTCTGAGATGAAAGTCAGAATTCTGATTTTATTCTCAGAATTCTGAGATTAAAATCAGAATACAGAGATTAAAGTCAGAACTCAACTCTGATAATCACACATGGCCCTAATCCTGTTCCATGGACACCAACACATAAAACATATATACATTTTTTTATCAGATTATTAAGAATTAGATACAAATATTTACAACATGTCACTGTAGGTGCTCTTTAATAATTAATTTGAAATCATATTCCATGTAAAAAAAACACAGAATAATCGTAATTAGGAAATATTTATGAAAGAATGATTATACAAAAATCAATGTATCTTTTTTTTATTCATTTTTGATGACCATCAATTGTAAAGAGGTTATTTAATGAAGCTTTGATTGAAGAAGAATAAAAAAGGTATTTTTCTCGATAAAAAAAACAAAACAACCGACATTGTCATAACTGGGCGGTTCTCTGATGTTTATATTCACAACTGAGAAGTATATAAATGAATTCTTGAAAAATAATTTCCATTTAAATTGTGCTTATTTAGAAGCCAAGTAGTCTCTTGAATAAAACAAATGTTTAAATATATACAAGACTATAGTAATATTTATAAATATCAAGCAGCAGTGATGGGTCCCATTGCTGCCAAGATACTTATTTTATCAGTCATATTCCTCTTCAACGACCTCAATGTAAGTTCAGCTGCCCTCTTCACAGACTGTGCTTTCATAGGAGAAGAAGAGTCAAACAGTTTTTACGAAGACGGAGATGTGGTGTTAGGGGGCGTCTTTCCTCTACACTACACCCGTGTGTCTTCTCTTTCACCGTACACATCCAAACCAGAACCTGGTTCACACAAGTAGTAAGTCAACATTTCGAGAATCTAACATCAGTGTTTTCATATGCATGTATCGGTATATATGTTACACTTGTCGAGTGTGCATCTAATTAACATCAACAAAATGTTTAGTTTCAGTGCACGTGCCCTGCGTTGGATGCAGACCATGACCTTTGCTATCAGGGAGATCAACCAGCGCACTGACTTGCTGCCTGCGCTGAGGCTGGGGTTCCACATCAGAGACAGCTGCGACGATGTTCCTGTGTCTCTGAAGGCCTCCTTGCTTCTGGTGAATGGACAGCCGGGCCCCCCGGCCATCAGGAATGGGAGTCTGTCAGTCGGGGAGCTTTCTGGCAAGGGTGATCTGATCAGTTTAGGCTCCAGGTCTACAGTGTTAGGTTGTGCCGATGTCACCAGGTCCCCGTCTCCTGTTATCATAGGAGATGCATCCTCTGGTGTGTCGATGGCTCTGCTTAGAAGTCTGGGCCCCTTTCAGATCCCCCTGGTGAGACTTTATGAACAATGTTCCTTTACTCATATTTGTCAAATAACTTGTTGTATTTATCATATTAATTGCATACTATGTCAATATATTTGTACAATAGCTTTGTGCAAAACATTCACGTTATGAAATTTGTTAAATAGGGTAAAATATCTCAGCTTTCTATTTAAAATGTACATTTCAGAAAATAAGACATACAAAGACATTCATGATTTGAAATAAACCAGGAAAACTTTTTATGGAGAAGTAATCCTCTTTTTGTCTCTCCACTAGGTGAGCTACTTTGCCTCCTGCAGCTGTCTAAGCAAGCAGACAGAGTTTCCCATGTTCATGCGCACCATGCCCAGTGATGCCTTCCAGGTCAGAGCCCTGGCCCGCTTGGTAAGCCACTTTGGCTGGACCTGGGTGGGGGTCATTGGCCAGGATTCTGACTATGCACGCTTTGCCGTACAGCTCTTTCTCCAGGAGTCATCACTGTATGGTGTGTGTGCTGCCTATGTTCACCACTATCCTGTGGTTCTGAGTCAGCAACCTCTGGATAAGTTACTGGATATCATTCAGGTAGATGTAGGATCGATAGGGCAACTGATTAAAAGCTATGCATTTTTGTTATTTTGTATTCAATTTAACCAAGACATTTGAACAACACTAAATAATGTACTTTCTGGAGTTAAAGTTTGTGTCAAATACTTCTCATGCTACTCTTTTGCTACAATTTGGCCAAACTTAACATATGTATTGTGTTAACAGGGGTCATCTTCAAAGGTGATAATTAACTTCTGCAGTGAGTCAGAAGTGCAAAGCATCATGAGAGCCATTCGACAGCGGAACATCACAGGCATCCAGTGGATCGCGGGCGAGGCCTGGGCCACAGCCAAGTCTCTCTGGGAGGAGTTCAGCGACCTCTTGACCGGCACATTGGGCTTTGGTATTCGCAGAGCCGAGGTGATTCCGGGGTTGAAGCGGCATCTGTCCAGGCTTCGACCGTCCAACATCCAAGACTCGGCTTTCCTCACAGAGCTCTGGGAGGAGACACTGAACTGCAGACTGAACGGCTCTGTTAACACACATTCTCACATGGACAACCATCTGGATCGAAAGCCTTGCAGCGGCATGGAAGATTTAAACGACGTGTACTCTGCCTTCTTAGATGTGAGCCAGCTCAGGGTGTCGTATAACGTGTACAAGGCTGTGTATTTGGTGGCCCATGCACTGCAGAGAATGAGTGACTGTGAGGCGGGGCAGGGGCCCTTTGTGAACGGCACCTGTGGAACCCCTCAAAGTCTAGAGCCGTGGCAGGTGTGTTGACACCTACTTTCATTGATATGATTTGTATATGTAGCTGTTGCAATTTTATGTTCGATTTGATTAATCAAATACAAACATTATTCATTATTTTTAAATGTTAAAATGAATAAAATCGATGTTTGTCATCCTTCCTTTTAGCTGTTCCACTACATGAAGAATACTAAGTTCTCCATATTGGGTGAAAAAGTGGACTTTGACCATAACGGTGACCCCATCGCTTCGTACGACCTCATGAACTGGCGAAGGGAGCAGGATGGCTCTCTGCTGCTGCTGAAGGTGGGCTTTTACGACGCCTCGCTGTCTCCAGAACTCAGCTTGGTGGTGAATGAATCTGCCATTCAGTGGCCTGTTGGGCAACAGGTGTGTTCTCATCAAATCCCCCCCAGGCCTCCTCTTCCTCTCAGACTGTTCTGTATTCATTTAATAAATGCATTAGGCAATCTGCTGATGTTGGTTTTACATCTATTGGATATTTTATTATTCCACCTTCAACGATCATTTCACGAGTCTACAAAAATCAAAAATGAAGACAATAATAAAGATTTTTTTTCCTTAAATATAATGTATCATGGTTTTTTTTCACAAAACTCTGCACCACTGCAGCAATTTTTCAGCCTGTACCTGCATCATAATGATCATAATGTATTTTCTAACAAGCTACGTTTAATGTAAATTTAAGTGCTACACTTACAGCCACCAAACAAAAATAAACCAGGTGTATCCAGTCCAGGTCCCTCTCTTAGTGGCGTTGTTTTGCCTCAGGCGGTCCGGTCTGTGTGCAGTGAAAGCTGCCCACCAGGGAAACGTGTAGCCAGGAGGAAGGGGAAGCCTGTCTGCTGTTTTGACTGTGTCACCTGTGCTGAAGGGGAGGTCAGCAACAGCACCGGTGGGTTATGTTCTGTGAGATCCATCTCTCACTTTCACTTTTTTTTCTGTTTATGTGAATGAATTATTGCCCTTCTCTCTCTACTACCAGATTCTTTGGACTGCACACGGTGCCCAGACCACATGTGGCCAAACGACATTAGAAACCTTTGCCTCCCAAAGAATGTTGAGTTCTTGTCTTACAAGGAGCCAATGGGTATTGTTCTATGCGCTGGATCTGTCCTTGGAGCGTGTTCCTCTCTCCTTGTTCTGGGTATGTTCTATAAACACAGGTCCACGCCCGTTGTCCGGGCAAACAACATGGAACTGAGCTTCTTCCTTCTGCTATTCCTGGCCACCTGTTTTCTCATTGGGCTTTTGTTCATTGGTGAGCCCTCTGATTGGCTGTGCCGAATTCGGTATCCAGCATTCGGCATCAGCTTTGCTCTATGCATCTCCTGCCTCCTGGCTAAGACACTAGTGGTCCTAATGGCTTTCAGGGCCACACTGCCAGGAAGTGGTGTTATGAAGTGGTTCGGACCCAATCAGCAAAGAGCAAGTGTGCTTCTGTGCACGATGGTCCAGGTAAAAATAGTGTTCAATTAAAATCGAATGTAAATTAATCAATCGATGAAATTGTCTAGTTCAACAGTAACGATGACACTGTCCCATCTTTCCACTATTCAGGGCTTGATCTGTCTTATCTGGCTGCTCACCTACCCACCTTTCACCAATAGCAACACAGGCTACCTCAGGAACACCATCATTATCGAGTGTGCTACCGGCTCGGATGTCGGCTTCTGGTGTGTTCTCGGCTACATCGGCCTCCTAGCATGCCTGTGCTTCTTCATGGCCTTTTTGGCCCGTGAGTTGCCAGACAATTTCAATGAAGCAAAATTCATTACGTTCAGCATGCTCATTTTCTTTGCGGTGTGGATCACTTTCATTCCAGTCTACGTGAGCACCGCCGGTAAATACACAGTGGCTGTGCACATTTTTGCAATTCTGGCTTCTGCTTATGGTCTTCTGTTTTGTATTTTTGCTCCAAAGTGCTACATTATCCAGAAAGCCAGCAAAAAACAGCAAGAAAAATATGATGCGTAAATGAAGACATAAACATGAGGATATGTATATTTTCCAATAAATAAATAAATACATGATAAATTGCCAATCTTTGATGTCTTATCTTGTCTTTTTTATGTCTCGCATAAAAAAAAGTTCTTTACACTTTATCTAATATTTATATAAAATTATTTTAATTATTATAGAAAAATGGTACCATTTAGATACTTAATAACTTACTTAAAAAAAACAAAAAATAAAAAAAACATACTTGTTTTGTATTTTTGCCCCAAAGTGCTACATTATCATTTTAAAGCCAGCAAAAAACAGCAAGAAAAATATGATGCGTAAATGAGGACATAAACGTGAGGATGCATATATTTTTAAATAAATACATAAATAGATGATATTTTGCCAATGGTTTTGTCCAATCTGTCTTTGTACGGGACTTACATTAAAACGTTCTGCATACTTTATATATATTTAATAAAAAATGCAACCTTTAAATTCTAATGAACTTATTATGACTCACAGGGTACATGAGACATGATGATTGTGTGACCTCATAGAAAAAAGCTATGTTCACATATTCCTCTACTATCATTTTCTATACTGCCGTGAGTCTTACCATTATACAGTAGCTGTTTATTTAATCACCAGCCCATACTAATAAATTGCCCAAAAAAATAAATTTCGATACTCTTGTTCGATGCATTCCTATATCATCATCAATACAACAATCAACAAGTGAATTAATATAAATTTTTGGATCCCTGTCAAGTTTTGTCCAATGTGTACCACAGCTGATCCGTAAAAATAAAAAGTTTGGCAAAATCTGGATGCGTACATAGCATCTACTGCAGAGGGCAGAATTCACATTAGGTGTACATAATTAGGCAGCATTATGACTGTTTTTAAGTAAGTTATTAAGTATCTAAATGGTACCATTTTTCTATAATAATTAAAATAATTTTATATAAATATTAGATAAAGTGTAAAGAACTTTTTTTTATGCGAGACATAAAAAAGACAAGATAAGACATCAAAGATTGGCAATTTATCATGTATTTATTTATTTATTGGAAAATATACATATCCTCATGTTTATGTCTTCATTTACGCATCATATTTTTCTTGCAGTTTTTTTCTGGCTTTAAAATGATAATGTAGCACTTTGGAGCAAAAATACAAAACAGAAGACCATAAGCAGAAGCCAGAATTGCAAAAATGTGCACAGCCACGGTGTATTTACCGGCGGTGCTCACGTAGACTGGAATGAAAGTGATCCACACCGCAAAGAAAATGAGCATGCTGAACGTAATGAATTTACCTTCATTGAAATTGTCAGGCAACTCACGGGCCAAAAAGGCCATGAAGAAGCACAGGCATGCTAGGAGGCCGATGTAGCCGAGAACACACCAGAAGCCGACCTCCGAGCCGGTAGCACACTCGATAATGATGGTGTTCCTGAGGTAGCCTGTGTTGCTATTGGTGAAAGGTGGGTAGGTGAGCAGCCATATAAGACAGATCAAGCCCTGAATAGTGGAAAGAAGGGACGGTGTCATCGTTACTGTTGAACTAGGCTATTTCATCTATTGATTCATTTACATTTAATGTTGGATTACCACTGAATACTATTTTTACCTGGACCACCGTGCACAGAAGCACACTTGCTCTTTGCTGATTGGGTCCAAACCACTTCATAACACCACTTCCTGGCAGTGTGGCCCTGAAAGCCATTAGGACCACTAGTGTCTTAGCCAGGAGGCAGGAGATGCATAGAGCAAAGCTGATGCCAAACGCTGGGTACCGAACACGGCACAGCCAATCAGAGGGCTCACCAATGAACAAAAGTCCAATGAGAAAACAGGTGGCCAGGAATAGCAGAAGGAAGAAGCTCAGTTCCATGTTGTTTGCCCGGACAACAGGCGTGGCCCTGTGTATATAGAACATACCCAGAACAAGGAGAGAGGAACATGATCCAAAGACCGATCCAGTACATAGAACAATACCCATTGGCTCCTTGTAAGACAAGAACTCAACATTCTTTGGGAGACAATGGTTTCTCATGTCGTTTGGCCACATGTGGTCTGGGCACCGTGTGCAGTCCAAAGAATCTGGTAGTAGAGAGAGAAGGGCAATAAATCATTCTAATGAACAGAAGAAAAAGTGAAAGTGAGAGATGGATCTCACAGAACATAACCCACCGGTGCTGTTGCTGACCTCCCCTTCAGCACAGGTGACACAGTCAAAACAGCAGATGGGCTTCCCCTTCCTCCTGGCTACACGTTTCCCTGGTGGGCAGCTCTCACTGCACACAGACCGGACCGCCTGAGAGGCAAAACAAGGCCACTCAGAGAGGGACCTGGGCTGGATAACCCTTGTTTCTACATTAGCATATATATGATGTGATCAAGGCTAAAAAAAAACATGATACATTATATATAAAGAAAACAAATCTTTATTATTGTCTTCATTTTGGATTTTTGTAGACTTTTGTGATGATTGTTGAAGGTTGACATATACAACATCCGATAGCTTTAAAACCAACATCAGCAGATTGCCTAATGCATTTATTAAATGAATACAGAACAGTCTGAGAGGAAGAGGAGGCCTGGGGGGGATTTGATGAGAACACACCTGTTGCCCAACAGGCCACTGAATGGCAGATTCATTCACCACCAGGCTGTGCTCTGGAGACAGTGAGGCGTCGTAAAAGCCCACCTTCAGCAGCAGCAGAGAGCCATCCTGCTCCCTTCGCCAGTTCATGAGGTCGTACGAAGCGATGGGGTCACCATTACGGTCAAAGTCTACTTTTTCACCCAATATGGAGAACTTAGTATTCTTCATGTAGTGGAACAGCTAAAGGGAGGGATAAAAAATATAGATTTATTTATTTTAAATATTTTTAAATAATGAATAATGTATGTATTTGATTAATCAAATCGAACATAAAATTGCAACAGCTACATATAGAAATCATATCAATGAAAGTAGGTGTCAACACACCTGCCACGGCTCTAGACTTTGAGGGGTTCCACAGGTGCCGTTCACAAAGGGCCCCTGCCCCGCCTCACAGTCACTCATTCTCTGCAGTGCATGGGCCACCAAATACACAGCCTTGTACACGTTATACGACACCCTGAGCTGGCTCACATCCAAGAAGGCAGAGTACACGTCGTTTAAATCTTCCATACCGCTGCAAGGCTTTCGATCCAGATGGTTGTCCATGTGAGAATGTGTGTTAACAGAGCCGTTCAGTCTGCAGTTCAGTGTCTCCTCCCAGAGCTCTGTGAGGAAAGCCGAGTCTTGGATGTTGGACGGTCGAAGCCTGGACAGATGCTGCTTCAACCCCGGAATCACCTCGGCTCTGCGAATACCAAAGCCCAATGTGCCGGTCAAGAGGTCGCTGAACTCCTCCCAGAGAGACTTGGCTGTGGCCCAGGCCTCGCCCGCGATCCACTGGATGCCTGTGATGTTCCGCTGTCGAATGGCTCTCATGATGCTTTGCACTTCTGACTCACTGCAGAAGTTAATTATCACCTTTGAAGATGACCCCTGTTAACACAATAAATACAAAGTCAGTAATTGTGAAATAGTCTGGCCAAAGCATAGCATTAGAAGAGTAGCCTAAAGTTCAAGACAAACTTGAAGTCCAGAAGATATTAGAGTTATTTAGAGTTGCTCAAATTACTTGCTAGAATGGATTAGAAAATAAATTACTTAAAAATACCTGACTTTTTCCATTGAGTAATCAAATCAACCTAAATGTTCTTGACACTTCCATTTTAAAATCAGTATAATTTATCTTTAATCAAGTGTTTAATTAAGGTTTATTTTGTATTTCATTCCACCCTGAATTCAAATGTATTAAAACCTTTAATCAGTAAATCTATCGATCCTACATCTACCTGAATGATATCCAGGAGATCATCGAGAGGCTGCTGACTCAGAACCACAGGATAGAGGTGAACATAGGCAGCACACACACCATACAGTGACGACTCCTGGAGAAAGAGCTGTACGGCAAAGCGTGCATAGTCAGACTCCAGGCCAATGACCCCCACCCAGGTCCAGCCAAAGTGGCTTACCAAGCGGGCCAGGGCTCTGACCTGGAAGGCATCACTGGGCATGGTGCGCATGAACATGGGAAACTCTGTCTGCTCGCTCAGACAGCTGCAGGAGGCAAAGTAGCTCACCTAGTGGAGAGACAAAAAGAGGATTACTTCTCCATCAAAAAAATCTAAAATTTACAACCCTTTAAATATTTTTTGGGTCTCATGTTAATGTGTTGTACAATATATATATATATACCTACACAACTTTTGGACATGTATATGGACATAGTTCAAAATACAAAAATGTATCTGGTATATACAAAGTGTATGTGTCAAATAAAGAATAATATATATGATTTAAAGAACATAGTTCATAAAGTCTCACCAGGGGGATCTGAAAGGGGCCCAGACTTCTAAGCAGAGCCATCGACACACCAGAGGATGCATCTCCTATGATAACAGGAGACGGGGACCTGGTGACATCGGCACAACCTAACACTGTAGACCTGGAGCCTAAACTGATCAGATCACCCTTGCCAGAAAGCTCCCCGACTGACAGACTCCCATTCCTGATGGCCGGGGGGCCCGGCTGTCCATTCACCAGAAGCAAGGAGGCCTTTAGAGACACAGGGACCTCATTACAGCTGTCTCTGATGTGGAACCCCAGCCTCAGCGCAGGCAGCAAGTCACTGCGCTGGTTGATCTCCCTGATAGCAAAGGTCATGGTCTGCATCCAACGCAGGGCACGTGCACTGAAACTAAACATTTTGTTGATGTTAATTAGATGCACACTCGACAAGTGTAACATATATACCGATACATGCATATGAAAACACTGATGTTATATGCTCGAAATGCTGACTTACTACTTGTGTGAACCAGGTTCTGGTTTGGATGTGTACGGTGGAAGAGAAGACACACGGGTGTAGTGTAGAGGAAAGACGCCCCCTAACACCACATCTCCGTCTTCGTAAAAACTGTTTGAATCCTCTTCTCCTATGAAAGCACAGTCTGTGAAGAGGGCAGCTGAACTTACATTGAGGTTGTTGAAGAGGAACATTACAATAATAATCTTGTCAGCAATGGGAGCCATCACTGATGCTAAATGTTTATAAATATTACTATAGTCTGGTATATATTAAAGCATATTGTTTATTTTAGAGACTACTTGGCTTGGGTGGGGGCTTGAGTATTTATATACTTGTGGCTTGTGAATATTGACAGGGGACCGCCCATTTCTGACATTGTGTATTTTTTTAAACACCTCTGTATTTTTGATATTCTTTATCCAATGCTTCATTAAATTAGATTTTACTGATTGATGGTCATGTTATTATGTTATTCTTATTATGATTATTTTATGATTAATTTAATCATAAGAACCCTTATTTGTGTACATTTTCACAAATATATTTTTAGAAATATATTTATGAATATTGTTAGAATTATTCCGTACAAAAAAGTATATCTTCAGAATTAGATACAAACAAATACATGCACTATGTTACTTAAGGTTCTCTTATTTATTTAATTATTACCAATATCAATATTTTTACCCACACACAAAGTATGGGTGTCAGAAATTGTTTCTGATTAAATAATATATATTTGGTTATTTTGTTATAAAATAATGTAATACTTTTGCAAAGTAATATATTTTGGGGTTCAATAAAAGTTAGTTAAAATTTTCAAAGGCTGTTGCTTTCCAGATGGAGTTTGTGTTGGATATATTTGCATAAATCTGGTTTTGAATATTCAGTGAAACTTCTGAATGTGAATAAAAACATTTCAACCAACAAAAGGGCCCAAACCTCAAAAGTTTGGGCCCACTTGACTACGGTAAATACTTTTGAAAAATACTTTTTTCATTAATACACAGGATCAGATGTTATAATCCCTTGTGCCAAAATCCAAGGAAAACACATATTCAGGAGCCCCTGCCCAAACTAACCTTACAAGCACACTGATCTTCTAACAAGGCCAACACTGCCATTGTCAACCTATCGATTATTGCCACATTTTGCGCATGCTTTTATATTCTCATTTATTTGGATGCATGCTGACGATAGGTTGTATCCATACACCCAATGTGTCAATAATATGTACATAATTCGAAATTGGCCGACTGGTTCATTGATGGATTGATTTTAAGTAACAATGGCTTGTGCTTACTCCACTCAACATCACATAATAATATTGCAGTCAAGAATTTCACAACAAATGTGTGAAGAGAGATCATATGTCATGCGTGGTCCGGAAAATATGTAACGTTTAATAAACAAGCCATCACTGAAAATAATATTGCTGGGGCTTCCTTTTAATTCCAATATTGACAATTACGTTTTATGGGTCTGTTTAAGTTTAGCCTAACAACAGTGTCACATTATGCGTCTTGACAACAATAACGCATGATTGAAGCGCATTTAAGTTCACGCATTCCGACGTTCAAATCCACTTTGAACTCGCCTCATATTGCAATATTACTTCATGACTCATGATTGCGTAGGCTTAATGTTGTTGTGCTGCATTGCCTCTATGTGCCGCCAACTGACAAAATGCAGCAGAAATGTGTGTAAGCCAGGCAATTTAGTTTGCGTGGAGAACCGCACTTTCTCACGTCAAGTCAGTCTTTGTACATCCGTTTGCGTGAGAAGTTGCTTACGCAGCTTTTTTGTGCATAAGCAAGCTTTGTACATGAGGCCCCAGGAAGTATGTTTTCTCCTTACCCACAGCCATTCACTTGCTCATTCTGAATAAAACAAATAAATAAAAACATTTAATGTAATAAAAAATCTAAAAACGTAGTAAACATTCAGCAAAATGAGCTTTGGGGTTACATCAAATTTCACAGTATGTATAACAAACACTTTGTCTTAGGACTCTATGGGAAAAAATATTCTAAATATTTTCCCATAGATTCTGGGAGGTTGAAGATCATTCTATCATCAACCTCTTAAAAGTAGAAATTTTATTTTTGTTTTAATTATGTGTAAGAGTAACGACATCATCTCTGTCTAATACGTAGAATAGACTAAAATGTTAACCATCTATTATTGTCCATTTCTTTATCAAAATAAATAATTTTATACTATTGTTTTCTTACAAATTATATATAATTTAACTACAAACTTTTAAGCATGAGATCATTGATACCTATCAACCAATTGGATTTGACAAAAACACCCACACAAGAGATGTTGTTGTCATGCGATGAAAGGTGGGGCGTGGGATACATATATGATGACTTCTGCCTCGCTGTTTTATCCGTTAGGAGAAGGGTGGGAGTTAAAACGACATGAGTCCCTTATTTTTAATATTGGTTAAACCTCTGTGTGTCTTAATCCAAGGTGTATATGCAGACTCTGCACCTCTGGTGAAAGCTTGCTCATTGCAGAGCAGTTTTGAGCCAGGGTTTGTTGCTGCTGGTGACTACATCATTGGGGGCATCTTTCCACTTCACTACAACCAGGAGATGCCAGACCTCAATTCCACCTACAGACCACCAGCCGTTAAGTGCAATGGGCAAGTTTAGTAGGTTAATAATAGTCTTATTTTATCACAGAAAAATCTAAAAGTAGAAAATGTGAAATTTTGTCTGCAAAAAAAAAAAAGCGGAAGGGAATATTCTTCCCTGATTAAAGGGATTGTCAGCATTTGTAATGTCATGAACACATCCATTTGTCATTTTGTGTGTGTGTTGTGTTTGCACACATGCAGGTTTGATCCCAGGGCTTTCCGCTGGGCACAGACCATGAGGCTGGCAGTGGAGGAGATAAACCAGAGCAAGAAGCTGTTACCCAATCACACGCTTGGCTACAAGATCTTTGACTCGTGTGCGTATCCACTGACAGGCCAGCGGGCGGCCCTGGCAATGATGAACGGGCTGGCGGAAGCCCACTCCCCCATGTGCCGCGGTGCCTCACCACTGCTGGCTATCATTGGGGAGTCAGGCTCTGCCCAGTCAATTGTGGTGTCTCGAATACTCCAGCCTTTCAGAATCCCAATGGTACAGATAACTTGAGTTTCTGTTTACATTCAGTCTTTTAGCAGTTGTTTTGTAGACAAAGTGAGGCAAAATGAGTATACAACCAAAACGATGAAAAATGATAAATAACAGAATTAACAAAGGAAATGCCATGAAAGGTTGTTGTTGTTTTTTTTACCAATTCTGTCCTAGATCAGTTACTTCTCATCGTGTGCATGTCTTAGTGACAGGAGAAAATATCCTACTTTTTTCAGAGTGATTCCAAATGATGACTATCAGGTAAAAAAAAATCACACATATTATTATGTACAGCAAAATAAGACATGTAGTAATGTGTAATGTGTTTTCCAGCAGTAGTGCGTGTGAGGTGCACGCTTGCTCTATGTTGATTGCTAGTAATCAGTGTCAGCAACAAGCTGGGCGCTCTGCACATGCATCTCATACAACCTCATACAAGTCCATTACAACATAACATAGGAGATATAAGTGGGCAAGCTGAATTGCTAGCATCAGACTGCAATTTGTATTTCCAGATTTCATACTATTCTTGATTCACAATCAAATGCATACTTAGTATTATTGAGTCACTTGTGTAACTCCTTCTCTTTATAGTTCCTTCATGTAGTCTAATAGTCATGAGCTAATGCCACCTACAGTATCATCAAGCATTTGTTATTCTTCTAGAGGAGCACACCAGTTCAATTGTTCTCATGTTATTATTACTGTTATGTGTTACTGTTGTATAATAATAACACTTACTTATTGTAAGTCGCTTTCGATAAAAGCGTCTGATAAATGCCCTAAATGTAAATGTAAATGTATGTTCTAATTTCGAAACACATATCAGGAAACGTGTGTATAACAAATGTACAACGCAATGCAATTGACCCCTTGTTTAATTAAAAATATATACTGTATTCCAATACAACACAAAAACGTCTGAATGAATCTAACTGTCCCCTGTGCCTAGGTCAAGGCCATCGCCCAGCTGCTGCTGCGGTTTCAGTGGACCTGGGTGGGCTTGGTGCGAGGGGACCACGAGTACGGACGCTTCGCTGTGCAAGGTCTTCTCAGGGAGTTGAAGGGCACAGGAGTGTGTGTCGCCTACCAGGAGATGATCCCTTTGCTCTACAACCGCCAGAGGGCTCTTGAGATAATGCAGGTAGATGCAAACATGTAGGATAAGTATATATTTGTATAAGTATGTTTGAACCCCAAGGTGTTGGCATCCGTGGTCAAGATGGCTAACCCCTATCTCATTAATGGCATCAAACCAGCTTGTAAATGGCATAAAAGTAGAATTTAAGCACATATTAGGTGCAACTAGTGGAGCACCTCCCATTAAAGATGTATCAGACAAATTGTTCACATTGTTTATATCAAGTATAAAATACATAAATATTACATATTAGCTTATGTTTAATGTACTATGTAAACAGACTTTTTCCTCCTTGTATTGTGCTCTGGTTTTCACTAGCACTTTCTTTCTCTTTTGTTTTTTTTAAAGGTGATGCAAGGCTCTGGGGCAAAGGTTGTGGTAGTGTTTTCCGCCGAAGGAGAGATGACTCCCTTCCTGAAGGATTACATGATGCTGAACATCACAGGAATCCAATGGGTGGCCAGCGAGGCCTGGGTCACCGCCTCGGTGTTCGCTGGCAGGGAGTTCTACCCCTACCTCGGGGGAACCATTGGCTTTGGCATCAGGCAGGGCCACATCCAGGGGCTTAGAAGCTACCTGGAGACGGTAGACCCTCAGACGTACCCCTCTAATCCCCTGGTCCAAGAGCTCTGGGGTGCTCTGTACGGCTGCTCTCCTTCTCACTCATTCTACTCCCCACTGCCCCCCTGCTCAGGGCAAGAGTCCCTTTTGGCTCAGCACTCGGGTTACATGAATACATCGAGCCCCAGAGTCGCCTACAACGTCTACAAGGCTGTGTATGCCATCGCCAATTCCCTGAACAACCTTCTTGGCTGTCAAGAACACAGCGGGCCCTTCTACAACAAGTCATGTGCTCAGAGAAACAACATACAACCCTGGCAGGTACAACGTCAAAACTGTTTATTTACTACTCATTTTGTTTGACTCGAATAAAGAATGCTCATGTTGTCTGTTTGTGCCCAAAGCTCCAGCACTATCTCCAGGAGGTAGCGTTTAACATCGGCGGGGAGGAGGTGAACTTTGACCTAAAGGGAGACTCAATACCTTACTACGACATAATCAACTGGCAGAGAGGCCCTGGGGGAAATATTGAATTTGTCAACATCGGTTTGTTTGATGGAACAAAGGCTGCCGGGAAGGAGCTTGTGATCGAGGAGGAGAAGATAGTTTGGGCAGGCCACCAGAGCGAGGCAAGCGGCTCACACTGTGTATTTACCCACATCAGATGCCAACTGTTGAAGATATGTAGGTTGAGGTGGAGGTAAGTCAGGATGCTCTAGATTGACCTTGGATTTGAGTTCTAGGTCAAGATGGGCTGCATGATCCAGTCAGTAATCTGGAATTATCATGTTACTTATGCCGCTTTTCCACCGCCAGTACCAGCTCGACTCGACTCGACTCACCACGCCTTTATTGTGTTTCCATTGGCAAAAAAAGTACCTGGTACCTAGTACCGGGTACTTTTTTTTAGTACTACCTCCGTCGAGGTTCCAAGCGAGCGGAGTAGGTACTTTTGTGTGACGTAAACAGGCTGCTGGTAACTGATTGGCCAGCAGCTGTAAATGGGAATAATCACTCAAGTTAAGTTGTGTCCGGCGTGGTTGGAGTCCACGAACCCACTCCCGAGGGGGACACTGATCGGCGTTTCGCCGTGTGTGTTGCTCCTTTCCCGGGGCTAGAGTTAGGCTGCGCGTGGTTGTGTGTATCGGACGTGGTTGTGTGTGTCCGGCGTGGCTGGAGTCCACGGACCGGCTCCGGAGGATCAGCGTTTCGCTGTTTCGTTTTACTGTCGTTCCTTTCCTAGGGCTCGAGTTTCGCCTCCATCAACGTTACCGTATAACAACAATAGACGCACAGTCATTGCGCTTTTTATTTTATTTTATTTCCCATCATAACCTTTCCCGGGAATCAGGAAATAGTCTTGATCAGATTCAGATTTCCCGGGAATCGCGTCTCCCGTGATTAAAACCTAATGACGACCCGCCCATGGTGGAGAGGTTCTTTTCTACGACCCGCCCACATTGAAGAGATACTTTTTTAGATGGAAACGCGCCTGGAACCGAGGCGAGTCGAGCTGATACTGTCGGTGGAAAAGCGGCATTATTGTACAGTCCAGGGGTAGAGCAGCTATAATGCTGTCTTCCATCATCAAAACCCACTTATTATAAGTAGCCTACAAGCATGTTCTGAAAATGCATATTTATTTATTCATTCATTCATTTATTATACTTCTATCTTAACTATATATATATATATATATATATATATATATATATATATATATATATATATATACACTTTATTATATTACTTTATCTTCAGACTTTTCTTCTGCTTCTACAACACAGGCTTTGTGTCCTTTATGCTTAGCTTCAACTTTGAGCATATTGGTAGGCACTGTTGGGAAGGATACTTTTAAAATGTATCCAGTTACAGAATACAGAATACATGCCCTAAAATGTAATTTGTAACGTATTCCGTAACATTGCACAAACAAAGAGTATTGTATTCTGAATACTTGGATTACTTCCACATTGAATTGCATTTTATAAGTGTAGGAATGCGGCATCAAATCCTGCTTACTAAACAGGCCTATTCTGGTGTGTTCTTCTGTTCCAACTGGCTGAATGTGTTAGGCCCAAGTCTCCCTGAAAGTGCACTAGATTATATAATTTGCTGTAGAGGAACTCTACAGCAAATTATCTCTCACTCTAGAGAGTGAGAGAGAGTATTGGGCGTTCACACCAGGAAATTCCTTAGTTCGCTCTCTTTGGTCCAGACCAAAATACAATGTCTCTTTTTTGGTTTGGTGCAGTTCCTTTTCACATTGCAATTTTCACAACAGTCCCAGAATTTGACAACAAACCCACATGTGTGCAAAGATCAATCATTGGACAAAAAGGTCTGGGGCGGGGTAAAGCGTTAAATTTTAAAAAAGAAAAAAAAAAAAAAAAAAAGGGGGGGGGGGGGGGAAAGCGCCGGTGAAAGTAAACAATCATGGATATCCAGCATGATATACATTGATCTGCGGACCGGTCAAACTCCTTCTCCCTCATCCTGATGCGGAATGTGTTAAATGCATCAGATTACAGTTATTTATAATTTGTATTCTGAATACGTAATGCCGGTACATGTATTCCGTTACTCCCCTACACTGTTGGTAGGCCACAGGATATTAGACTGCCCTTTTGTCTCTAGGTGCTGGTGTCTATATGCAGTGCCAGCTGCCATCCAGGATCTCGGAAGGCTGTCCGTCGTGGTGAGCCTGTGTGCTGCTTTGATTGTGTACCATGTGACACTGGGAAAATTAGCAATCAGACAGGTGAAACCTTTATGTTTAATTGGGCAGTCGTACTTGTAATAAGCAGTCTTCTGTTACATGACGACTTCTGTCAAAATGAAATGACTCATATAAAAATATAATTATTCCCTAGATGCCATAGACTGCACGGTTTGTCTTGAGGATTTCTGGTCCAACACAGATAGAACGTTATGCATCCCAAAGAAAGTGGAGTTCCTGACCTACGACTCCTTGGGCATAGCCCTGACAGCAATCGCCGTGGTGGGTGCCTGCATCACAATAGCTGTCCTGGCAGTGTTCCTCCACAACAGGAATACAGCCATCGTCCGTGTCAACAACTCTGAGCTTAGCTTCTTCATCCTACTGTCCTTAACGCTGTGCTTTCTGTGCGCACTGGTGTTCATTGGCGAGCCCACACCCTGGTCCTGCATGCTGCGTCACACGGCCTTCAGCATCACCTTCTCCCTGTGCATCTCCTGCATCCTGGGCAAGACCCTGGTGGTGCTGGCCGCCTTCACCGCCACCAGGCCCGGGAACAACCTCATGAAGTGGCTAGGGCCCATGCAGCAGAGGGCCATCATCTCAATGTGCACTCTGGTCCAGGTGATCATCTGTACAGCATGGCTCATCGACGCACCACCCTTCCCATCCAGGAACACACTGTATGAGCATTCCAAGATAGTTCTAGAATGCAGTGTGGGGTCCAGCCTGGCTTTTTGGTGTGTTCTGGGGTATATCGGTCTCCTGGCCTGCATGTGCTTCATACTGGCCTTTCTGGCTCGCAAGTTACCCGGGAACTTTAACGAGGCCAAGTACATCACCTTCAGCATGCTGATCTTCTGTGCTGTTTGGCTGGCCTTCATCCCGGCCTACATCAGCTCTCCTGGAAAATATGCAGATGCTGTTGAGACCTTTGCTATTCTGGCCTCCAGTTTCGGCCTGCTGTTCTGCTTGTTTGCTCCAAAGTGTTTCATTATTGTGTTGCAGCCAGAAAAGAATACCAAGCAACACCTGATGGGGAAGAAGTGAGATGCAATTGGTTTACTGTTGTAGAATTTAACAAGGTTGGTATATTTAGGATTTTAAAGGGGGCTTTTTCTGTCCAACGACCAGAGGGACGAGGTGTGACAATTAAAGAGTGCAATGACTTAGTCCAGTTTATTTGTAATAAATCGATTACAGAGATAATATACAGTCGTCTTGTAGGATTTAGACTAAATACCGACATTTTATGATCTTTTCATTTCAACATTTGTTATAGATTGATCAGTTTGACCAATAAATATGTAAAAACTATTTATAGATTGTGTTGCAAATTGTTCTTACACATTAACTTTGTATAGGTGTAAGTTTATTACCCCCTCCTGAAAGATCTTCATGAACGCTACATTGAGATGAGTCACATTGATAGAAAGGATTCTTTAATAAAGCATTGTGATACTAAATATTTTGTGTTGTAACATTCTCTACATAATAATGACATACATATGTATGTAATTGCTATAAAATAAGATAAATAAAGGATATTTTTGCATGTTGCTATGTATTACATCGCAAAGACTTATTTGATGAAAAATGTATTGGTTACTGAAATACTTTCACTGTGCAGTTTGTGCAGATTAGCAATAAACAAAAGCAACAGCAGCTTTCAAAGAAACTGCTATAATGCTATGCAAACAAGATACAATTCTTATGTACCGATATTGCTACCCCTTTCATCATGATTGCTAGCACATGATTGCTATCAATTCACGATAATTGAGTTGATATTGCAGTGGGTGAAAAACATTTTGTGAATTATCATGCTTGGTTTATCTGGGAGAATTAATCATTCGCTTCTTGACATTGTTCTCAGGTCGCACTAAAATTATAAAACATTTAGGCACAAATATACATAACAGCAACCCAAAACTGGAGGCCAAGATGGCAAATATCTCCACGGCCACAGTGAATTTCCCCGGGGAGCTGACGTGAGCCGGGATGAACGAGAGCCACACAGCGCAGAAAATGATCATGCTGAATGTGATGAGTTTGGCCTCGTTGAAGGTGTCGGGCAAGAAAGAAGAATGTTAGCCCTCCTGTTATTTTCAGGATCAGATCATTTCTGAAAAGTAAGACTTTTAATTTTGGGACACCTTTGAAGCACTGAAGCTAATATTCAATGTTATTTTTTAATTGCTTTCATGTTTGACTAAATAGTTATAGTATTAAACTATTGTTGATAATATATTCATTATTAACCTTTCCAGTTGAGGCTTGGTACATTGGATTCCTGAATGGGAATGGGGGTGCTGCTGAGAGCCAACCAGCACAGAGACAAACCTGAGTGGAGATAAAGCAAGCAAATACAATGAACTTCCACTGTCTGAACGCGAGTAAAGATGAGCTGTGTTTGACATCCTAACGGCCCATGGCCCACCTGAGGTGCAGTAGTGCACAAGATGAGGGTCCTTTGTTGGGAGGGGCCGAAGAGCTTCATAGCTCCAGAACCTGGCCCAGTGGACCGGAAGGCCAGCAGAACCACAATAGTCTTGACCAAAAGGCAGGAGAGACATAGAACAAAACTGACACCAAAAGCGGCCTGGCGCAGTCTACACGTCCATGTGGAAGGCCTGCCGATGAAGGGAAGGGAGCAGAGGAAACACAGCTTTAGTGACACTAGCAACAGAAAGCTGATCTCAGAGTTGTTGGCCCTGACGATGGGCGTGGTGCGGAAGTGATGGAAGACGGTAGTGATGACGGTTGTCATGACGACCCCCAGCAGGGTGAGCGTGATCAGGATGATGCCCATGGTGTCGTACATGGACAGGAAGTCGTCCACTCCGGCCACACACTCCACCTTCCTCTTGTCAGACCAGTAGTACTCTGGACATTTTGTACACTCTGTCGAATCTGTGTGTGGAAAACAAGTGCTGATGCTGAATTATCTTAAAGAGGTAAATAAAACCAGTGGAATAATAAGTATATGAGTTTATTAATAAACAAAAAATAAAATAAACAGCACATCTGTGTACCAGTTTGGTTGCTTATCTCTCCTTCTGCGCACGGTAAGCAGTCAAAGCAGCACTGAGGTTCTCCTGGGCGTCTGGCTTGCCTGCTTCCAGGCGGGCAGGGATCACTGCAAAGAGACACAGGAACCTACAAAACAAAGAAAACACATCATTATTGATTTATATATTCTTTAAATGATAGTACAGAGTTCATGTGAATGATGGGGTCCATAACCGACCTGTGATAGGCCTCCTGTCCATACAATTTTACTCTGATTCAGCTGTAGCTGCTGATCCATTGGGACCGAACCATCATAGCTTCCCACCTTGACAAATCTTAATCAAATACATACAGATCAAAATAGACCAAATGGTAAAATATTTTGTTTATAGCCATGAATAAATGTTGAATCAACATCATCTTTTCAATATCTTTCCAATATTGAACATGTATTAGTTTATTTTTGTTAATTCATTCTGTGATTAAGTTTCAATTTCTCATGAGTTAATTTTAGTTACCTAATCTTTCCCTTGCTATCCTTCTGCCGGTTGATAACGTCATATAGGGGAACAGGCTCTCCATTGTCATCAAAATTTACTTTTTCACCAAACTGGTTGGTGAAATTAACCATCTTTAGGTAGCTCAATAGCTGCATTATATAACAAAAACAGGATATAGTCATCGATAAGTAAAATAGCCCCTATAAATGAGGGATTTGTGACTTTAATGCCAATATATACATGCATATTCCTGTTTTCTGCACCTCTTTTGGTTTTGATGTATTTCGCTTACACCCAGCTCCAGCCGTGCTGTCTCCAACAGAACCACATTCCAGTAAATTGTGCAGTGCATGGGCGATGGCATACACAGCCTTATAAACGTTATAAGATATTCTGACTTTGGACAGCTCTGTGTAACTGTTGTGCACATTGCTGAGATCCTCTGAGCCGGTGCACACAGGCCTCTCAGGTGCACCTGTGGTGTTTTCGTGGGCTGACAACTTCTTTGACCTCTTTTTGACCACATACGTTTTAAGAGTTGAGGAGCGAGACTTGGTGTTCAGCTTTGACCGATGTTGATCATACTGCTCGATAAGTCTTTCAAAGTCATTGACATTTGTATTGAAAGGATCTGCCGTGAACTCCAACCTACAGTCGAACACTTCCTCCCATAGCATGTTGTGAAACTCAAAGCCAGGCTCTGCATTAGGGCGCACCTTCAACAAAAACTCTCTCAGACCAGGTATGTAAACTCCTGGGAAGGAGAAACCCAGTGTGCCTTGCAGGAGAAGGTGGAACTGGGGTGCGGTTAGCACGTTAGCGGTAACCCAGGATTCACTGGCTACCCATTGGATTCCAGTCACGTTCCTGGCCACAAGCTAGTTGAAAAGGAAATACATTGGTAGAATATGTAGAATATGGCAGAATGTGTTCCTGGGGTCAAATCAATACACCTTCATATTTTCTGAGGGCATAGACAGGTCAACTTACCTCTGAGAACAGCTCTTGAAGCTGCACCTCGGAAGCAAAGACCACCACCACTTTAGCGTTTGAGCTCTGGAGGGTGTCGGCCATGGCTCCAATCTCACCCAAGGTAGGGGATTGTGGGATAGTAAGATGGTATGCAAGGCAGCCTCCCAGTTGTCTGAACTGATGAGAGAATGCTTGGATTCCATAACGACTGTAGTTATCCTTAAAAGCCAGAGACATACAGGTGACGTGAATATGAGTTGGATATGTTGAGTTAATAATTGTAATAGTTTTAACGATTCATCTTACCAGGGTCCCTACAGTGCCCACCCAGTTCCATCCAAAGAATTTGACCAGCTCAACCAGACCCCTGACTTGAAACAGATCACTGGGCACTGTGCGCAAGAATGATGGGTAGGTAAGCTTGTCAGTGAGACAGGCACAGGTGGCAAAATAACTAACCTGAAGGCATGTAAAAATATAAATGTTATGTTTAGAAATGTGTATAAACACTTTTTATTACGGGTTGAGAATTTCGATTCACAGCGCAAGGTTATAATCACCAGAGGGATGCTGAAGGGGCCCAGAATGTGTGCTATAGCACCAGTAGGGGATGAAGAGGCAAGGCCAACGACAGCCGTGATTGGAGATCCAGTAAGACACCTTCCTGAATCTGTGGTGCTTTCTGTTATTGTGAAATTCCCCCTCATAGACTTTCTGTCCTCATCAGGGAAGTCAAGTTTTTCCCATTCTTTATTACCTTCATTTGCTATCATCCTTGACATCCTTTGCATGTTCTTTGTTTTCTCTTCTAAATTATTCCTAGCTCTCCTATCTTCACCCAATGTGTTCTGTCCTTTTATGCTGTGAGTGAGTAAAGACAAAAGAGCTCTAAGGCTAGTGTGGATGTGATCACAGCTGTCCATGATGTGGTAGCCAAGCCTAACACCAGGGAGCAGAGCTGGGTTACGGTTAATTTCCTCCACTGCAAAGATCATTGTCATCATCCACCGGAACGCTCTGTCGTCAAAACTGAAAAAGCAGCACAATCAAAACAACAGGAATAAGAACACGCTAAGATAGTGATCAACAATAAACTCATCAACACCTGTTTGCAAGCTGTAAAACATAGAGAACCAAATGTATAGACTTCAGTAATGCAAACTAGTAACAAATTTTGTATTCAAATTCGTTCATATTAGCTTCAAGTTAAACAAAAAAAGTAAATACAAATATTTTGCATTACCGGTCTGCTTACCCATTGCAAGGTCGGTTCTGGGGTTTGCTATTGTAGGTGTCACGGGAGTTTGAGACAAGGTAATGCACAGGGAACAATCCACCAATGATCACATCTCCCTCTGAGTGAAGGGCCACCAGCTCGCTGTTTCCCAGAATCACACATTCAGACAAGAGCGATACACCAACATCTCTTACTCCCTCTGTCCTCAGATCAGACAGTGGACCCATCACATGTTCCTCCTCCTCCAGAGCTCTTGTGCCGAAACTCAGCTCGGACCCACCTGTTTGAAACAGGTGAGAGATCATCAAAATGTGGAGGCTTGGCAGGAGCCAGAGAGGTTGCCAGAGGAAAACCACCAGCGGTGGATGTATCGGCCAAACTGGTTCCATAATGGCACAATATAGTTGCTGATAACTAACAATAACTAATAAATAAATTAATAAATAAAATGAACAAAATCAACCCAAAAATATTTAAAAAGCTCCAAACATCTCAATTAAGCAATTGGTAAGTTGGATGTGATGAATGTGACATTTTAAGAATTAAGGTGTACAAGAATGAACAGTTAATTTTGTGGTTTCTGTATGTCAGAACAGAGGAAGATACTAAAAACCTATGCTTGTTAAAGGGTGGTGATCTGGCATATATGAAACTGACCAACCTTCTATAATTAGCTGAGGCTTATCTGGGCCAATCAGAATGAAGATAAAAACTGAAGATGATGTAAAAGAAAGCCAAATATGGACAAATATGCCAATGACTGGTTTAAATTCTACTGCAGTTGTTATGATTATCATTTTTCTGTTGTCGTTTTAATAAAAACGATAGAAAGGCGACTGAAATTAGGCCCATTGCAAAACTGATTAAACGTTGTACTACTATGCTTTAGTCTAGTGGATTTTATTTTTTTTTATTTTTATTTTTATTATTTTCTTAAACAAAAAAAACAAAACAATCAAAAAAACTCATATACATACATCACAAGATAACAAACCCACAGTATATTACTAAACAATACACAGTACAACACGGATCACGCAGATCCATAATATTCAATAAATTATTTTAAATGCCCAGTTTCTCGAATACAGACTAATAAATGGTAAATGTACTGCATTTATATAGCACATTTTTTTGTAACCAGTGAGCAGTTAGGGTTAGGTGCCTTGCTCAGGGAAACCTCGACAGGAGGAGCCGGGGATCGAACCAGCAACCTTACGGTTACCAGCGAACCCACTCTACCCCCTGCCGCCCTATGATATCGGCCTGGGATTGAAAACTTCTGGAAGGCCTACTAAAGTGGAATGCCTACTAAAATGGAATTGATCCTCACGGTCAAGTTCATTGAGGACTGATGTTGCCCGTTCCATTGACAGGAGATCCATAAAGTCCTTTAACCAGTTGTCAATGTTGAAGCAATTGGGTGTATTTTCCAATTCATCATAATAATTTGTTTAACTGACAAAAAGGCTAAAGCTATGATGCATGTCTTCTGTGCTGTTTGGATAGCTTTCATTCCAGTTCATGTCAACTCCCCTGGGGAATATGCAGATGGTGGAGAGTTATCTGCAATTCTAGCATCTAATCTGTTTGATTGGTCTTTTAGGGGCCGAATTTAGACCAAAGTGAAAGATAATTCTGCTTAGACCTGAGAGAAACTTTAAGAAGCCTTAAATGAAAAAAGGTGTCCCAGAATTATAGGAAAGGTGCAACGATTTAGTTAAAATTTGTATAAAGTGTTTATCAGAGGATTTGGACCATGTTACATTTGTTAGTTTTGTGAAACTCAGTTTGACCAACAGAGAAATAATTAAATATTTTCTTAAAATGTCTCTCAGCATTAGATACACCTGTTTCATGGTCGGGTGTTTTCAGCATGAAAACACTTAGAGTTAGAGTTAATTATTAATAAATTACTTGTGTCAAATGTCCAATATGGTTATGTTGTCATGGATTTGGAAAATTTGCCAATGAGACCTATAAGTCTCTTATGCACCTGGTGCATATCAATAGGTGTTATCGATAAATTGCAAATCATGTGTTTAAATGTGGTGTATTAATGAAAAGACACAAATACACTTGTTAAGGATGAATTGTTTTTTTATATTTTATACACTGAAAATAGGATTGTATGTCGTAGTGTCCAAATGTAAAAATGTGTGTACATAGTGTACACACAAGAAAACAACCATGCCAAACTCAAATATAGCATTATTTATGTACTTTAATGAAACTACGAATATAATAATAGTAATAGAAAAGTATTGCTTTTATATATCTTTTGAAAGAAGTTGAATCGCTTGATATAGTGAGTCGTTTATATGGCAGTGCCCAAATAATGACGGAGGGGGCACCTGGTACAAGAGCCAGGTGGAGTCCTCTACCGGCTCTAAAACTCTTCCAACAGCACCATCTAGTCTCACATCCAAGGACGGACCAGCTTCCTGAGGAACCAGTAATTCTAGGCAGAGAGCCCTGGTAAATATTATTACAACACATTCAATTGTAAATATATACTTTGTATGATTCTGAAGGTTATGTGGACTTCTACATTTTTTATTTATTAAAAAAATTATTAATGCATTTCATGTTTTACCCATTAAATGTTTCTTGGTGTTTTTTTCTGGCCTGAACAAAATTATAAAACATTTTGGAAAGAATATACAGATAATCAATCCAAAACTAGAGGCCAATATTGCAAAGACCTCCACAGCTACAGTGAACTTGCCAGGGGAACTGATATAAGCTGGGATAAAAGTGATCCAAACAGCACAGAATATAAGCATACTAAATGTGATTAGCTTAGCTTCATTAAAATTGTCAGGTAGTTTTCGGGCTAAAACAGCTAACACAAAACAAAATACAGCAAGGAGCCCGATGTACCCAAGCACAGCCCAGAAACCTAATGCTGAGCCTAATGCACATTCTAGAATGATTTTCTCCTTGTAGGTAGTCAGGTTTCTAAAAGAGAAAGGAGGCTTCTGAACCAACCAAATAATGCATATCAAAACTTGAACAAATGTAAAGGATACTACAGTCATTCTTTGCTGTGTAGGGCCAAACCATTTTGCTACATTGCTACCTGGTTGTGTAGCTTTAAACGCCATTAACACCACTATAGTCTTGCCCAGAACACAAGCGATACAGAGGACAAAGGTGATCCCAAAAGCTGTGTGGCGAAGCATACAGGACCAGTCTGAAGGTGGACCAATGAAAGTCAGAGAACACAGGAAACACAGAGTCAAGGAGAAGAGCAGCAGGAAGCTCAGCTCAGAGTTGTTAGCTCTAACTACTGGAGTATATCTGTGGTTGAAGAACACTATGGCTGTAATGATGGTCAAACAGGCTCCCGCTATAGAGAATGCTGCCAAAATAATTCCCCAGACCTCATGAAAGGAAAGGAACTCAACAAGCTTGGGACGACAGAAGTTCTTCTCTGAATTGGGCCAGAACTCCTTTGGACATGGGGAACAGTCAGATGAATCTGGAGAAAGACAAATAATTAGGACAAGTTTGTATTATTCTTATAATATTTTGTTATTCATCATTTCATTCAGAATGAGGATTAATAAGATTGGTTGTACCGGTAGTATTGCTTATTTCTCCTTCAGCACATGGTACACAGTCATAGCAGCAAACCGGCTTTCCCTTCAGGAGAACCTTACGTGTTCCTGGTGGACAGCTGTCACTGCATATGGACACAGGCACCTGATTCACACACAGACAAACAGCTTTACATACAGTTTGGAATCAGTTGTATTGAAGGAATCAAAGAATATGTTGTCCTCCCTGCCTGTATGCCACCATCTGCCCAACTGATTTCCCTTTTGATATTGAACTTCTGGCCAGGAGAAAGGGATTCATCATAATGTCCCACGGTTACAAACTTCAGACCACCGTTTTCTTTTCTCTTCCAGTTAATCAGTTCATAAAAGGCTACAGGGTCACCATTGGCATCAAATGAGATGTGGTAACCATTACGAGAGAAATTCACCCTTTTCAACTGATCAAGGACCTGTATAGAAGAAAAATTTGTGAAAACACAACAATTGTACGATTAAGATATTGACTGTAAATAAAAAAGCTGGCACCCTCTTCAAGGGTTTGCTTTAAGAATATGAATTATTGTTATTAACCTCCACTGGCTCTATTTTCATGAATTGGTCACATTGTATTTTGAAGTTTATCTTCTTACACACAATATTGTGTATAGCGTGTGCTATTGCGTAAACAGCTTTGTACACCATGTTTGTGATTCTGAGCTGAGAGGTGTCAGTGAATGGGTTCTGGAGCTTCTGTATATCTTCAGTTCCATCACACACTCTGTCCGCTGAGCCAGCGGCTACAAAAGAGAAACAGGAGTATATGTTATGGCATAAACATAAAAAGTATTCTTTAAATAAGTATTTCAAAAGCCATTAAAGGCAATAATCAAATAAACTTCTTCCCAAAATAATTTGTTATTATCATTTTGTTTAAAAATATTATTTTTGATTCTAATAATAATAATACTAATAACAGTTAAAAATAATTTAGAATTAGAATTAGAATAATAATTATAATATAAGTAGCATGACAGTATTTCAACACAGTGAAATACTGAGTAGTGAATATATTGAATAATATATTGAATAACCTAAAAATATAGTGAATTATAATAAATATAATTATAAATATTATTAACATGTTCAATTTTATTAACTAAGATTTCTCACATTTTTCTAGCAGACAGTTGAATGCACCCTCCCAGAACTCCGAAAGGACATGTGAAGCAGCCACCTTAGCAGGAGAAAGATCTAGAAGGAATTCTCTAAAACCTGGTATGATAGATTGCGGAATAGCAAATCCAATCGCTCCTGCACACAAGCGAAATCTCAGAACCTCTGGATCGGTTACCCAGGCCTCACTGCCAATCCATTGGCGAGGAGGAGAGGGATGTGCGGTCAGCTCCTCCAGCAGAACCCGCAAGTCTCCTGGGGATGTAAATGCCACGATAACCGTGGCTGTGGACCTGTAGAGATTTCCATACAGAAATTAGGCCTATACAAAAATAAACATTTAGTATTATTAAAAAATATATAAAATATATTTTTTTATAATAGTATGGATGAAACTAAGGTTTTATAAACATTATATGCCTTTTAAGTTATCTTGGTTTGCATATTGACATTGGTTTATATTAACTGAACACAATCAGAATAATTAATGCATGAACCTGCGAATCGCTTCAGCCACCTGTTGAATCTTGCTCTGTGGATCATTTCTATTGAATGATTCAGAGTATTCCACACATATACCCTCTTTCTGTGCTGCTCGTAAAAAGGACGCCATCCCATTGTTGCCATAGTCTGATCTAGACCGGACAGCGCCAATCCAAGTCCAACCAAAATGTTTCACAAGTTTGGCAAGAGCAAGAGCCTGGAACTGGTCACTGGGGATGGTTCTAAAAAAGGTTGGGTATTGCGTTTTGTCAGACAAACATGCACAGGTAGCGAAGTGACTAACCTAAGGGAAGAAATTAACATTATGACGCATTTTGACAAAAGAGGGGCACAATAAGAAAATTATGCAGAATAACAAGAAAATACTTGTGGAATGTCAAAGGGCCCGATGATTCGTGATATGCTGATGGATTGCGTTGAACCAGAATCACCAATAACTGCCAACACCCTTCCCGATTGTGAACACACTTTACTGTTTTTATACATAGACAGAGGGTCATTTGTAAACTGGAACGCCACCTGCACAGCCATGGGTGGTGAGGAGCAAGAATCATGGATTTTATAACCAAGTGTGACCCCTGGCAGAAGGTCTGAGCTGTTGTTGATCTCGTCGATGGCAAAGGCCATTGCACGCGAGAAGCGCAGTTCCCGGGTATCCATGCTGCAAAGAAACATTTTAAAGATATACAAAAAATATACTTTCATGAGGGTATATTAAATTGTCTTAAAGTTAAAATAGAGCAAGTTATTTTTATTCTTCTCAGACAAACTCACCTTCCTATGCATTTGAGAGGCTCTGGAAGGCTGCTGTAGTTTTTCTTCACTGTTTTCATGTAGTAATGCATGGGGAAAACACCCCCAATAATGTAATCCCCTTTCTGTGTAAATGCAGGTATCTGAGGGGTACCCCGAAGCCAACAAACAGAATCAGTAGCATTCTCTGCATTAGCAGTAGCCTCTGTTCTCATTAGTAGACCACCCACAGATTTATACAAAGCAAGCGCAAAACATAATGAAAATAAACCCAAAGTCAAGCTTGGTGTTAGAAAAACTGCAACAAAGCCACCCATCCTTAAAATGAGCATGCAAGTGCTCACTAGGCGTTACAACTAGACTATATAAATGGTTAGATAGGTGCTGCCCTCTTTTTGAAATACGTCAGATTCTGCACACAGGAGTAATCCCAACTGCTACCACTAGATTTTATCATTCAAAAGCCAGAATTAACCATAGGTGGCGGTATAATATGCATTTGAAGTTCAACATTCTCAACAGGCTGCCATTTCCACAAGGAAAATGCAATATGCATGAAACTTTGTATCCATACACTATTCCTCATGATGAAACACTTTCAAGGTGCAACCCATTTGGTCAGACCATTTAGATGTGATGGCCACAACTTGACCAAACACCCAAACACAAACTGATTGATTCAAATGAAAATATGGATGCTGATTATTTCGATATTTTCCTTCCGGTAAACATGTTTTAAAGGCGTACCAATGCCATTTTACTGTACCTACAAAGTTCAATATATCCTCCACGTATGGAATACTGCCCCTTCTCAAAATCATTTGTGACCCGCCCTTGCTAATTGCTATGTCCATGTAGCTCAGTGATGAGCTTATGCTCAGGAGGTTGTGGGTTAAAGTCTGCCTATATCTAAAATGTGGCATTATGAAGTATATAATGCCAGGGTATTGTCCTTTAGGGATATTACCTCCACCTTGTGGACAGTTTACCAACCATGATCAATTCAGACCATGACTGCAAACACTGCATTCTTGGCACGGGATGTACCAAATAACTTGAGGCAAAGATTAACACCCTTAGCATGCTTGTCTTCTTTGATGTTTTGATAGCCCCAAAATCATAGAAACAGTGATTATAGAAACAGCTCAAATTAGTTTGAAGTGTTTTTCAGAGAATTTAGGCAACTTTAATATTGCTAGATTTTTGAAGCTCGGTTTGACCAACAGATCTGTCTAAAGAGATAAAAAAAAAAATATATATATATATATATATATATATATATATATACATAAAATTCAAAATTGAAAAACAAGTATGAATAACTAAAAGCTAAATGTTCAATATGGTTACAGAACCGTCAACCTATTGTGTTGGAGAGGTTTGCGTGTCCCTGTAAACTGAGAGCTGTGTTGTCTGGAGCCTTGTGCTCCTGGTAGGGTCTCCCATGGCAGAGTGGTCTCAGTTGAGGGGCCAGACTAAGAATGGTTCACAAAGACCCCATGACAAAACAAGCAAGAGGAAGAGAGACCCTGCCCAGAGGATGCCCGGGGCCCTGGTGGGGCTAACCTCTATGCACAGTCTCAGCTCTGGTACCATACTCCTGGATAGGGGTTGGACTCTATTGTTCTCCGGAGTTGCCCACGGCAAATGGCGCCGGGCGGGTGTGGGGAGCTAATAAATCCCCAGCTGAGTGCCGCTGTCTTGGAGTTTACCCCGGTAGACGAGAAAGTCACCTCCCTATGCCTAAAGGTGGTGGGGGGGAAAACTGTGACTGTGCGTATGCACCGAAGGGCAGTTCAGAGTACTCAGCTTCTTGAAGACCTTGAACGGAGTCTTGTATGGGGCTCCAGAAGGGGACTCTGTAGTTATGCTGGGAGACTTCAACGCCCACATGGGCAACTATGGAGACTCCTGGAGAGGCATCTCCTCCACCTCGGCTTTGAGGCACGGGAGGAGATGCTCAGGCACCCGGTACATCCGTTTGTGCACAGGGGTGGTGTCTTTGAGAAGAATGGAGTTATCAACAATGGTCGTGAACCCCGGCCTCTCTTGGAAAAAGCCAAGAGAAGGAATCCCCGCCTGCTCCTTCTCCTTCTAAGGACGAACTGCTCTGGACTCTCCTCCTCCGCCACAGCCTGCACCCTGAGCTGCAGTTCTGGTGGCCTATCATGCCACTCCTTTAAAAGGTTGACATGAAAGGTCTGCCTGGGTTTCCGTCTGCCAGGGAGGTCGATCTTGCAGGATGCCAGACCCATGTTGTGACTGGGCTTGCTCCAGATTGGACCACACTAGCTCAGTCATCTCCTCCACCTTGTTCCTCATTTGGAGGACATGAGCTACGAGGTTCAGGGTCATGAGTTTCCCAGTTCCCCCCCAGGCCTCTCTCAGCAAATCCAATGGGCCCCTCACCTGGCAAGTAGGGCAGCCAACGGTCCCAGTCCTTCCCATTGACTGCCACAAACTTCCTCAACATGCACTTTAATGTCTGATTATTGCGCTCAACAGTGGTTGAGTGGTCCGGATGCCCTTAATGTCTAATAAGCTGTAAACCTGCTCTAAGGTCTTTGAAAGAAATGCTGTGCCCTGGTCAGTGAGGACTTCCTGGGGGATTCCTACCCTAGACAAAAGCTGCAACAGGGCCTGTGCTATAGGATGGGCTGAAATCCTGTGCAGTGGGAAGGCCTCGGGGTAGCGGGTGGTATAGTCGCAGATAACTAATATATACCTGTAGCCTGTTTGGGTCCTTTCCAGGGGTCCTACAAGGCCCATGGCTATGCGGGAAAAGGGAACCTCTATGATGGGGAGTGACTGTAGGGGGTAAGAGATAGTTTTCCTATTGCTAGTTAACTGGCACTCGGGACAGGTTTTGTAATACTGCTGCACATTGATATAGAGCCCTGGCCAATAAAACCTGGCTGCAATCCTTTCATAGCTCTTGGCGTTACTCAAGTGGTATTTTATGACTCATAGCTAACACCCGTTCTCTGAGCTATTTAGGTACAACCAGCTGCTCTGCCCTGCCCTCTCCTGGCTGACTGTACAACAGTCCTTCTCTTACTAAGTAGCTCTCTCCTGACAAAGCAGGAGGTACTTCTGTAGAGATCTCATCAACTTTGGTCATCTGGTACTCCTGCCCTCTGACATCTGACTCATGTTCATCTCCCACAGCTGACATCTAGGTAGACTTCAGCTCCGTTTACACATACAATTCTAAGTTTCCTACCCTGCACAAAGTCCCTTCTCTCCACTAGGTGGGGCTGGACTAGTGTCTGGGTACTTCCTGTGTCTAACAGCTTATGGCTAACGGCTTCCTTCCCATTAACTATAACCGTGGTAGTCTGTAGCCTTCCCCTAAAACTTGTATCACCATCCCCTGATATTGGGATACAGTTATGGTCAGAGTGTTTGGGCTTTCATTTGGGACAATCAGGCTTAATATGACCCCGAAGAAGACCACCGGTCCTCCAGGCTTCTGCTCTGGCACTACCCTAGGCTTGGCATACCTAGAAGAATTCTGGGCAGGCACTCTATTGGGCACAGTGGTCTTTCGACTACTCACATGACCAAAACCCCCAGACCTACTTTGTGCTGTTGGAATAGAGTAGGGCCCGCCAAGCCGCCATGAAGTTCTCCACCAGCTCTGCTGCGCTCTGATGGTGCTCTTTCACCCAGATTCGGATGTCTGGAGCCAGGGTGCGGAGAAACTGCTCCAGGATGAGAACTTCGGCAACGTCTTATACTGACTTATTTTCCTGCCTAATCCACTTTTCAAAAACATCTTTGAGGCGGGTGTACAGCTCACGGGGGGTCTCATCAGATCTGACGTCCGGTTCACGGAACCTCCTCCGGTACACCTCCTCGTTGATTTCATACTTGTGTAATATAGTGAAAATCTAGTTCTATAGTTCTTCCCCAACAGATCTTAAAGGACCCACAAAGACGCTGGTATAGAAAAGATAAATCTTAATTTATTATGGCACAATAAATATAGTAAATATAAACAAAGAGGTAAGACCTGGTCATGGTTGCGCTACCTGCAACTCAATAGCAACCCACATCAATGCTTCAACGTCACACAAAAACACAGTCGCCCAAAATCTTATTCAATCAGTTCAGTTATTGCACAGCACTCAAAAGATGGCGATTCACAGCGCAACAAGATATTTTAAGCAAATAGTAATACAAATGACAAACCACAGTAAACTTATTAGCATGAGCTACCATGAACATAGGTTAATGGGCAACACGCGCTCTCGACCAGGCCCTAATAATTAGGACCCCCCATACCAAAAGAAACAAAGGAAATGAACTTCAAACCAAAATAGATATAATAATTAAGTTCCCAAAGAAGCTTGGAGGTAAACTATACAGGGGAGAAAGCGGCACAAACACTCAGAAGCACGCCACGTATGGAACAGACCAAAAGCACACATAATTGCACACAGATAGAAGCATATAATCTTCAGCTAAACGTTCCCTGTACTATACAGTAAGTTAAACATAAAATCAATCATACATATGGCACACCATTTGTAATAAATATGCGGGAAATGTAAACAGAAGTATTGCTCAAGTGCAATTAGACTAACGAGTGGCTACCTTGCGCAATGAATCCTGACACGCCACGTCTTTGGGCAATGTACTTGCTCTCCGTAGCCCCAGTTCGCGGCGATGGGCCGATCAGTGTGAATGAACACGCTTGCTCGTCCAATTATGCATTAGACGCAGGTGGTGGGACTTCGGTCCAGCTCTCTAGCCTTAAGCTCCAGTGTGAGACCACGCCCATTCAACACACCACCCTCGCCATCAACCTCCTAAAGTCCCCCCGAGATCAAACCGGCTCCCTCTGGGGAGGGAGTGTATGTAACCAATGAATATTTAAATGTTTCCTAAGTCTATACTGAAACTAATAATTCACCCCGTCACACTTGTGAAGGATGACTTCCTTCACTCGGATGTAATCTGTGGCATAATCCATGTTTATCGCCACATTGGCGCTGCATGCTTTGCCGGTGAGGTAGGGCACATCGCTGGCCAGGAGAGTCCAATCCTCTCTTGGCCAGCGATAAGCCATTGCTAGCCTCTCAAATGTGATGAGGTACTGCTTGATGTCGTCATCCTCTTCCAGCTTGGTTATGGCCGCCCTTGGCCAGGTCACGGGCGCTACTGGTGCAGGTGCTGGGGCCGGTGCAGGTGCATGTGCAGGTGCCGGTGCTGGAGTTGGTGCAGTTGCCGGTTCAGGTGCTGGTCGTACAGGTGAAGGCCTCTGTTCCGCCTTGATGTCCTCCCTGAGCTGGTTCAGCTGCATCTGGACACTCCTCCAGTGCTGCTCCTGCTTGGATGCCTCCTGCTCCAAGAGCTTATACACGGCGGCTAGGTCGGACCCCTCTGGCGGGTCTCCGCCCGATGCTTGGGCCCCACCATGGTTGTCTACGATACAACTTTATTAATCCCCCATAGAAGAAAGTTTGTTGCAATAGCCCAGCAGCAGTAGAAAAACATAGGATTAAAATAAATAAACGAATACGAATACGAATGATGAGCACACTGAGGGTGCTTTCAGACATATAGTTAGATTGCTTTGGTCCGAATCAGGCCAAAAAATGATACAATGTAGCAAACAGACATTGGTTCGGTTCGATTTCACATATGCATATTTCTAAACGAACCGAAATAGACCAAGCAAACCAAAATAGACCGCGAAGACTACGCCAGTTTCACGCCACTCACGGGCCACTTCCGAGAACAAAATGGAGCGACAGATTTTCGTTGCGCTCCTGGGGCTGATTCTCACCTATTACATTCTATGTGTCGGTAATGTGGTAGATAAACCGCATTTAACACTATTGTGGTAGATAAACCGCATTTAACACTATAACTTCAATAAGAGAGTTCGAGGAGACCAGAGCAAGAATGACAAAAGACTTTATTTTTACTCGCGAACAAGTAAGAGCAAAGCCGAGTTGGTTTGACAAAGAACTCCCGAGCTGGTCACGGGCACCTCCTTATATATCCTTTCTGGCCATCAAGAGTGTTGTTATTTACGATATCCCCTGTTCATACAATGTCTAACTAGTTTCACAGTCTGTTGTTTTTCTAGTTTCTCTCTTGGCCCGCATTCTGCTTGCTAGGATTTTTGGGAATGGTTCAGCTGCTTTTCCAACAGGTTCAACAGTTTTACGACACTAGATTGGAGTGTCCAGTTGGTCTCTGTCCCTAGACTAACCTCAATTCACCCTGATCCTTGACCTCTATGTCAGTGGGTAAACACAAGCAAGTTAATCTATAGGTCTTTTGGCATTCCAGGCTACAGTCTAAAGGGGAGAGGTGACTTGCCTTCTTAAGCCCTTCTCCACCATTATTATATTTATATAGCATATGGGCCTGGTAATAATTGTATATTACCATGAGATGTAGAGGTAAATTTCTTCTATACTATAACTTAAATAAGAGAGTTCGAGGAGACCGGAGCAAGAATGACAAAAGACTTTATTTTTACTCACGAACAAGTAAGAGCAAAGCCGAGTTGGTTTGGCAAAGAACTCCAGAGCTGGTCACGGGCTGCTCCTTATGTATC
The DNA here is from genome assembly GCF_964030765.1 of Micromesistius poutassou. Taxonomy (NCBI): domain Eukaryota; kingdom Metazoa; phylum Chordata; class Actinopteri; order Gadiformes; family Gadidae; genus Micromesistius; species Micromesistius poutassou. The sequence continues at coordinate 4,586,953 of NC_140274.1, read as the reverse complement.
CCTTTCTGTCCATCAAGAATGTTTGTCCCATCTGGATCTCCTGCACATACATGTCTGAGTTTTTTGGGAGTGGGTCAGCAACAGTTTATGGCATCAAGTGGAGTGTCCAGCTGTTCTTTTGTCACTAGGCTAACCTCAGTTCACCCTGATTCTTGACCTCTATGTCAGTGAGTTGCTACAATCAAGCCAATCACCAGACTTTCTGGCACCACTCTAGGCCACTGTTAGAGAGGAGTGGTGACATGTCTTCTTTAAGCTTTTCTCCACCATTGTTATATTTATATAGCATATAGGCCCGATAAAAAGTATATGTCAACATAATAATGTAAGGTAAATTTTCTTCCATAGTAACTTTCAGCAAACTATTCAAAGAGATGTGCCCGCCTCCTGAATGACCGCAGATAACCTTTCTCCCTTAGCTGCTTGCTGAATAGCGCATAAACGTCGCTGTTTTTATGGGTCGTGGCAAGTTGTTCCTGTATGTGCTGATCCGACCAAATATTTATGAGGCATTTTATCTCCTCACTAGTCCACGTTTCTCCGCGGTTTGAGGGTTTTGGAGCTTTTTTCATCTCGAGCCGCTGATGAATAAACAAATGGGTAAGCGTGAGATCAACAGGAAATAAAAAATGAATAATTTGACCCATAATTTTGTGCTCCCAACACCCACAATGCATAGTTTTGGACCATTTTTTTTTCGGTTGCTTTCACACCAGAGGAACCACACCAAATTTAGGGAGATGGAGTGGATCGAGACCACCTCTTCAGGGAGGTCTCGGACGGCTGATTTGGTGCGCACCAAAGTGCGCCGGTTGCATTCACACCGCATTCACAACGCAAACGTACCGAACCAAGGGACCAAACTCAGTTAGTGTGCACTAAATGCTGTATGTGTGAAAGCACCCTAAAATGTGCGCTCATGTGCACTGTCTGCGCTGTGCACCACGTACACACTGGAGAACTGAGCAAAATCAGCTGATCGCAACGTCTGTTACTGTGAGACATTCAATCGGCCCATGGTCAAGCTGCTGCAGTTTTATTTACAAAAGGTGGAGCAAAAAACACTGCTGTGCTTAAGAAGTTTTGTATTGAAAATGGGATCTCCTTTGTGAAATGTCAGTTTCATAACATCAGATGTTATTAAAACAATGCTACGTGTGGAGTGCGTACCAAACACCCTCTCCTGGTACCAGAGCTGCCAACTCTCACAGTTTCACCGTCCGTCCACCCCCTTCTTATCTGTGTATAGTAGGTCCCTATAGTATGTCCCTCAGACTTACAGCTCTAGCATGTTTGTTCTGTTCTCTGGTCATCCGTAACTGACATGACTTAATAAAGTCATTGGAAAATCATTAGAAATTAAAACATTTTAAAGTATGTGTCAATAAAAAACACTTTTGGGTCGGGAGTGCAGCCAATTAGGGCTCCTCCAGCTAAGACAGCCAAGTGTAGAGCATTGATCAGAGCGCTATAGAGGTCAGACATAGGAATTCACATGGAAGCACTTTTTCTGTAAATCACAGAAAAATAAGATGAGCATCAAATGAAACAAACATTGTCCATTGTATTGACACAATCATTATATTAAATTAAGCATAAAGTTGACAGTGACACGATCATCTCAAGTTACCATTGACTATTTTACCCATAAGACAATGCACAGCTCAGCCCGACTAGCTAAACAGTTGACAGAAGCTAGCTCTGGGCCAGCAATGATGGCTGTCTGATTCTGTGTTAGAAATTACTGCAGCAGGTGCATTAATAGAAAGGATTCTTTAATCTCTGCAGAATAAAACAGAATAAAACAAATTATGAGATAGATTTGATGTAACATTTGATTCAAATTATATCCCAAAGAATTGTTAAATTGTTAAATTGTTAAAACATTTTCATTATTGAAATACTTTCATTGTGCAGTTTATGCAGATTAAAATAAACCAAAGCAACAGCAGCTGTCAGAGAAACTGCTGTCATGCTATACAAACAGGATTAAAATGCAATGTAGCAAATATGGCTAGCCCTTTCATGATGATCAATTCATGATCATTTAGTTGATATTGCAGTAAATGATAACTAACTTCTGATTAATTAAACAAGTTTGTTTTATCTGGGAGATTTAATCACTCGCTTCTTGACATTTTTCTCAGGTTGCGCTAAAATTATAAAACATTTAGGCACAAATATACATAACAACAACCCAAAACTGGAGGCCAAGATGGCAAATATCTCCACGGCCACAGTAAATTTCCCCGGGGAGCTGACGTGAGCCGGGATGAACGAGAGCCACACAGCACAGAAAATGATCATGCTGAAGGTAATGAGTTTGGCCTCGTTGAAGGTGTCGGGCAGCTTGCGGCCTAGGAAGGCGAGGAGGAGGCAGAGGGACGCCAGCAGGCCGATGTAGCCCAGGACCAGGTAGAACCCAGCGGGCCAAGGTTCCCTGCACTCCACCACGATCTGGTCACAAGAAAGAAGAATGTCAGTGATTCAGGATTTTCTATGATATGATCATTTCTAAACAAATTAGACTTTCTGAACAAGCTTATATTTTCCAAGCAATGCAAATTAAAAATGTTTATTCGTTATAACTGTGTTTTATTATATAGTTATATTATGGTTATTATATATTCAGTATTTACCTTCCCAGTTGAGGCTTGGTATGTTGGATTCCTGAATGGGAATGGGGGTGCTGCTGAGAGCCAACCAGCACAGAGACAAACCTGAGTGGAGATTAAGCAAATACATTTATGCAAGCAAGTAGAGATGAATGGCCAGCTGTGTTTGAAATCCTAACGGCCCACGGCCCACCTGAGGTGCAGTAGTGCACAAGATGAGGGTCCTTTGTTGGGAGGGGCCGAAGAGCTTCATAGCTCCAGAACCTGGCACAGTGGACCGGAAGGCCAGCAGAACCACAATAGTCTTGACCAAAAGGCAGGAGAGACATAAAACAAAACTGACACCAAAAGCGGCCTGGCGCAGTCTACACGTCCATGTGGAAGGCCTGCCGATGAAGGCCAGGGAGCAGAGGAAACACAGCTTTAGTGACACTAGCAACAGAAAGCTGATCTCAGAGTTGTTGGCCCTGACGATGGGCGTGGTGCGGAAGTGATGGAAGATGGTAGTGATGACGGTTGTCATGACAACCCCCAACAGGGTGAGATTGATCAGGATGATGCCCATGGTGTCGTACATGGACAGGAAGTCGTCCACTCCAGCCACACACTCCACCTTCCTCTTGTCAGACCAGTAGTACTCTGGACATTTTGTACACTCTGTCGAATCTGTGTGTGGAAAACAAGTAAATGCAACCGGTGGATTTACGTATTAACTATAACCTACATTTCCATAGGTTTTGGGCAAGGAACTCAAAATTAGATTTATTTTGATTATAATATAATTATAATTATAATGGGGATGATGATGATGATGACTATAATTATTCTTTAAAATTATGATTATGGAATGTTCAGTTTTCTTCAACTGTTTATGACTAATAATAGATGACATAAAAAAAATATTAAAAAATAAATGAAAATCAATTAATAAACAGCACATCTGTGTACCAGTTTGGTTGCTTATCTCTCCTTCTGCGCACGGTAAGCAGTCAAAGCAGCACTGAGGTTCTCCTGGGCGTCTGGCTTGCCTGCTTCCAGGCGGGCAGGGATCATTGCAAAGAGACACAGGAACCTAAAAACAAAGAAAACACAGCTTTGAAACAGTTGAAACAGTTAAGTTCATGGGAATGATGGGGTCCATAACCGACCTGTGATAGGCCTCCTGTCCATACAATTTTACTCTGATTCAGCTGTAGCTGCTGATCCATTGGGACCGAACCATCATAGCTTCCCACCTTTACAAATCTTAATTATATAGGAAAACACATTTACACATGAGAAAATGGGCAAAATATTTTATTTTTAATAGCCATGAAATAATGTTAAATCAACATCATCTTTTCTATTTATTTTTCCAATATTGAACATGCAGTTGTTCATTTCAGTAAATTGATTAATTATTATTATTTTTTTTAATTTGTCATTATATCCTTTTGGTTACCTAATCTCTCCCTTGCTGTTCTTCTGCCAGTTGATAACGTCATATAGGGGCACAGGCTCTCCATTGTCATCAAAATTAACTTTTTCACCAAACTGGTTGGTGAAATTAACCATCTTCAGGTAGCTCAATAGCTGCATTATATAACAAAAACAGGATACAGTCACCAATAACAATTAGGGATTTTTGACTTTAAGGCCAATATGTTAATGCATGTTGCTGTTTTATGCACCTCTTTTGGTTTTGATGTATTTCGCTTACACCCAGCTTCAGCCATGGTGTCGCCAACAGAACCACATTCCAGTAAATCGTGCAGTGCATGGGCGATGGCATACACAGCCTTATAAACGTTATAAGATATTCTGACTTTGGACAGCTCTGTGTAACTGTTGTGCACATTGCTGAGATCCTCTGAGCCAGTGCACACAGGCCTCTCAGGTACACCTGTACTGTTTTCATGGGCTGACAACAGGAAAGTCCTCTTTTCACCCACATATGTTTTAAGACGTGTGTTCAGCTTAGACTCATGTTGATCATTCTGTTTGATTGTGCTATCGAAGTTGTTGGCATTTACACTGGAAGGATCTGCCGTGAACTCCAACCTACAGTCGAACACTTCCTCCCATAGCATATTGTGAAACTCAAAGCCAGGCTCTGCTTTAGGCCGCACCTTCAACAAAAACTCTCTCAGACCAGGTATGTAAACTCCTGGGAAGGAGAAACCCAGTGTGCCTTGCAGGAGGAGGTGGAACTGGGGTGCAGTTAGCACGTTAGCGGTAACCCAGGCTTCACTGGCTACCCATTGGATTCCAGTCACATTCCTGGCCGCAAGCTGGTGGGTTGGAAACGGTACACATTAGTATTTTAGGTAGAATATGGCATCATTTGTTTGTTGGGCTCCAATCGATACCCTTTTGTGTACACTGGGGTCATGGGCAGCACGACTCACCTCTGAGAACAGCTCCAGAAGTTGCCCCTCTGTAGCGAAGACCACCACCACTCTAGCCTTTGAACTCTGGAGGGTGTCGGCCATGGCTCCAATCTCACCCAAGGTAGGGGATTGTGGGATAGTAAGATGGTATGCAAGACAGCCTCCCAGTTGTCTGAACTGATTAGAGAACGCTTGGATTCCATAACGACTGTAGTCATCCTGATGAATCAGAAACACACAGGTGACGTCAGCATGAATGGTGTATGTTGGGTTAGTTGGGTTGGAGTTAATAGTTGTAACAATTTTAACAATTAATCTCACCGGGGTCCCTACAGTGCCCACCCAGTTCCATCCAAAGAATTTGATCAGCTCAACCAGACCGCTGACTTGAAACAGATCACTGGGCACTGTGCGCAAGAATGATGGGTAGGTATGCTTGTCAGTGAGACAGGCACAGGTGGCAAAATAACTAACCTGAAAAAATATGACATTTCATTTTTCAACATGTGTCATTTCTGGGTTGAGTATTTGGATTCACAGCGCAAGGTTATAATCACCAGAGGGATGCTGAAGGGGCCCAGAATGTGTGCTATAGCACCAGTAGGGGATGAAGAGGCAAGGCCAATCACAGCCGTGATTGGTGATCCAGTAAGACACCTTCCTGAATCTGTGGTGCTTTCTGTTATTGTTACATTTCCCCTCATAGACTTTCTGTCCTCATCAGGGAAGTCAAGTTTTTCCCATTCTTTATTACCTTCATTTGCTATCGTCCTCGACATCCTTTGCACATTCTTTATTTTCTCTTCTAAATTATTCATATTTTTCCTATCTTCACCCATTGCGTTTTGTCTTTTCATACTGTGAGAGAATATGGAGAAAAGAGCCCTGAGGCTGGTGTGGACATGATCACAGCTGTCCATGATGTGGTAGCCAAGCCTAACATCAGGAAGCAGAGCTGGGTTGTGGTTAATTTCATCCACTGCAAAGATCATTGTCATCATCCACCGGAACGCTCTGTCGTCAAACCTGAAAAAGAGGCACAACCAAAACAACAGGAATGAGTACGCACTAAAATAGTGGTCAACAATCAACCCCTTAATACAACCTGTAAAACATAGAGAACCAAATGTTTAGAATAATCTTGAATAATGTAAGTTGTGCAGGAAAGGCTTTGTAAAATGTTTTTTTTAAAACTGCAACATTTCCAAATACTTTTTAAATATATTATTATAGATTTTAATATAATAAAAATCATAATTTGTGTATTCATATTCGTTCATATTAGCTTAAAGTTAAACAAAAATATATATACATATATTCTGCAATACCCATCTGCTTACCCGTTGCAAGGTCGGTTCTGGGGTTTGCTATTGTAGGTGTTCATGGAGTTGGGAACAAGGTAATGCACAGGGAACAATCCACCAATGATCACATCTCCCTCTGAGTGAAGGGCCACCAGCTCACTGTTTCCCAGAATCACACATTCAGACAAGAGCGATACACCAACATCTCTTACTCCCTCTGTCCTCAGATCAGACAGTGGACCCATCACATGTTCCTCCTCCTCCAGAGCTCTTGTGCCGAAACTCAGCTCGGACCCACCTGTTTGAAACAGGTGAGAGATCATCAAAATGTGGAGGCTTGGCAGGAGCCAGAGAGGTTGCCAGAGGAAAACCACCAGCGGTGGATGTATCGGCCAAACTGGTTCCATAATGGCACAATATAGTTGCTGATAAATAATTAAAAATAAAAATAAAAAGTTTTACAAACAAAATAAACCAAAAAAAATGTAAAAGTCCCTAAGCACCTCAAATAAGCATTTAGAAAGTTTGATAGTGATAAATATGAGTTTGTAAAAAATGTAAGTGCACAAGACTGAATATTTAATTTGCCGCTTCTGCATGTCGGAACAGAGGAATATGGTAGAAACGTATGTTTGCGAAAGGGTGGTGACCTGGCATATATAAAACTGAGGAACCTTCTATAATCAGCTGATACTTATATGAACCAATCAGAAGGGGGGGGGGGGGGGGGGGGAGGAACTGAGACAAATGTAAGTCAAAGGTCAGGACATGATATGCCAATGAATGTAGTCTATTCTGCTGTTGTTATTTTCTGTTGTTGGTTTGAAAAAAACTATGTAAAGGGTATTAATATGAGGCCCTTTAAAAAACCGATTATACCTTTTACCACTACGACTTAGTCTAGTGGATTGCGCACTGAACTGCAAATGAGACATTAGCAGATCCAACAGCAAGACATATCACATTATAATATAAAGTGAAATACTATGTGATGATACGTTTTCAGCTTCCTCCTACGGTTGCCAATATAATTTGTCAAAATCAATAAAATTATTTGTGCTAATTTTGCCGAAGAGCATTTTGTGTACACTCCTGCCACAAATCGAAACAATAGGTCCTCCTTTTTGGTCCTTGCGATTAGACATTTTTGAATATTAGTATTTGTATTATTATTTAAATGGTGATTCACTGTTATGTTAATGATCAGTAGCCTACTGACCTATGCAGTTCGGTCAGTTTAAGGCAAATTATTAGGGAAGCCAAGAAATGTTATGATGGTTTCATCAACCAAACCGGTATTGTCCTTTAAGAATACTGCCTCCACCTTGTGGACATACTGTAAAAAGTCTTTCAGTGGTATTGTCCAATTTACTTTATTTTTAAAAATATATTTATTCCAATAAATCAATTTATTTTTCTTTTTTAGTTTTTTGAGTTATCTATAAGTAAAAAGTGTGAATATTTTCGTAACTTACTTTTTTAAGGGGTTAAATTAATTTTATTGGACTTCAACATAAATTGATTTGACTAAACTCAGTTTAAACGTTTATATCAGACGTAAAACGTCACGACCCGCCCACCTGCACGCAGCTAACGTACGGAAGACAAGCCCCGGGCATGCCTCACTGTGGAGTGTTCCTGAAGACCCCTTTCTTCACGGCGGAAAACACTTTACCGAACTCATGTAAGTAACAATTTATATTGTTAAAAGTCAGATTTTGCCAGAATTTAAATGTATGCATTTGCAATTTGCAAAAGCATGGCTCAACATATTTTGTTGGTTACTTTTCCCGTCGCCGCTATTTCACATGTGCTCTTACCTCCAACAGCTCATTAACTTAAACCAAACACTGTTTATACCTGTGCACTTTATAATTAGCGTTTTCTTTGCGTGGTAGTTTAATATTTTAAAGATATATAGTGACTTGTACAAAAAACTATCAGCGCTTCGACGACGTATTGCCCTGGTTTGTGGATCAAACCAGCCCTGACTGGTTTGATCCGCTATGTTGAGCTTCACGTGATTTAGCAACAACTCCGTTAAAAATAGAACTGCTACTGTACGCGATATCAGCGCATTTACTATTTACTAGCCGCTTTAACATGCAAGTGTAGTGGTGCCTGGCTGCTGCGGGGGAAAATCAGGTTTGCGCCGGGCGCAAGATAGGGCCCTTCTTCTGTTTGGCGCACATGGCTAATTTGCATACGTGCACAGGACTGTCGGACTGGCAGCATGTAACCTTAACAACGGCTAATGTGTAACGGTGGTCCCGTTAAAATAATGTAAATGAATCAGCTCAAGCCTAACATTATCTACAATCGTTGTTCTGGAACCAAAGATAATACCGTTAGCATCTACAACTTGTAGGCCTATTTAATAAGCCTAAATTGTTCTGTGCTGTGTACTGATTGGCTGAAGAGAAATAGCCACATCGTTGCGTTCTAAAACTGGACCTGGCGATTTGACATGTTCAATCTTTGGCGACTCCTTGCAACGCCTTGCGACGACCAGTTCACACTGCTGCAACTTTTCCCCTGCGACGTTCTAAAACCGTCTCGTTGCAAGTCGTTGCGTCGCGAATCTTTGGTCTGAACTTGGCTTTACTGTCCGCTACCTGTGTGTGTGTGTGTGTGTGTGTATACTGTGTGTGTCCACATGGTGAAACAGATGACACGCTTGAGAATCTGAGACTTGACCTAATTGCAGCCTGTCAGAGAAAGGACTGCGCCAGGAGCATCAATGATATGATGGCCAGAACATACAGTTGGAGAAGACAGGAAGTGGTTGCCATGTCTCCTGGGGTGGCAGAATTTAAGGAAAGATGGCCTGCCCTCTTCGAACCATTCCAGGTAAGTGATTTATTATTCTATTTTTCCTGACCAAGTTTCCATTGTGACCTGGACATGGCATACTAGACTCACTTTTTGCCTGAAAATGTATACTAAAGCCTTTAATATCAGTAACAGTTAACATTTGCTGTCTTACAGATTAATGTAGAGTTCCGACGGTGCACTGCCATTCCACTGGAATCCACATTTATGTCTCAGCTGGACAGGTACACTCCAAAGCTCCTGGAGCTCTTCAGTGCAAAAGGAGGAGTGACTGGTCAGCGCATCAAGAACCTGTTGATGCAACTGATACAGGTGGGTTAAAAGTGGTTTAAAAGTTTAAAACTGACTGTAATCATGCTCTAAAGCAGTGTTTCTCAACATGGGGTCCGGGGACCCCCCAGGGGTCCTTGAGAGGGTTGAAGGGGGTCCACAACTTTTTTTTGAAATTTTACCACTTTTTTCTAGAATTGTTTTTTTTTTTGAGAATTCTTTCTTTTCATTTTTTTTCAACTTTCAACTTTTTTTTTTCTTTTAAAGGGATAGTTCACCCAAAATTCAAGTTTCAGAGTCCTCCGTGGCTTCTCTGAGCTACAGGGGGTCTCAGCGTAGCAGTGCATGTCCATATAACGGTTGCAAATGGATACCAACTGTCTTCGTAACAAAAAGACACCAAAAAACATCCAAATACCTCCATGCTGCTCGTATGTAATGTCCGTCTTGTATTGAAGCGCCAAAATGCAGAAAAAATGTAATAAGTATGTTTCAAGCTTGTTTGTAGCGGAAGCTCCTCCTCCTGGTTCGTCAAATTTGGATGAACCAGGGTCCGTCCACTTGAAATATAGACTTATTAAAAAAAAATTGGGACAATTTCGTATTTCGGGGCTTAAATACAAGACGGGCAGATGTTTTTTGGTGTCTTTTTGTTATGAAGATAGTTGGTATCCATTTGCAACCGTTATATGGACATGCACTGCTACGCTGAGACCCCCTGTAACTCAGAGAAGCCACGGAGGACTCTGAAACTTCTCCCAGCCCTTAGTCCACATGAGAGGGAGGAGATAATGAGTGAGATTTCAATTTTGGGTGAACTATCCCTTTAAGAAATTTCATCACTTTTTTTTTTTTTTGATAAAAAAAAAATATATATATATTTTTTAGAAATTTTACCATTTTTTTCTAGAAGATGTTTTACTTTTTTTGGGGGGAGAATTTTACCACTTCTTCCTAGAAATGTTTGAATGTTTTTGGAGAAATTGTACCACTTTTTTCCAGAGAATTTCTCTATAATGTTTCCAAAGATTTAATAATTTGAATGTACAAAACTTTATTCAGTATCCTAACAAATATTTGTGTATTTTTGGTGTTTGCTTCAAAATTTTGTCCAATTGGGGTCCATGGTCTAATTTGTGTCAATTTTGGGGTCCTTGATGTAAAACAGTTTGAGAGCTGTTCTAAAGGAATAATGGTATCACAGATTTGGAGTAAAATTCCCAACAAAATTAATTAATTTATTATTATTCTATTAACTCTAGGACCCAAGTGCCTCTGCAGTGATGAAGAGAGATGTGACTCTGAGATGCCTCATAGAGTACATGGGAGAGAGTGGAGAGGAGCTAATCTCTGACTACAGTGTAAGTATTGTTTAAAACCAGGTTTGGATCAGTCTGATGTACAAGCTTAAATTGGGTCTATTTTTATGTGAACTGACTGAACCAGCTGTTGTCAGGTGGAGGTCGAGCATGCAGCTAGTTGGCAGGAGCCCCAGGATAGCCGATTAGCACAGCACCACCGAGTGATACCTTTCTGTCTTGTGTTTCTGTTTGCCCTAAAAAACAAACAAACAATGCAATTCAAAAAATACTCCCCTTAAACAAGCATTAAAACATTTACTATATATATGTAACATATGACTGTTTGTTTCTTTTTTTATTTTTTTATTTCTGGTGGTTCTATTCAGGTTTTTATATGCAAATTAAAAATGCCAATAAAAAGCATGTGGCTGGAAATGCTTTTATTGTATCAAGTTTAATGTACAAGATCTCAAATTAGAATTCAAAAGTTTTCAAAATGGTCTTCACAAAAGTAATCATTATCTGAATAAGTCACACAACTTATATTATATACAAAATTAGATGTTTTTTTTATTTTTAAATTCTTGTTTTTGTAACTCAAAGGGAACTGCAGAGAGCATTGTTCACGAGGACCTGAGACTGAGGAACATGAGCATCTACATCTGTCATGAGCCAAATGCAGTAGGAATCGTCATCGAGGGAGTACCGGTACTTACTCATGTTGGAAACCTGGCCAGAGCATGCTGCCTACTCCTGGGGTTGACATATGCACTTAATCTTGAGTATCCATCCAAACTTTCCAAAACATTTGAGGTGTTTCAAAGACTTTTTGTGGGACTCGACACACTGCGCCCCAAACCGACCCCCAAATTCATAACTCTGAAAAACAAGCTTCTAGCTTAGGCAGTGAGCCATGACTGTCAGCTTGCACTTATGAACAGCTATTTTCTTCTTTCTTCCACACTGATATGTGATTATACCCTGCGTCACCACAGGCTTTCTTCTTTCTTTCTGTCTGTTCAAAATCATTCGACATTGTACATTGAGTGGAATTCTTCAGAATGTTGTAACGGTTTGTCCTGATCAGGTTTTACACAAAGCTGCAGGTCATTGTTTCTGGTGTGTTTTTTTATGTTTTATACACACTAAATTGCCCCACTGTGAAGCTGCAACTGGTCAAAAGGTGGGATCTGTGAGTTGTTTATGTGAGTAAAAAGAAAAAAGTACTCTTGAATGTTCTTCTAAGCAGCACATAATAATCTGAGGCCATGCATTCTTGTATGCACTAAGTACAGATGTTCTTGACTGTTTATATGGTGCATCTTCATTGCCACTGTTTGGATAAGTTGTTTTTATATTATGTACACGGTAAACAATCAACAACAAATACTGTGAAGGCGTTCAAATGTTTTATTAATAATATGTACACAGTATAAAAAAAAAAAATAATAATCTGCAGGTCTTTTTTATGTTTTATACACACAAGCTCCAGCTGGCCAGAAGGAGGGATCTGTGAGTTTAAATTAAAATGTTCTCATTGCCACTGTTAATTGATATGGTAATGATTTAATAAAGGTTGGATTTTGATATGTCTTGATTTTTTTATTATTATGCTAACTAATTATTTTAAGCGGTTTCCATTTTCAAAACAAAGAAAGGATGAATTGGTCAAAATTAATAAAATAGAGTACAAAAAATATATATTTTTATTTAAATATTACTTATTTTAATTAAGTCTTGTGTGTTTAATATGCTCATGTTTTTTTCATTGATTTTAATCGAAATGCGTATTAAGTTCTCTTTACTCAAAATACCAAATAGTTGACTAAACTTACAAAAAGTGGTTGGAAAATGTTGCCTTATTTTTATTGAGTTAGATCTGGGCAACAGTTTTTACAGTGTACCTAGCATGAACAATTCAGACTGAAGTAATGGCTGACTGCACAAACTCATACAGCTCATACAAGCAATATTTTGGTGTATGTTGTGACATTTGCATCCAACTGCCAAAGACTAACAAGTCGGTTGCCATTGGAAAGGCTTGGAATAGTTACATTACAGTGGATGTAAAAAACGTAACTATATTCTTCAATTTTGTCATCTACAGTGGGAGGTTTAAAAGTTAAAACGATGACTTAAGTCGACAAAGGGGTGGATCTTGTGCCTTCTATAAAGTTGGGCTGCTTGGGGCAGAGCACTTTGAAATAGGCCACAGGGAGAGTGACGAGATGACGGCCTTGCTAGTCAGATACATTGTATGTATATGCTTAGTGATATTGCTCTCTCTATCTTTATGTCCTATCTTGTGCTTTCTTTCTTCCTCTTGTCAGTTACAGGAACCATTTAGTCTTAATGGCATGTATAAACAGGGAGACATTGTGCTGGGGGGTCTGTTTGAGACCCATTACACCGCTATCTTCCCCAAATCCTTTTTTACCTCCAAACCACAGCAGCCCATCTGCCAGGGGTAAGAATAAGTATATGTTTAACTGTTGTTGAAACGATTGTTGTTATGACAGTATTGATAGGTTGCTATGACTTTGAAATTATTATGATTGCAATTATGATTTTAGCTGTGAGTATAATTTTGATCAAGATTATGGTTAATATTTGGATATTGTTATTCTTTTATGATTATTGTCATAATGGTTGGTGGTAGTTTTGACATTCAAGGGTTCAGGCATTCCCAGACCATGCTGTTTGCAGTAGATGAGATCAACAGGAGCGACATTCTTCTGCCAAACGTGACACTGGGATACAGACTCCATGACAACTGTGCCTCCCTCGGAGTTGCCTTCCGAGCTGCCTTTTCAATGGCCAGTGGCAAAGAGGAGAAGTTTGACCTGGCCAAAAGCTGCAGAGGAACCCCTGTGGTGGGGATCGTGGGTGATACCTACTCCACTCATACGATTGCCATCTCCAGTGTTTTTGGTTTGTTCAAAATGCCCATGGTAAGTATTCAGGTTTTCTTCCAATGACATTACTTTTTTGAAATTCAACAAAAATGTACATATATTTTTGTTTGTTGTATCGGTAAAAGGAACACGTTATGTATGCTCTGTATGTTTTCGCAGGTGAGTTACTTTGCCACATGTTCCTGTCTCAGCGACAGGCAGCGATTCCCATCTTTTTTTAGAACTATCCCAAGTGATGCGTTTCAGGTGAACCTAAAGAGAGAGAGCTTTAAGTCGTCATTATTTAATACATTATGATATTACACCGCATTAACATAATTTTGACATACATGTGTAGAATCTTTAATGTTTACTTGAACCTAACCAGGTGCGAGCTATGCTCCAGATTCTGAAGCGGTTTGGCTGGACCTGGGTTGGCCTGCTGGTCAGTGATGATGACTATGGTCTAAATGTAGCCCGATCCTTCCAGTCGGAGCTGGCCCAGTCTGGTGATGGCTGTCTGGCTTATCTAGAGATTCTGCCGTGGGGAAACAACCCCGGTGAACTTCAAAGGATCGTTGGCATAATGAAGAAATCCACATCCCGTGTGGTCATTGTTTTCGCACATGAGAATCACATGTTTAAACTCATGGGAGAGGTTAGGACCTTATTTTGTTCTGCCAACCATAATTAGCAACTTTACAATGATAATTATCATTCAAAAATACTAATTAGTTGGCATTGTGCTATAACCACATATTGCAATTGTTACATACATACATACATACAATACATGCAATTATAATAGGAGCTAAAAAGGTGAATAGCAATATTGACACTACAAAATATGGGTTGACACAATACATAGTTAATAGACAGCTTAGAAGCTTCTATGTTTTACTCCTTCCAATCCACAGCTGGTAAGGCAGAATGTTACAGGCCTCCAGTGGATGGCCAGTGAAGCCTGGACTTCCACCACTGTGCTCCAGATCCCCAGCTACATGCCTTTCCTTGCAGGCACTCTGGGAATTGCCATCCGGCGGGGGGAGATACCAGGACTCAGGGACTTCCTGCTGAGAATACGCCCTGACAATGACACACTAAGCAGCCGGGACAATAACTTAGTGAATACATTTATTTCCTTAAATAAAGCAAAGAATCATGTTATCATCTACTGTGATACACAACGTTATATTGTTTGGTATTGTAGCATTTTATATTGTTAACAAGAAAAGTAGATTGAAATATTGTACCAAAAAGAAGAATTTTACCATAGGTTCCTCATTTTATCATATTGATTATTGTATTTTAAGTAAAATGTTTTTTTAATTTTCATTCATTTTACCAAATAAACTTGTAGATCAATAGATTTAAACATTGAGCAATGAGTAGCACATTCAGGACTCCTATGACTAAACATGTTTTTTAGGTGCAGCAGTTTTGGGAGGAGACGTTCCAGTGTAGATTCCCGCCTGCACCGCCCAAATGGACCAATGAAGGGGGGAGACAGTGCACAGGGCAGGAGAACCTGGCAACAGCAGAGACAGAGTTCCTGGATGTGTCGGACCTCAGGCCAGAATATAATGTGTACAAGGCGGTATATGCCATGGCACATGCCCTCCATGACATGCTGAGGTGTGTTCCAGGGAGGGGACCTTTTGTCGGGCAAACCTGCGCCAGTTTACAGAGACTAGAGCCATGGCAGGTTTGGTGAAATTGTGTGCCTCTATGTAACCATTAGAGATTTCCCAACTTCAAGAGAAATACTTAATTCTTATTACTTTAATTATTATTAATAATATTATTAGTGTTATTATTAATAACATAATTATTAATCATAATGATCAGAATAATGATCTAGTAACTGAATAATAATATTAATAATGAGATAATATCAATAGTTATAATTTGAATGATAAATATTTGAGCTGACCTTTGTGCAATCCTCACGTGCGTCCAAAAGCTATTATTTGTATTTTTATATTTCAGAGTTTAACAATGTAATTTGCGATTTATTTCTAGCTACTTTATTACTTGGATAGGATCAACTTTACCACACCTTTTGGGGATCAAGTGTCATTTGATGAGAATGGGGACGCTTTACCGATCTATGATGTAATGAACTGGCTTTGGCTCCCAGACGGTAGCACATTCGTTCAGAATGTTGGAGTTGTCAAGGAGACCGCCGCCAAAGGTGTAGAAACTACACTCAAAGAAGACATCATATTCTGGAATTTTGTGCCCAAAAAGGTCTGGTCTGTCAAGCCAACTATTTTATATTCAACAACTGTTGAGCTATTCAAGTTAAGAGCTATTCACCGATGAACAATTTGTAAAAGTTTATATTTAATCTTCAGCCACCTCGATCAGTGTGTAGTGAGAGCTGTCCCCCAGGCACCCGCATGGCCAGGAGGAAGAATCAGCCTGACTGCTGCTTCGACTGCATCCCTTGTTCAGAAGGAGAAATTAGCAATTTGACAGGTTTGTGTAACATCTAATAGTGTAATTGATCCTGTGGGAAAGTGTAACCTTTCTCCAGTTTACATTTGAACCTTATTTTTCCTAGACTCGACGGAGTGCCTGAGTTGTCCAGAAGACTTCTGGTCCAGCCCTCAGCGTGACGTCTGTGTGCCAAAAATTATAGAGTTCCTCTCGTACAATGAGCCCTTGGGCATATCCCTAACAACGGCCTCTTTGATAGGTACCCTTATCTGTGCAATTGTGCTAGGAATCTTCACACATCATCGGACCACACCAGTGGTCAGGGCCAACAACTCAGAGCTGAGCTTCCTCATTCTGCTGTCACTCAAACTATGCTTCTTGTGTTCCTTGCTTTTCATTGGTCAACCAAGGCTCTGGACTTGTCAATTGAGGCATGCAGCTTTTGGGATCAGCTTTGTGCTGTGTGTCTCGTGTATCCTGGTGAAGACCATGGTTGTTCTGGCGGTATTCAAGTCCTCCAAACCAGCTGGTGGCAGTAGTCTGAAGTGGTTTGGGGCAGTTCAACAGAGAGGGACTGTTGTATTTCTGACTTTAATCCAAGCAGCAATATGCACAACCTGGCTTGTGTCTTCCTCACCAGCTCCGCATAAAAACACAGAGTATCAAAATGACAAGATAATAGTTGAATGTGTAGTGGGGTCCACAGTTGGATTTGGAGTATTACTGGGCTATATTGGCTTACTGGCTATTCTTAGCTTCTTGCTTGCATTCTTGGCACGCAATCTGCCAGATAACTTCAATGAGGCCAAGTTTATCACCTTCAGCATGCTAGTCTTCTGTGCTGTTTGGATAGCCTTTATCCCCGCTTATATCAACTCCCCTGGTAAATATGCAGATGCTGTGGAGGTATTTGCAATTCTAGCATCTAGTTTTGGCCTGTTAGGGGCCCTATTCGGACCAAAGTGTTTTATAATACTGCTTAAACCAGAGAGAAACACTAAGAAGGCTATAATGGGACGAGGTGTCCCAAAATAATATAAATTATAGCCATAGATTTCTTTCAATTTCTTTTGAAGCAATTGATTGTGTGAATGTTTCTCAAATAATTTAGACTACATTACCTTTGAGTTCTTTGATCATTTCATTTTAAAATCAGTTGTATTTGTGATGTTCAGTTCACCAACAAACCTGTACGAAATAAAAAAAGAGATGAGGGTTTTCTGGTCACCTGTGACTACTTAAAGGTGAAATTCACTGTAAAAACTGTTGTTAGATTAAAACATGGTAAGTATGTATCCAAAAATGCATTTTGGGTGTGAAGAAGAGCTATTGTGTACTCCAACAGTTAAAACAGCAAAGTGTACCGTTTTGATGTCACAGAGCTACAAAGGTCAGAGATAGGAATTAACATGGAAGCACTTTTTCTGTAAATCAGTGCAAACTCAATAATCAAATAAAACATAATCAAAATAAAACAGCCTCAAATAAAACATAATCAAAATAAAACATAGCCACTTTTCTACCGCATGGTTATTTAGGGGGCCAAGCACAAAGTGTGTAGGTAACCTATCATAATTGTTATAGAGCCTACCACAAATGTAAACAATAGTTATTTGGTCCTAGTGATAAGACATTTTGTAAAGTATTTTGAATGGCAATTCACTGTTATGTTAATAATCCATCCTTTGGGCACATTTTTAGGGAAGCCAAGAGCTGTAATGATGGTTTGATCAGCCAGATTGGTGTTTTCATTCAAGGATACTACCCCCTCCTTGTGGACAGTATACATGCTATGTACAGTATACATAGCATGAACAATTGGGACAGAAGCAATGGTCGACTGCACAAACAGCTAAAAAAAGCCATATTTTGACTGTATGTTGTGACATTTGCATCCTACTGCCAAAGATTAACAAGTTTGTTCCCATTGGAATGGCCTGGAATACTACGTCATCTACAATGGGAGGTTTAAAAGTTTGAGTTCAAACCATGACTTAAGTCGACAAAGGGGTGGATCTTGTGCCTTCTATAAAGTTGGGCAGCTTGGGGCAGAGCACTTACTGAAATAGGCCACAGGGAGAGTGACGAGATGACGGCCTTGCTAGTCAGATACATTGTATGTATATGCTTAGTGATATTGCTCTCTCTATCTTTATGTCCTGTCTTGTGCTTTCTTTCTTCCTCTTGTCAGTTACAGGAACCATTTAGTCTTAATGGCATGTATAAACAGGGAGACATTGTGCTGGGGGGTCTGTTTGAGACCCATTACACCTCTATCTTCCCCAAATCCTTTTTCACCTCCAAACCACAGCAGCCCATCTGCCAGGAGTGAGAATAAGTATATTTTAAATGTTCAAATGATTGTCATTATGACAATATTAATAAGTTGCTATGACTTTTAAATTACTATGAATACAATTATGCTAGCTCTGAAGTATGATTTTGCTCAATATTGTGATTATTTAGAAATTGTTATTATTTTTTGTGTATTGTAATTATTGTTGCTGGTAGTTTTGACATTCAAGGGTTCAGGTTTTCCCAGACCATGCTGTTTGCAGTAGATGAGATCAACAGGAGCGACATTCTTCTGCCAAACGTGACACTGGGATACAGACTCCATGATAACTGTGCCTCCCTCGGAGTTGCCCTCCGAGCTGCCTTTTCATTGGCCAGTGGCAAGGAGGAGAAGTTTGACCAGGCCACAAGCTGTAGAGGAACCCCTGTGGTGGGGATTGTGGGTGACTCCATGTCCACTAATACTATTGCCATCTCCAGTGTTTTAGGTTTGTTCAAAATGCCCATGGTAAGTTTTCAACCTTTGCTCCAATCACATTACTATTTTAACGCTCAATCGTGTTATAAATGTATATTTGTTGTATCGGTGGAGGGAACACCTTATGTATGCTCTGTATGTATTCGCAGGTGAGTTACTTTGCCACATGTTCCTGTCTCAGCGACAGGCAGCGATTCCCATCTTTTTTTAGAACTATCCCAAGTGATGCGTTTCAGGTGAACCTAAAGAGAGAGAGCTTTAAGTCGTCATTATTTAATAAATTATGATATTACACAGCGTTAACATAATTTTGACATACATGTGTAGAATCTTATATGTTTACTTGAACCTAACCAGGTGCGAGCTATGCTCCAGATTCTGAAGCGGTTTGGCTGGACCTGGGTTGGCCTGCTGGTCAGTGATGATGACTATGGTCTAAATGTAGCCCGATCCTTCCAGTCAGAGCTGGCCCAGTCTGGTGGAGGCTGTCTGGCTTATCTAGAGGTTCTGCCGTGGGGAAACAACCCCGGTGAACTTCAAAGGATCGTTGGCATAATGAAGAAATCCACATCCCGTGTGGTCATTGTTTTCGCACATGAGAATCACATGTTGAACCTCTTGGAAGAGGTTAGGACGCAATTCTTTATGGACATAAAAATGTACCTTACTTTGCTCTACCGACCACAATTAGTAACTATTCAATGATAATCATCGTGAAAAGATACTAATTAGTTGCCATTGTGCCATATTGCAGTTTACTAACAAATGTTCAACAGTTGTTCTTAAAACAACTGCAGTGTAATTATCGAATAAATATGTTAACATTTGATGATAACATATGAACAAAAACACATGAAATTTAGCTAAAAAGTTGAATAGCTAAATTTACCCTACAGAATATGTGTTGACACAATAGATAGTTAATACACAGCAAGAAACTTTTATCTTTTACTCCTTGCAATTCACAGGTGGTGAAGCAGAATGTTACAGGCCTCCAGTGGATGGCCAGTGAAGCCTGGACTGCCACCACTGTGCTCCAGATCCCCAGCTACATGCCTTTCCTTGCAGGCACTCTGGGCATTGCTATCCGCCGGGGGGAGATACCAGGACTCAGGGACTTCCTACTGAGAATACGCCCTGACAATGACACACTCAACAGCAGGGACAATAACTTAGTGAATATATTTATTTCCTCAAAAAATGCAAAGAAAGAAAGTGTTATGTTATAATGTCATATATGATGTTATATTCTTTGGTGTTGTACTATTTTATATTTTTAACAAGAAAAATATTACACCAATGAATACAATTGTTAGTCATAACATTTTTTCCATAGGTTCCTCATTTTATCATATCATTATATGTCCAATAACAGTTTAAAAAGTATGTAACCCAGCCATTATATCACTCAAATGACTAAACATGTTTCTTAGGTGCAGCAGTTTTGGGAGGAGACGTTCCAGTGTAGATTCCCGCCTGCACCGCCCAAATGGACCAATGAAGGGGGGAGACAGTGCACAGGGCAGGAGAACCTGGCAACAGCAGAGACAGAGTTCCTGGATGTGTCGGACCTCAGGCCAGAATATAATGTGTACAAGGCGGTATATGCCATGGCACATGCCCTCCATGACATGCTGAGGTGTGTTCCAGGGAGGGGACCTTTTGTCGGGCAAACCTGCGCCAGTTTACAGAGACTAGAGCCATGGCAGGTTTGGTGAAATTGTGTGCCTCTATGTAACCATTAGAGATTTCCCAACTTCAAGATAAATGCTTTATTCCTATTCTTGTTAGTATTGATTGATGTGATTTGAATAATAATCTAGTAACTGAATAGAATAAATAAATGAATAAAATAATAACAATAATTACAATTTGATAATACATATTTCAGCTGACCTTTGTACAATTTCAACCTTTGGTCCAAAAGCTATTATTTGTTTCTTTATAATTCATAGTTCAACAATGTTATTTGTGATTTATTTTATCCCCCTATATTTCTAGCTTGTATATTACTTGGATAGGATCAACTTTACCACACCTTTTGGGGATCAAGTGTCCTTTGATGAGAATGGCAACGCTTTACCAATCTATGATGTAATGAACTGGCTTTGGCTCCCAGACGGTAGCACATTCGTTCAGAATGTTGGTGTTGTCAAGGAAACTGCCGCCAAAGGTGGAGAAACTACACTCAAAGAAGACATCATATTCTGGAATTTTGTACCCAAAAAGGTCTGGTCTGTCAAGCCAACTATTTTCAACTATGTTCAACAACTGTTGAGCTAGTCAAGTTAAGAGCTTTCCCAATGATTTGTAAAAGTTTATATTTAATCTTCAGCCACCTCGATCAGTGTGTAGTGAGAGCTGTCCCCCAGGCACCCGCATGGCCAGGAGGAAGAATCAGCCTGACTGCTGCTTCGACTGCATCCCTTGTTCAGAAGGAGAAATTAGCAATATGACAGGTTGGTGCACCGTGTAACATCTAAAAACGTAATTGATCCTGTGGGAAAGTGTAACCTTTCTGCAGTTTACATTTAAACCTTATTTTTCCTAGACTCGACCGAGTGCCTGAGTTGTCCAGAAGACTTCTGGTCCAGCCCTCAGCGTGACGTTTGTGTGCCAAAAATGATAGAGTTCCTCTCGTACAATGAGCCCTTGGGCATATCCTTAACAACGGCCTCTTTGATGGGTACACTCAACTGTGCAATTGTGCTAGGAATCTTCACCCATCATCGGACCACGCCAGTGGTTAGGGCCAACAATTCAGAGCTTAGCTTCCTCATTCTACTGTCACTCAAACTATGCTTCTTGTGTTCCTTGCTTTTCATTGGTAAACCAAGGCTCTGGACTTGTCAATTGAGGCATGCCGCCTTTGGGATCAGCTTTGTGCTGTGTGTCTCATGTATCCTGGTGAAGACCATGGTTGTTCTGGCGGTATTTAAGGCCTCCAAACCAGCTGGTGGCAGTAGTCTGAAATGGTTTGGGGCAGTTCAACAGAGAGGGACTGTTGTATTTCTGACTTTAATCCAAGCAGCAATATGCACAACCTGGCTTGTGTCTTCCTCACCCACTCCTAATAAAAACACACAGTATCACAATGACAGGATAGTAGTTGAGTGTGTAGTGGGGTCCAGATTTGGATTCGGAGTATTACTGGGCTATATTGGCTTACTTGCTATTTTAAGTTTCTTGCTTGCATTCTTGGCACGGAATCTGCCAGATAACTTCAATGAGGCCAAGTTTATCACCTTCAGCATGCTAGTCTTTTGTGCTGTTTGGATAGCCTTTATCCCCGCTTATATCAACTCCCCTGGTAAATCTGCAGATGCTGTGGAGGTATTTGCCATTCTAGCTTCTAGTTTTGGCCTGTTAGGGGCCCTGTTTGGACCAAAGTGTTATATAATCCTGCTTAGACCTGAGAGAAACACTAAGAAGGCTATAATGGGACGAGGTGTCCCAAAATAATATAAACTATAACCTTTGATTTCTCTCAATTTATTTTGAATCAATTGATTATGTGAATGTTTGTCAGATAATTTAGACTACTTAACCTGCATTCTAGGAAACATTTTATTTACTCCCCAGTTAAAACAGTAACATAATAAAGTAATTAAAACATAATTTGTCAAAATCAATTTGTTGTGCTGATTTTGCCTCGCAGCATTTTGTATACATGCCTGCCACAAATGTAACCAATAGGTATTTGGTCATTGTGATTAGACATTTTGCAAAGTATTTGAATAGCGATTCACTGCAATGTTAATGATCCGGTTAACTTTTAGGGAAGACTGACTGTCCTTAAAGAATACTGCCTCCACCTTGTGGACATAATACAGTATACCCAGCATGAACAATTTGGACTGAAGCAATGGCTGACTGCACAAACAGCTCATTCAAGCAATATTTTTGTGTGAGTTGTGACATTTGCATCCTACTGCCAAAGACTAACAAGTCGGTTGCCTTTGGAAAGGTCTGGAATACAGTTCCTTTACTGTGGATGAAAAAAAATAATATATATATATATATATATATATATATATATATATATATATATATATATATATATATATATATATATATTCTTCTATTTTGTCATCTACAATGGGAGGTTTGAAAGTTCAAACGATGACTTAAGTTGCCATAGGGGTGGATCTTGTGCCTTCTATAAAGTTGGGCTGCTTGGGGCAGAGCACTTTGAAATAGGCCACAGTGAGAATGATGAGATGAGGGCCTTGCTAGTCAGATACATTGTATGTATATGCTTAGTGATATTGCTCTCTCTATCGTTATGGCCTGTTGTTATGGTCTAATGTGTACAAGGCGGTATATGCCATGGCACATGCCGTCCATGACATGCTGAGGTGTGTCCCAGGGAGGGGACCTTTTGTCGGGCAAACCTGCGCCAGTTTACAGAGACTAGAGCCATGGCAGGTTTGGTGAAATTTTGTGCCTCTATGTAACCATTAGAGATTTCCAAACTTCAAGATAAATGCTTTATTCTTATTACTTTAATTAATATTATTAGTAATCTAATTATTAATAACAATGATCAGAATAATGATTTAGTAACTGAATAAAAATCAAGTAATTTTAATAATATTATTAATAATGAGATAATAGCAATAATTATAATTCAAATTATAAATATTTGAGCTGACCTTTATGCAATTTCCACGTGTGTTCAAAAGCTATTATTTGTATTTTTATATTTCAGAGTTTAACAATGTAATTTGTGATCTATTTCTAGCTAGTTCATTACTTGGATAGGATCAACTTTACCACACCTTTTGGGGATCAAGTGTCATTTGATGAGAATGGGGACGCTTTACCGATCTATGATGTAATGAACTGGCTTTGGCTCCCAGACGGGAGCACAGTCGTTCAGAATGTTGGTGTTGTCAAGGAGACCGCCACCAAAGGTGGAGAAACTACACTCAAAGAAGACATCATATTCTGGAATTTTGTGCCCAAAAAGGTCTGGTCTGGCAAGCCAACTATTTTCTATCCAACAACTGTTGAGCTAGACAAGTTAAGTGCTATTCACCGATAAACAATTTGTAAAAGTTTATATTTAATCTTCAGCCACCTCGATCAGTGTGTAGTGAGAGCTGTCCCCCAGGCACCCGCATGGCCAGGAGGAAGAATCAGCCTGACTGCTGCTTCGACTGCATCCCTTGTTCAGAGAACAAGGGATGAGAAATTAGCAATATGACAGGTTTGTGTACCATGTAACATCTAATAATCTAATTGATACAATGGGAAAGTGTAACTTTTCTCCAATTTACATTTTAACCTAATTTTTCCTAGACTCGACGGAGTGCCTGAGTTGTCCAGAAGACTTCTGGTCCAGCCCTCAGCGTGACGTTTGCGTGCCAAAAATGATGAGTTTGTCTCGTACAATGAGCCCTTGGTCATATCCTTAACAACGGCCTCTTTGATAGGTACACTTATCTGTGCAATTGTGCTAGGAATCTTCACACATCATCGGACCACGCCAGTGGTCAGGGCCAACAACTCAGAGCTGAGCTTCCTCATTCTGCTGTCACTCACTTATGCTTCATGTGCTCCTTGCTTTTCATTGGTCAACCAAGGCTCTGGACATGTCAATTGAGGCATGCAGCCTTTGGGATCAGCTTTGTGCTGTGTGTCTCGTGTATCCTGGTGAAGACCATGGTTGTTCTGGCGGTATTCAAGTCCTCCAAACCATCTGGTGGCAGTAGTGTGAAATGGTTTGGGGCAGTTCAACAGAGAGGGACTGTTGTATTTCTGACTTTAATCCAAGCAGCAATATGCACAACCTGGCTTGTGTCTTCCTCACCAGCTGCACATAACAACACACAGTATCAAAATGACAAGATAATAGTTGAATGTGTAGTGGGGTCCACAGTTGGATTTGGAGTATTACTGGGCTATATTGGCTTACTGGCTATTCTTAGCTTTGTGCTTGCATTCTTGGCACGGAATCTACCAGATACCTTTAATGAGGCCAAATTTATCACCTTCAGCATGCTAGTCTTCTGTGCTGTTTGGATAGCCTTTATCCCAGCTTATATCAACTCCCCTGGTAAATATGCAGTTGCTGTGGAGGTATTTGCAATTCTAGCATCTAGTTTTGGCCTGTTAGGGGCCCTATTCGGACCAAAGTGTTTTATAATTCTGCTTAAACCAGAGAGAAACACTAAGAAGGCTATAATGGGACGAGGTGTCCCAAAATAATATAAATTATAGCCATAGATTTCTTTCAATTTCTTTTGAATCAATTGATTATGTGAATGTTTCTCAAATAAATTAGACTACATTACCTTTGAGTTCTTTGATAATTTCATTTTAAAATCAGTTGTATTTGTGATGCTCAGTTGACCAACAAATCTGTAAAAAATATTTTTAAAAGATGGGGGTTTTCTGGTCACCTGCGACTACTTCAAGGTGAAATTCACTGTAAAAACTGTTGTTAAATTAAAACATGGTAAATATGTGTCCAAAAATGCATTTTGGGTGTGAAGAAGAGCTATTGTGTACTCCAACAGTTAAAACAGCAAAGTGTATCGTTTTGATTTCACAGAGCTACAAAGGTCAGAGATAGGAATTAACATGGAAGCACTTTTTCTGTAAATCAGTGCAAACTTACTAATCAAATAAAACATAATCCAAATAAAACAGCCTCAAATAAATCATAATCCAAATAAAACATAGCCACTTTTCTACAGCACAGTTATTTAGGGGGCCAAGCGCAAAGTGTGAAGGAAAGCTATCATAATTGTTATAGTGCCTACCACAAATGTAAACAATAGTTATTTGGTCCTAGTGATAATAAATTTTGTATTTTGAATGGTGATTCACTGTTATGTTAATAATACATCCTTTCGGCACATTTTTAGGGAAGCCAAGAGATGTGATGATGGCTTGATCATCCAGACCGGTATTTTCATTCAAGGATACTACTTCCTCCTTGTGGACATAATACAGTATACATAGCATGAACAATTGGGACAGAAGCACTGGCCGACTGCACAAACAGCTCAAAAAAGCCATATTTGGTGAATGTTGTGACATTTGCATCCTACTGCCAAAGACTAACAAGTTGGTTGCAATTGGAAAGGCCTGGAATACTACATCATCTACAATGGGAGGTTTATAAGTTTGAGTTCAAACCATGACTTAAGTCGACAAAGGGGTGGATCTTGTGCCTTCTATAAAGTTGGGCTGCTTGGGGCAGAGCACTTATTGAAATAGGCCACAGGGAGATTGACGAGATGACGGCCTTGCTAGTCAGATACATTGTATGTATATGCTTAGTGATATTGCTCTCTCTATCTTTATGTCCTGTCTTGTGCTTTCTTTCTTCCTCTTGTCAGTTACAGGAACCATTTAGTCTTAATGGCATGTATAAACAGGGAGACATTGTGCTGGGGGGTCTGTTTGAGACCCATTACACCTCTATCTTCCCCAAATCCTTTTTCACCTCCAAACCACAGCAGCCCATCTGCCAGGGGTAAGAATAAGTATATGTTTAACTGTTGTTGAAACGATTGTTGTTATGACAGTATTAATAGGTTGCTATGACTTTGAAATTACTATGATTACAATAATGATCAGGATTTTAGCTGTGAAGTATAATTTTGATAAAGATTATGGTTAATATTTGGATATTGTTATTCTTTTATGATTATTGTCATAATGGTTGGTGGTAGTTTTGACATTCAAGGGTTCAGGCATTCCCAGACCATGCTGTTTGCAGTAGATGAAATCAACAGGAGCGACATTCTTCTGCCAAACGTGACACTGGGATACAGACTCCATGATAACTGTGCCTCCCTCGGAGTTGCCTTCCGAGCTGCCTTTTCAATGGCCAGTGGCAAAGAGGAGAAGTTTGACCAGGCCACAAGCTGTAGAGGAACCCCTGTGGTGGGGATCGTGGGTGACTCCAGCTCCACAAATACTATTGCCATCTCCAGTGTTTTTGGTTTGTTCAAAATGCCCATGGTAAGTTTTCAACCTTTTCCCACTCACATTACTTTTTTGACATTCAATAGTGATATAAATATATCATTATTTTATCGGTGGAGGGAACACCTTATGTTTGCTCTGTATGTCTTCACAGGTGAGTTACTTTGCCACATGTTCCTGTCTCAGCGACAGGCAGCTATTCCCGTCTTTTTTTCGAACTATCCCAAGTGATGCGTTTCAGGTGAACCTAAAGAGAGAGAGCTTTAAGTCGTTATAATTTAATTAATGATGATATTACATAGTGTTCACATAATTAAGACATGCAGAGTCTTTAATGTTTACTTGAACCCAACCAGGTGCGAGCTATGCTCCAGATTCTGAAGCGGTTTGGCTGGACCTGGGTTGGCCTGCTGGTCAGTGATGATGACTATGGTCTCAATGCCGCCCAATCCTTTCAATCAGAGCTGGCCCAGTCTGGTGGAGGCTGTCTGGCTTATCTAGAGGTTCTGCCGTGGGGAAACGATGCCGGTGAACTTCAAAGGATCGTTGGCATAATGAAGAATTCCACATCCCGTGTGGTCATTGTTTTCGCACATGAGAATCACATGTTTAACCTCATGGGAGAGGTTAGGATGCAATTCTTTATGGACAGAAAAAATGTATCTTACTTTGCTCTACCAACAACAATTAGCAACTATTCAATGATAATCATAATCAAAAAATACTAATTAGTTGGCATTGTGCCATAACCACAAATTGCAGTTTAATAAATTACCACAATGTTCAACAGTTGATCAACTGCAGTGTAATTATTTGAAAAATATGTTAAAATGTATACATAAAATTATTGCAAATACATGCAATTATAATATGAGCTAAAAAGGTTAACAGCAATATTTACACAATAAAATTTGTGTGGACACAATACATAATTAACACAACGCTAAGAAGCTTCCATGTTTTACTCATTCCAATCTGCAGGTGGTAAAGCAGAATGTTACAGGCCTCCAGTGGATGGCCAGTGAAGCCTGGTCTACATCCATTGTTCCTCAGACTCCCAGCTACATGCCTTTTCTTGCAGGCACTCTGGGCATTGCCATCCGCCGGGGGGAGATACCAGGACTCAGGGACTTCCTATTGACCATACGGCCTGACAATGACACACTCAGCAGCGAGGACAATAACTTTGTAAATATATTTATTCCTCAAATAATGCAAAGAATCATGTCTTACTATGTTGTGCTATGATATATATATATATATATATATATATATATATATATATATATATGTTGATATTGTTAACAAAAAATGTAGATTAAAATATAATACCAGAAAAATTCAATTTGAATCAAAATATTTTTACCTTAGGTTCCTCATTTTATCGATTTTTATCGATCGATTATGATATTTAAAATGAACAGTTTAATGTGTAAACTATTATGTTCAGTTATTTTACAGTAGCACTCTCAGGACTCTTATGACTAAACATGTTTTTTAGGTGCAGCAGTTTTGGGAGGAGACGTTCCAGTGTAGATTCCCGCCTGCACCGCCCAAATGGACCAATGAAGGGGGGAGACAGTGCACAGGGCAGGAGAACCTCGCAACAGCAGAGACAGAGTTCCTGGATGTGTCAAACCTCAGGCCAGAATATAATGTGTACAAGGCGGTATATGCCATGGCACATGCCCTCCATGACATGCTGAGGTGTGTTCCAGGGAGGGGACCTTTTGTCGGGCAAACCTGCGCCAGTTTACAGCGACTAGAGCCATGGCAGGTTTGGTGAAATTGTGTGCCTCTATGTAACCATTAGAGATTTCCCAACTTCAAGATAAATGCTTTATACCTTTTCTTGTTAGTATTGATTGATATGATTTGAATAATAATCTAGTAACTAAATAGAAATAAATAAATGAATAAAATAATAACAATAATTACAATTTGATAATACATATTTCAGCTGACCTTTGTACAATTCCAACCTTTGGTCCAAAAGCTATTATTTGTTTCTTTATAATTCATAGTTCAACAATGTTATTTGTGATTTTTTTTTTTCCCCCTACATTTCTAGCTTGTATATTACTTGGATAGGATCAACTTTACCACACCTTTTGGGGATCAAGTGTCATTTGATGAGAATGGGGACGCTTTACCGATCTATGATATAATGAACTGGCTTTGGCTCCCAGATGGGAGCACATTCGTTCAGAATGTTGGTGTTGTCAAGGAGACTGCCGCCAAAGGTGGAGAAACTACACTCAAAGAAGACATCATATTCTGGAATTTTGTACCCAAAAAGGTCTGGTCTGTCAAGCCAACTATTTTCATCTATGTTCAACAACTGTTGAGCTATTCAAGTTAAGAGCTTTCCCAATGATTTGTAAAAGTTTATATTTAATCTTCAGCCACCTCGATCAGTGTGTAGTGAGAGCTGTCCCCCAGGCACCCGCATGGCCAGGAGGAAGAATCAGCCTGACTGCTGCTTCGACTGCATCCCTTGTTCAGAAGGAGAAATTAACAATATGACAGGTTGGTGTACAGTGTAACATCATAATAATGAAAATAATAATGATAATGAAATTTATCCTATGGGAAAATGTAACCTTTCTGCGGTGTACATTTAAACCTTATTTTTCATAGATTCGACCGAGTGCCTGAGTTGTCCAGAAGACTTCTGGTCCAGCCCTCAGCGTGACGTTTGTGTGCCAAAAATTATAGAGTTCCTCTCGTACAATGAGCCCTTGGGCATATCCTTAACAACGGCCTCTTTGATGGGTACACTCAACTGTGCAGTTGTGCTAGGAATCTTCACACATCATCGGACCACGCCAGTGGTTAGGGCCAACAACTCAGAGCTGAGCTTCCTCATTCTGCTGTCACTCAAACTTTGCTTCTTGTGCTCCTTGCTTTTCATTGGGCAACCAAGGCTCTGGACTTGTCAATTGAGGCATGCAGCCTTTGGGATCAGCTTTGTGCTGTGTGTCTCTTGTATCTTGGTGAAGACCATGGTTGTTCTGGCGGTATTCAAGGCCTCCAAACCAGCTGGTGGCAGTAGTCTGAAGTGGTTTGGGGCAGTTCAACAGAGAGGGACTGTTGTATTTTTGACTTTAATCCAAGCAGCAATATGCACAACTTGGCTTGTGTCTTCCTCACCCACTCCTAATAAAAACACACAGTATCACAATGACAGGATAGTAGTTGAGTGTGTAGTGGGGTCCAGAGTTGGATTTGGAGTATTACTAGGCTATATTGGCTTACTTGCTATTCTCAGCTTCTTGCTTGCATTCTTGGCACGGAATTTGCCAGATAACTTCAATGAGGCCAAGTTTATCACCTTCAGCATGCTAGTCTTTTGTTCTGTTTGGATAGCCTTTATCCCCGCTTATATCAACTCTCCTGGTAAATCTGCAGATGCTGTGGAGGTATTTGCCATTCTAGCGTCTAGTTTTGGCCTGTTAGTGGCCCTATTTGGACCAAAGTGTTTTATAATCCTGCTTAGACCTGAGAGAAACACTAAGAAGGCTATAATGGGACGAGGTGTCCCAAAATAATAGAAACAATAGCCTTCAATTTATTTACATTTATTTTGAATCAATTGATGACGTGAATGTTTGACAAATAATTTAGACTAGATTACCTGCATTCTATGATCATTTCATTTTAAAATCTGTTGGATTTTTGATGACCCAAAAAATCTGTAAAAAAAATAAAAATATTGTGTTACACATTACTATGCAACTTTTTTCACTAGTAATAGGTGTATGGTAGGCCATGATGTACTGGTAGCATGTTCGCTTTTATGGGGGTTTTCTGGTCATCTGGGACTGAGAAGTTCACTATAAAAAGTTGTTACATTAAAACATGGTAAGTATGTGTCAAAAAATTGATTTTGGGTCTGGAGAGCAGCCATTGAGTATTCCACCAGTTAAAACATTAAAGTTTATCGCTGTGTTACAGAGCTACAAAAGGCAGAGATAGGAATTAACATGGAAGCACTTTTTCTGTAAGTCACTGCAAAGTCACTTATCTTGAGCCTACAACATAATACAAATAATATAAAGACACTTTTCTACAACATGGTGAATGATTTAAATTTTCATTATACACTCATTATCTTAAATTAAGCTCAACGTAAACAGTGACTCAATCATCTAATGTTACTGACTACTTACGGCTCAGCCTGATACATCACTTGTAGTAACTTGGAAAAGTGTTAATTATTGCGTTATTCTTTCTAGTTAATCTAGTTAATCGAGATAAGCTCACAAAATGATAAGGCTTGTACCGTTGGACTTCTTGGAGGCTCAGCTTTCATATTATTATTATTATTTAGCATTTAGCTTCTACCGGAGGTACATCGGATATGTAGGAAGCACCTAGCCTCTAGCCATATAAACGAGGGTCCCTACACACAAACGCTCAATATATAACAATCATATTTCAATTAATCGATTAATCATTTTAGCACCAGTGAAACGAGATACCATAACTGTTTATGCTTAACTTTGTGTTTCCTGGTTAAATATTGACATTGTTAGGCTCTGCGACCTCCGATATGCTTTGCAATTGTGATAGTCACCTTGGGCGGGTGGAATTCTCCCTGCTTTTTGGTGTTACCCATTAGCCCTAATATAGTTAGGGGGGGGGGGGGGGGGGGGCTATTGTCAGTCAAGAGGAAGCAGAGACGTATCCATACATCTGCCTAAAGGAACATAAATACACTTGCATACACTTGTAAAGGATGAATTTTATATTATACACAGGAAATAAAAGTATATTTAAAGTACAAATTACCACATAAAGTAAAAAACCATAAAAACCAACCATAAAAATTGTAATGAAAATGAGGGTTAATGTAGAACATGATTGTAATTACACTAGATTTGTCTTTTCCTTGCCAATGCCAAAAATACATACACTAAATATATACTTTGTATGATTCTGAAGGTTACGTTGACTTTCCTATTTTATTTTTTACCCATTAAATATTTCTTGGTGTTTTTCTCTGGCCTAAACAAAATAATAAAACATTTTGGAAAGAATATACAGAATATCAATCCAAAACTCGAGGCCAATATTGCAAAGACCTCCACAGCTACAGTGAACTTTCCAGGGGAACTGATATAAGCTGGTATAAAAGTGATCCAAACAGCAGAGAATATGAGCATACTAAATGTGATTAGCTTAGCTTCATTAAAATTGTCAGGTAGTTTTCGTGCTAAAACAGCTAACACAAAACAAAATACAGCAAGGAGCCCGATGTACCCAAGCACAGCCCAGAAACCTAATGCTGAGCCTAATGCACATTCTAGAATGATTTTCTCCTTATACGTGGTAAGGTTTCTAATCGAGAAAGGAGGCTTTAAAACCAACCAAATAGTGCATATCAAAACTTGAACAAATGTAAAGGATACTACAGTCATTCTCTGTTGTTTAGAGCCAAACCATTTCGCTACATTGCTACCTGGTATTGTAGCTTTAAATGCCATTAACACCACTATAGTCTTGCCAAGAACACAAGAGATACAGAGGACAAAGGTGATCCCAAAAGCTGTGTGGCGAAGCATACAGGACCAGTCTGAGGGACGGCCGATGAAGGTCAGAGAACACAGGAAACAAAGAGTCAAGGAGAAGAGCAGCAAGAAGCTCAGCTCAGAGTTGTTAGCTCTAACTACAGGGGTCAATCTGTGCTTGAATAACACTATGGCTGTAATGATGGTCAAACAGGCTCCTGCTATAGAGAATGCTGCCAAAATAATCCCCAAGACCTCATGAAAGGAAAGAAACTCAACAAGCTTGGGACGACAGAAGTTCTTCTCTGCATTGGGCCAGAACTCATTGGGACATGGGGAACAGTCAGATGAATCTGCAGAAAGATATATAATACGTTTTTATTGTTATTTTGCCATAACTTAGAATTTTTTATATTTTATATATATTTTTTAAAACAAGATAAATATTCATAATACCATAAGGTCAGGCAGTATTAAGGAGTATGTTGACCGAAAGTTGGGCCAGTTTTTCAGATTTCAAAAACGTTCAAGGTACAGCCAAATCATTACAGCCAAATCATTATCTCATTATTTTATAAAACGGGGCTTGGCCCTTAACATTTGAAAAAACGGCGCAACAAAACTTTTTGGAGACCTTACTTCCAGTATTGACTATGGCTATATAATTTGACATCTCCCAGGTGTTCAGGTTTGGAGTGGTTAATTTTTGCGTTTTTGCCACATTCACTTTCAATATTAAATACGATTAATATTAATATTCATGAAAATAAAAAAAATAAATGAAAAAAAATCATAGGAATGGCACATTAAACTGTGATTTTTTTGCAATGGGCGTGGTTTCTAAACCTGCAACACTGTAGGAGGCAATAATTATTGAAAATGAGGCAGATGAACAATAATAAGAAAAATTATAAGACACATGATTACAATACTGTGGCTTGCTTTGCAACCACACTTATTAGGATTGGGTGGTTGTACCGGTAGTATTGCTTATCTCTCCTTCAGCACATGGTACACAATCATAGCAGCAAATCGGCTTTCCCTTCTGAAGAACCTTGCGTGTTCCTGGTGGACAGCTGTCACTGCATACGGACACAGGCACCTGATGCACACATAAACATACAGCTAAACATACAGTTTTTAAGCAGTTGTATTGAAGGAATCAAAGAATATGTTGTACTCCCTGCCTGTATGCCACCATCTGCCCAACTGATTTCCCTTTTGATATTGAATTTATGGCCAGGAGAAAGGGACTCATCATAATGTCCCACGGTTACAAACTCCAGACCACCATTCTCATTTCTCTTCCAGTTAATCAGTTCATAAAAGGCCACAGGGTCACCATTGGCATCAAATGAGACGTGGTAACCATTACGAGAGAAATTCACCCTTTTCAACTGATCAAGGACCTGTATAGAAGAAAAATGAGTGTAAACACAACAATTGTATGATTAAGATATTGACTGTAAATAAAAAGCTGGCACCCCCTTCGAGGGTTTGCTTTAACAATATGAATTACTGTTAATTATTAACCTGCACTGGCTCTATTTTCATGAATTTGTCACATTGTATTTTGGAGTTTATCTTCTTACACACAATATTGTGTATAGCGTGTGCTACTGCATAAACAGCTTTGTACACCATGTTTGTGATTCTGAGCTGAGAGGTGTCAGTGAAGGGGTTTTGGAGCTTCTGTATATCTTCAGTTCCATCACACACTCTGGCCACTGAGCCAGCGGCTACAAAAAGAGAAACAGAACATTATCACAAGTATGTTGTGATAATGAAAAAAATATAATGAATAATTAATAATAATTATTATTATTATTAGTAGTAGTAGTAGTAATTCAGTAGCATGAAAGTATTTCAACACTATTTCCAAGATTTCTCATGTTTTTCTAGCAGACAGTTGAATGCACCCTCCCAGAACTCCGAAAGCATGTGTGAAGCAGCCACCTTAGCAGGAGAAAGATCTAGAAGGAATTCTCTAAAACCTGGTATGTAAGATTGCGGAATAGCAAATCCAATCGCTCCTGCACATAGGTGAAATCTCAGAACCTCTGGATGGGTTACCCAGGCCTCACTGCCAATCCATTGGCGAGGAGGAGAGGGATGTGCGGTCAGCTCCTCCAGCAGAACCCACAAGTCTCCTGGGGATGTAAATGCCACGATAACCGTGGCTGTGGACCTGTAGAGATTTGCAAATATAAATATGGCTATGTATAAAACATTGTTATTATTATTTTATTATTATAATAAAAAATATCAAGATGAAATATGCTTTTAATTATAGTTTAATTGATACTAAGGTTAAATAAACATTCTTGGGAATCTTGGTTTGCATATTGGCATTGTTTTTTATAAATGGACAGAATCAGAATAATTAATGTATAAACCTGCGAATCACTTCAGCAACCTGTTGAATCTTGCTCTGTGGATCATATCTCGTGATTGATTCTGAGTATTCCACACATATACCCTCTTTCTGTGCTGCTCGTAAAAATGACGCCATCCCATTGTTACCATAGTCTGATCTAGACCGGACAGCGCCAATCCAAGTCCAACCAAAATTTTTCACAAGTTTGGCAAGAGCATCAGCCTGGAACTGGTCACTGGGGATGGTTCTAAAAAAGGTTGGGTATTGTGTCTTGTCAGACAAACATGCACATGTAGCAAAGTGACTAACCTAAGGGAAAAGATGTAACATTACGATGCATTTTTACAAAATAGAGGCACAAAAATGGCAGAGTTCTGCATAATAAAACAAATACTTGTGGAATTTCAAAAGGCCCGATGATTCGTGAAAGGCTGATGGATGACGTTGATCCAGAATCACCAATAACAGCCAATACCCTTCCCGATTGCGAACAGACTTTACTGTTTTTATACAAAGGCGGGTCATTAGTAAACTGAAAGGCCCCCTGCACAGCCATGGGCGCAGAGGAGCACGAATCATGGATTTTATAACCAAGTGCGACCCCTGGCAGAAGGTCTGAGCTGTTGTTGATCTCGTCAATGGCAAAGGCCATTGCACGCGAGAAGCGCAGTTCCCGGGTGTCCATGCTGTCAACAAAAATAACATTTTAAAGATACACAAAAAATATACTTTCATTAGGGTATGTTTGCTCTTAAAGATATAAATCACAATTAAAATATACAGCAACTAAATGTGATATATTCTCAGACTTACTCACCTCCCTGTGCATTTGAGAGGCTCTGGAAGGCTGGTGTAGTTTTTTGTCACTGTTTTCAAGTAGTAATGCATGTGGAAAGAACCCCCGATAATGTAATCCCCTTTCTGTGTAAATGCAGGTAGCTTAGGGGTACCCTGGAGCAAACAATCAACAGAATCAGTGGCATTCTCTGCATTAGATGAAGCCTCTTTTCTCATTATTAGACCACCCACAGATTTATACAAAGACAGCGCATAAGATAACGAAAATAAACCCAAAGTAAAGGTTGTTGTAAGGAAAACTGCAACCAAGATACCCATCCTTAAAATGAGCATGCAAGTCCTCACTAGGCATTACAACTAGACTATATAAATGATTAGATAGATGCTGCCCTCTTTCTGCATTACGTCAGATTCTGTACACTGGAGAAATCCCAACTGCTACCAATAGATTTGAATCATTCAGTAGTTTGTTATGTCATGGATGTTTTTAGGTACACAGGTACACATGATGCATGTTCTATGACAAATGTTTTGTATGTTTTTATTTTATGAATAAAAAGATTAGACA
Source organism: Micromesistius poutassou (assembly GCF_964030765.1). NCBI lineage: Eukaryota > Metazoa > Chordata > Actinopteri > Gadiformes > Gadidae > Micromesistius > Micromesistius poutassou. The sequence goes on along the minus strand of NC_140274.1, from coordinate 4,550,953 downwards.
CATTATACATTATATTATCCCCTTGGCCCTGTCATACATTTTAAAACACTGCTCTAATTTTTGCCATTTAACCCTTTTCATCTGATAAATAACCTGTATATGGTTAAACATGTAGACACCTAACGCTCATTTTGAAATACATATGTATGGTTTCATACTAGAGTAAATAATACAATTGTTGTCTACGTTGTAATACATTTGTTATATCCTACACTGGCTCTATTATATAGAATAGGTCACATTGATATTTACCTTTTGCGTATTGTGCATTTTTGGCATGTAATACGTTTTAGAGTGACTTGAAACTCAATGAATGAATCTCACTTAATGTTTTTTCATCCAAAATGTCCTTTCATGTCAATGTTTTTTGTTAACCTGGTTATGAAACTGACTCCTAGAAAGTGTTTATTTTAAAATAGTAGTGCACTTTGCTGGATACTTGAGTTCCTTTTAATTTAGCTTCCTTTGTGTAATCCTTCTGTAACTATTATTTTTTTAATTCATGCCACTGCATGTCACGGCCTCCCCTTAAAAATTAATTCTTAGTCGCAAAGGGACTTTACGCCACACTGTAAAGTGTGTACTAATGCATGAAATTCTTTGTAGCCTGTTGTTTTGTTTGACTCAACAAAGACTTTTTCCAATTTTTTTTACTACTACTACTACTAATAATTATTATTATTGTTATTATTAGTAGTATTATTAGTAGAATAATTATCATTCTTGGAAGTGGAAGTACCAGGTAAGAATGGTGGGTAAGGGAGCATAACTCAGAGTTGACATTAGAGGCGGCAGGGGGAACCACCACTGCAAGGCCTGGAAAAGACAGAGCATATCCCAGAACAGTTGGAACAGTTTTCTACCTTGCTACGGAAATAGCCAGGGGTGTTCAAAACCAGATCCTGTTGGGAAAAACAGTCTGTCTAGTTACTTAACCAGATAAAATGAAAAGTCTGTCGGCACGAGGACCTTTATTTATTTATTAAGTAAAGTAGCAAAAGTTATACTGAGTCATAAAGCGTGAGAGATCGAACATTTCTAAGTCCCTAACAGCGCTGAGGTCGTCTGGAGCTTCGCCTCCGTGGAAGTTCTGCTTCAGAAGAGCATGAGGTGTTTCTGTGTGATGCAGTCTTATGCTGTATTTTCCCTCCCAACGAGGTGTGTGCGTTTCAAGGTGTGTGTGTTTCTGGATGTTTAGCTTGATCTTGAGCCTCCGGGCTCTGATGTCTTTATGAGTGTCTTCTGTGTTTCTCCTAACCAGCTGCGAGGGCTTCTCGAGGGGTATCTTGACCCTGAGTTGTGGCAGAATGTTATCAGCAGACTGACTCCTGTTCTTGCGAATGTGTGGTGCATTGTCTGAGTCTCCAACATCTCCCCTAGTTGGGACATGCGGCCTCCGGCTCAGGCCTTGACCTGAAAAAATAGCTGACTATATTCGTAATGTACATGTGATGTGTTTGTTAGGTTAGAGCAAGAGTTAACTATATTCGTAATGTATATGTCATGTGATGTGCTCGTTAGGCTATTTTGCCCATCAATCCCAACCAGCACAGCACCCCCCATTCATGAAAGGTATAGGCCTGTTCCACCTACATTGTATCCTGAGCTACACAAACAGCTACAAAGTATGTTGGACCATGGCGTGATTCAAGAGAGTTTGATTCTCTGGGCACAGTAGTTATTGTCAGAAGGAAAGAAAGATGGATCACCATCATCATCACACATGCTCAGACTCATAAAGACCCCTCCTCTCTGACCAGGAATGAGGAATCTTTGACAGGCCTCCAACAGGCAGTATGGTAGTCTACATTAGAATCGGGGTCATCCCTATGTTCCCCGGGTCCTATGTATGGTTATGGTTAGGGTTAGGGTGAGGGTTATGGTTAGGGTTATGGTTAGGGTTAGGGTTACGGTTATGGTAAGGGTTAGGAGTCAGAGTGTGAGTTTGCCTGACAGGTTGCCTGTCCAATCTTAGCGCTTGAGGCAGAACTTTTTCCAGATTCCGCCTATGAAAAACACAGTCACGACCGGGGAACATGGGACCCAGGGAACATAGGTACGCTCCCATTGGATCTAGCGAGTGGGTCTTGGCAGGTTGAGGTTTCGCCCACCAACCGGGAGAAGACTGTGTTTGCCACAGAGAGGTTTATGCAGCATTGACTGGGAGAAAAGGTACATGACCACTTTCTTATTTATTTGGAAGAGGTCATAATCTACTCACCTGACTTTAAAACCCACCTGCAACATTTTAGGCAGGTTTTCAAACGTCTCCTAAGCCACAGCCTAGACTATAGCCCAGGCACTGTCAGTTCTTCTGACAGCAGATAACATACCTCGGACAGGTGGCCAAGGGGTCTCCACAGATCCAGAGAAGACGAGAGCTGTCCAAGACTAGCCAGTCCCTACCAACGTCAAACAAGTTTACTCCTTTCTGGGCTTTGTGGGATATTACAGAACATTTATTGCTTCCTTCTCCAAAGTTGCCGTTCTCCTACAGAGCCTCCTCCATGGGACTTTTTGCCACTCTACGACGCCTGTGACATGAACAACAGAATGCCAGACCGCCTTTGAGTATCTGACATGCAATGTTCAGTGCACCCATTCTGGCCTTTGCAGATTTTACCCAGCCATTCAGGCTGTATACGACTACCAGCCTGGACGGCTTGGTATGGTCTTGTCCCAATTACAGGGTGGCAAGGAGTGGGTGATAGCATATGCAAGCCACAGCCTGGTATAGACCAAATGCAATGACCAGAACTTCAGCTCCTTCAAGTTGGAACTGCTGGGAATGAAGTTGGCCATAACAGAGAAGTTTAAAGACTATCTCTGGGATGCAACATTCACAGTCTTCACCTACGACAATCCCCTGGTACACCTAGAGACTAATCGACTCAGCGCAACAGAACAGAGGTGGGTGGCTCAGCTGGCCTTTGACATCAAATATCGTCCAGGAAGCACCGACCAGAATGCAGATCGATTGTATAGGCTCCCAAGGGCTCTGAGTGTGGGAGTCCAATCAATTTGGTGCCATCTGTGGCCACCCCTGATGACCCCAAATAACCAGGGAGATCAGGGGGAAAGGGGGGGCCCTGGCTAGAATGGCAACAACAGTACCCGACATCCAACCGCTCCGCCTCTGGCAGATAGGCCACCAAAGGCTGGCCCAAACAAACTTTCTACTGAGATGCGCCAACTGCTGCAAGAGTGGGACCACCTGAAGTTTGATGGGAGCCACCAACAAGGAAGAAGGAACCAGACACCAGAGTTATGGGGCACCAACTTGACCCCTTTCCAGTTGCGCCTGGAAGAAGGTCCTGTGGAGAAGGTCCTGTCCATTCTCGTGCCATTCGTGCAACTCTACAGTCAATCCGATGCAGTTACCCTCTTGAGCTCATAGGGCTAGATTACCTCTCCTTGGAAAGACCTGCCGAGGCCTTTCCATACATCTTAGTATTCAGACTTGTTTTCGCATTATGCCGTAGCAGTACAAACCCAGGACCAGACGGCCATGACCACAGTAAAAGCTTTGTTGACAGCCCTAATCCTTTCCGAAAAGTATAGATGCAGTGATAATAGAAACATTGCAAATTAAAGGTCCCATGACATGCCACCAGGTGTGGTGTGATTAGCCGTTACAAGCTGTTTTGGAAATCTGCTCCTTATCACATCATAAGTAGGCGTGTCCACCTTGGTGTGTGCTGGATAGATCATTCTACCAGCCTACCCAGTAGACTGTAGCAAACGTTGCTCATCTATCCGTCACACATTTAGGTGTACACGCCCACCTGTGATGTCATAAGGGGCAGATTCCTAAAACGGCTTGTAACAGCTAATCACACCACACCTGGTGGCATGTCATGGGACCTTTAAGTATTTTTCAGAGAATGTTGACTACTTTACATTTGTGAAGCGTAGTTGTGACCACCATGTCTGTACAAGAAGAAAAAAAATTATATTGTGTTCAAAAATTTCTCTCAGCATTAGATATACATATATTCACATATATTCAGCAGGTTGTTGTGCCTCCACACATCGTTAGCACTTGGCTAAGACCAGATATGCTATTGTGGTCAGTCTCAGAGAAGATTGTTTATTTTATTGAGCTTACAGTTCCTTGGGAAGACAGAGTTGAAGTAGCCAATGAGCTTAAGAAAGTGAAGTATGCTGAGATGGCTGGAGAGGCAGCACAGCGAGGCTGGAGTATGCGACTAAGGCCTATTGAAATCGGTGCACGGGGGTTTGTGGCTAGATCTGCTATTAGCTTGCTGACTGAACTGGGTATTTGTGGACGAAGTCTGAGGCAGGCGGTTAGTAACATGTCCGTGGCAGCTGAGCGAGCAAGTGAATGGCTGTGGATAAGGAGAAAACATACTTCCTGGGGTTACCAAGCTAAGGTAAGCCAGATGTGCTAACGTGTGCTATTGTGCTAACGTGTTTGTTTGGTCAGGGTTAGCGGTAGGGCTAGGGGTATGATGCAGGAAAGAGAGTGTTTAGATGCATTAAATGTGGCAATGTGGTGGCAGCATTGAGGGGGGTGAATCCAGGACGCTGGTTTCATTGTTAAGCCTTCAGGAGGTGTTGTGGGCTTAACTTAGCGAAACATCTGTGAAATAGGGTGCCCACTTGATAACCCCAATGATATTCTGCTGTATTTACTGCTGTTAGTTGGGCTAGTTGTCTCGTGTTTTTCACCTTTGGTTGGTAGCTTAGTAGCCAGTGTGCTTATAAGGTTGGTTTGGTCAGGGGGGCATTGTCACTACCTGGAGCTCGCACTTAAACGGAGCCTGGGTCTGTTGAAGGTGGCATTGCTGTTTTTAAGCTGTGATAGCCATAAGATAGGATAGGTACATTGTACTGTAATTATTTATTAATTAATTAATTTCTTTTTTTTTTTTTAACTTAGGGGCATTGTCACTACCTGGAGCTCGCACTTAAACGAAGCCTGGGTCTGTTGAATGTGGCATTGCTGTTTTTAGGCTGTGATAGCCATAGGATAGGATAGGTACTAGGATAGGTAATTATTTATCGTGTTTTTCACCTTTGGTTGGTAGTTTGGTAGCCAGCGTGCTTGTAAGGTTGGTTTGGACAGGGGCCTCTGAATATGTGTTTTCCTTGGATTTTGGCACAAGGGATTATAACATCTGATCCTGTGTATTAATGAAAAAAACATGGTAATGCATCTAGTGCTGAGAGACAAAAAAAAGCTTTGCTTTTACTTGTTCCAGGCTTCCAGGCTCTCTTGTCAGCCTCCCCCCCACACCCCCGGACTGAACTTTTAGGTAAACATTACCTTGAATGAAAGACATTCGTTCTGGAGAGGGGGTGAAACTGTTCTGGAAAACTTTGTGCAGGGCTCAATCTGCAAGAAAGGAAACTGGTGTATGCATCCATTAAAGGTGTCATTCCCCGAGGAACCATTTAGTACATGTTCCTGTCATGGAAATACAATAGGTCATTCAGAGTTGCATATGCATGCTGAAAGTGAAAATATTCTTCTACCTCGATTGCCTGCATTAGCAAATGAAAGAAAATAGACGCATAAACGAGCAAATCAGAAAAGCCTCACCAACTGACGTCATTTGGTGAATAAGTATTCATGGCCCACCTTGGCTTGCGACGGCCCACGGGAAGACAGTATCGAGTTTGTGCCTGTGATATTTTTGAGGAAGAAATGGTTGGATTGGACATCACCACTATTTCAACATTTACGTGGCCCAGGCATGGCGGCCGGTGTACAGCGGCCAGGGCACGGCAGCCGGGGCACGGCGGCCGGTGCACCACGGCCGGGGCAGGGCGATTGAATACAGATAGAAGAGCCGCCTCGGGGCACCGTGGCCGGGGCACCGTCTGGGAGCTCAGCTCTGGCCGCGGTGCCCCGGCCACGGTGCCCTGAGGCGGCTCTTCTTTCTGTATTCAATCAACCAGAAACCTCCAAGGAGCCCAGTGGTTCTCTCTCTCTGTCTCTGTCTCTCTCTCTCTGGAAGTTTAATTGGTTTTATTACTGTGACGGACAGTGCTGTTAGCCAATCAGAGACGAGTCATTGCATGTCATGAGTAAGATCCAAAATAATGTTGTTCCTCCCTGCCCACCTACTCCACCACACTAGAACAGCGTGAAACAGGAGCAACAGAGCATTTTTTTCACCAAAACCGACTCATTCATTGCTACTAGTGACCACCGCAAAATTAATGAAAAAGCGATGCAATGCCATCTTTAAATAAAAAAAGTATTTTCAACAACTGTTGTGTGCTTCTTTGCATTGGAAGTCTCACCTGTCGAAGAAGTTAATCTCATTAACAAATTGCCATGATTACAAATAGGTGTTATCAACATATTGCAAATCAGACAGAATTGGTTTATTAATGAAAATGCAATTGTATGTAATAGTGTACAAATGAGACATGACACATAATTTATAAGTTAAGGGTCTTTATGGTATGGCAAAGCTTAGGTTTTGCAGGCAGTCAAAATGCTATACATAGTGAGTAGGGTATTATACACTACCAAATTAATGACGGAGGCGGACCCTGGTACAAGAGCTAGGTCTTCTACCAGACCTCCAATCACAATGCCACAAAGATGTCGACTAAATAAATAAAACGTTGTATGATTCTAAATGTTATACTGACTTTTCTTTTTTTTTATATAAAAAAAATTATAAATACATTTTATTTTTTGCCCATTAAATGTTTCTTGGTGTTTTTCTCTGGCCTGAATAAAATAATGAAACATTTTGGAAAGAATATACAGAAAATTAATCCAAAACTAGAGGCCAATATTACAAAGACCTCCACAGCTACAGTGAATTTACCAGGAGAACTGATGTAAGCTGGAATAAAAGTTATCCAAACAGCACAGAATATAAGCATACTAAACGTGATAAGCTTAGCTTCATTAAAATTGTCAGGTAGTTTTCGTGCTAAAACAGCTAACACAAAACAAAATACAGCAAGAAGCCCAATGTACCCAAGCACAGCCCAGAAACCTAATGCTGAGCCTAATGCACATTCTACAATGATTTTCTCATTGTAGGTGGTCAGATTTCTAATGGAGAAACCAACCAAATAATGCATATCAGAACTTGAACAAATGTAAAAGATACTACAGTCATTCTCTGTTGTTTAGAGCCAAACCATTTGGCTACATTGCTACCTGGGATTGTAGCTTTAAATGCCATCAACAGCACTATAGTCTTGCCCAGAACACAAGAGATACAGAGGACAAAGGTGATCCCAAAAGCTGTGTGGCGAAGCATACAGGACCAGTCTGAGGGACGACCGATGAAGGTCAGAGAACACAGGAAACACAGAATCAAGGAGAAGAGCAGCAGGAAGCTCAGCTCAGAGTTGTTAGCTCTAACTACAGGGGTCAATCTGTGCTTGAATAACACTATGGCTGTAATTATGGTCAAACAGGCTCCCGCTATAGAGAATGCTGCCAAAATAATCCCCAAGACCTCATGAAAGGAAAGGAACTCAACAAGCTTTGGACGACAGATGGTCTTCTCTGCATTGGGCCAGAACTCCTTGGGACATGGGGAACAGTCAGATGAATCTGGAGAAAGACATATAATTTGGACAATATTATTACGAGAATATTTTGTTATTCATCATGTCATTCAGAATGAGGATTTCTAAGATTGATTGTACCGGTAGTATTGCTCATTTCTCCTTCAGCACATGGTACACAGTCATTGCAGCAAACCGGCTTTCCCTTCAGGAGAACCTTACGTGTTCCTGGTGGACAGCTGTCACTGCATACGGATACAGGCACCTGATTCACACACAGACAAACAGCTTTACATACAGTTTGGAAGCAGTTGTATTGAAGGAATCAAAGAATATGTTGTCCTCCCTGCCTGTATGCCACCATCTGCCCAACTGATTTCCCTTTTGATATTGAACTTCTGGCCAGGAGAAAGGGACTCATCATAATGTCCCACGGTTACAAACTCCAGACCACCGTTCTCATTTATCTTCCAGTTAATCAGCTCATAAAAGGCCACAGGGTCACCATTGGCATCAAATGATACGTGGTAACCATTACGAGAGAAATTCACCCTTTTTAACTGATCAAGAACCTGTATAGAAGAAAAAAGAGTGAAAACACAACAAATTGTATGATTAAGATATATACTGTAATAGAAAGGCATTTTGAACTACAGTCTGCAAAGGTTTGCTTCAATATAACAAATAGTTGTTATTAACCTGCACTGGCTCAATTTTCATGAATTTGTCACAATGTATTTTGGAGTTTATCTTCTTACACACCAAGTAGTGTATAGCGTGTGCTATTGCGTAAACAGCTTTGTACACCATGTTTGTGATTCTGAGCTGAGAGGTGTCAGTGAATGAGTCTTGGAGCTTCTGTATATCTTCAGTTCCATCACACACTCTGTCCGCTGAGCCAGTGCCTTAATAAAGAGAAACAGGAGTAAATGTTGTGATAATAAAAACACCAAAAATAAGTATAACTAAATAAAATGAGTAATTCAATAGCCATTTAAGGCAATAATGTTATTTCTTCTAAAACATGATTTTGTTATCATAATTTGTTGAAGAAATGTATTTTTAATAAAAATAAAGGATCATAATAGTTAATAATAATGAAGAATTATTATCATAATAATTAATAGTAGTATTATAGCTGCATTACAGTATTTCCAAGATTTCTCACGTTTTTCTAGCAGACACTTGAATGCACCCTCCCAGAACTCCGAAAGTATGTGTGAAGCAGCCACCTTAGCAGGAGAAAGATCTAGAAGGTATTCTCTAAAGCCTGGTATTTTAGATTGCGGAATTGCAAATCCAATCGCTCCTTCACACAAGCGAAATCTCTGAACCTCTGAATGGGTTACCCAGGCCTCACTGCCAATCCATTGGCGAGGAGGAGAGGGATGTGTCGTCAGCTCCTCCAGCAGAACCCACAAGTCTCCTGGAGCTGTAAATGCCACGACAACCATGGCTGTGGACCTGTAGAGATGTTCAAGCATAAATAAGGCCTATATATAAAAATATATTTATTATTATTTTATTATCATAATAAAACGAAAAAATAATCATATTGGGTTAAAATAATATTTTAATTATAGTAGGGTTGATACTAAGGTTTTATAAACATTATATGCCTTTAAGCTATCTTGGTTTGCATATTGACATTGTCAGAATAATTAATGTATCAACCTGCGAATCACTTCAGCCACCTGTTGAATCTTGCTCTGTGGATCATATCTAGTGATTGATTCAGAGTATTCCACACATATACCCTCTTTCGGCGCTGCTCGTAAAAAGGACGCCATCCCATTGTTACCATAGTCTGATCTAGACCGGACAGCGCCAATCCAAGTCCAACCAAAATGTTTCACAAGTTTGGCAAGAGCTTCTGCCTGGAACTGGTCACTGGGGATGGTTCTAAAAAAGGTTGGGTATTGCGTTTTGTCAGACAAACATGCACAGGTAGCGAAGTGACTAACCTAAGGAAAGAATTAAACATTAAAATTGATTTTTACAAAACAGAGGCTTAAAAGTTCTGCATAATAAAATAAATACTTGTGGAATGTCAAAGGGCCCGATGATTCGTGATATGCTGATGGATTGCGTTGATCCAGAATCACCAATAACAGCCAACACCTTTCCTGATTGGGAACAGACTTTAGTGTTTTTATACAACGACAGAGGGTCATTTGTAAACTGGAACGCTGCCTGCACAGCCATGGGTGGTGAGAAGCAAGAATCATAGATTTTATAACCAAGTGCGACCCCTGGCAGAAGGTCTGAGCTGTTGTTGATCTCGTCAATGGCAAAGGCCATTGCACGCGAGAAGCGCAGTTCCCGGGTGTGCATGCTGTCAACAAATATGACATTTTAAAGATTCACCAAAAAATAAACCTTCATTAGGGTCTCAATTATATAAAATACAATTAAAATATACAGCAACCACCTATATTTTATTCTTTGACTAAATCACCTTCCTGTGCATTTGAGAGGCTCTGGACGGCTGCTGTAGTTTTTTTTCAGTTTAAGTTTTAATAGTATGAATACAAATATTAAAGACATAGTATCCCCTTGGCCCTTTCACAAATCTTAAGACACTGATCTCATTTTTGCCAGTTAACACTTTTCATCTGATCAATAACTCTATAACCAAAATGAAAGAATTGAAAGAGTCCTTTCATGTTAATATTTTGTGTTAACCTGGTTACGAAACGTAATCCTACACACAGCAGCTTTAATAAGTATGTTTGTGTTGGGGTAACGGGCTACAAAGACACACAATAGAGTACTTTGATTACGTTTTGTTGATGTCAAAAAAGCTTTAAAAAGACGAAGTGCAGGCGTACATTTAGTAAAGTTGAACATTGAAAATATCCAATGTTTGGCAGTCAATCGCTTCTCATAAACACTTTTGCAAATAATCTGTTTACATGCCTGGACAATTTTGAATTATATGTTTTGGAGTGGAACATATTTATACAAAATAAGTAACTATTATTTTTTGAGTTAATTCTAGGAACACTTAGAAATAAACTTGCAGCCAATGTATATAGAACAGCCAAAATGTACACACATTTTGTGTGTAGTGCATAGCATGAAAATAACATCTATATTCAGTGCGATTATTATTGTTACGTTGTTTCATTTGCTTTTTGATTGGATCCCAGACACATCAAATGTACTGAAGCATTAAATGACATATACCGTACATCTGTTCGAGAGTCTATATAACCTGTTGTAATATGAAGGAGCCACCTCATCCTTATCACGTAGCCATTGTGATAAGGATGAAGACTTCTGTAATTGTTATGTTTGGGCCAACCCTTTCTCTGGGATTTGTTGTGCTCAGTCTTTCTATTGCTTTGCAAGAGTCTGCAGATGGCCCTCTACAAAGACCTGCCCCTACAGGGACTGAGAACGGTGGTAAGGTTAGGATTGGGGATTTATCTGATGCAGGGAATGCTACTAATTCTGTTAAATGTATGCTTCGAGGCAGCCCTCGGCCCACTGGACTTACACTGGAAGGGGACTACCTTATTGGAGGTGTTTTTTCCATACATTATTCCATGAAAACAGTGAAGCATAACTACACCAGCCTACCAGAGCTTCTAAAATGTACAGGGAGGTGAGTTAGAGGGGAAAAATAGTGCGCAGGTAAAAATTAATTTGGATTTACTGTAAAAACACACTGTAAAGATTGATGTTATCGAAATCTGCAGCTTCATCAACCTTGATATAAGGGTTAGTCTGTAATCTGTAAAATGTGATAAATGCATTTACCAATCTCTTGCAGCATAAACATGCGTGAATTGCAGTTTTCGCGTGCTATGGTCTTCGCCATCGAAGAAATTAACAACAGCTCGGAGCTTCTGCCGGGCATTACACTTGGTTACCAAATCCATGACTCCTGTGCCTCAGTACCCGTAGCTGTCCAGGTGGCATTTCAGCTCGCAAACGGCTTGCAGCAGTTGTATGACTCAAACAAAGGGTGTTCACGATCTGATAGGGTAACGGCTGTAGTTGGTGAGTCTGGATCCACGCCAAGTATCAGCATGTCACGTATATTCGGGCCCTTCGATATACCACAAGTAATGTTGCTAACAATACAGATTTTTTTTAGATACCCAGTGCCTTGTGTGGCGTTTTTTTCTTTAAATACATTGTGGTTTTTTTCTCTTTCAGGTTAGTCACTTTGCGACATGCGCGTGTTTGTCTGACAAGACGCAATACCCAACCTTTTTTAGAACCATTCCAAGTGACCAGTTCCAGGCAGAGGCTCTTGCCAAACTCGTTAAACAATTTGGTTGGACTTGGATTGGCGCTGTCCGGTCTAGATCAGACTATGGCAACAATGGTATGGCGTCCTTTCTACGAGCAGCACACAAAGAGGGTATATGTGTGGAATACTCTGAATCCATCTATCGCACTGATCCACAGAGCAAGATTCAACAAGTTGCTGACGTTATCCGCAGGTTCATGAATTTAATTAATCACATTTTGACAAAAATGTACATTAATATACAGAAATATTTTCTTCAAATTATTTTTTCTCCATGAACATCACATATTCAAGCAGCACATTATGTATATGGTTCTCTATTTGTAAGTATGACTTTAAAGTAATTTTAATGCCATATTTTCTAAGGTCTACAGCCTTGATTATTGTGGCATTCACAGCATTAGGAGATATGAGAATTCTGTTGGAAGAGTTGGCCAGAAAGCCCTTTCCCTCCCGCCAATGGATAGGCAGTGAATCCTGGGTAACTAATCATGAAATGCTGAGGTTTGGTTTTTGTGCTGGGGCCATTGGATTTGGTATTCCACAATCTGTTATACCTGGCTTTAGAGAGTACCTTCTGGATATTTCCCCTGCCAACGTAGCTACATCTCAGCTGCTTACTGAATTCTGGGAGGGGGCATTCAACTGCCAGCTACAAAAAAGTGAGAGGATATAATAATATATAATATACCTTTCATGTTATTTACTATTTTGACTTGACTTACTTGACTTAACACAGATGTAGAACAAACAGAAACATAAAAATGTAGACATTTTAAGGAAGAAAATCTACATTAAGAAATTATAATACAAAAAACTTTGTATATACATAAATAAAGTATAATCATTATATATACTATATGTTTATTATCACTACATTACATATTACATTTTCTGTTAAACATAAAACCCCAAACTTTCTGTTTGTCTCTGTTTATAGAGGCTGGCTCAGCACAAAGAGTGTGTGATGGAACTGAAGATCTACAGAAGCTCCAAAGCCCGTACACTGATACTTCCCAGCTCAGAATCACAAACATGGTGTATAAAGCTGTTTACGCAATAGCACACGCTATACACAATTTTGTGTGTAAGAAGATAAACTCCACAATACAATGTGACCAATTCATCAAAATGGAGCCAGTGCAGGTCACTATTTATACTTAATAAAAAAAATTAAAATACAAAAACGACACGTTGAAAATGTGAGTATGAGTGCTATATATGTCATTATCATGACCATTGTGTTTTTACTCTGATTACATATATACAGGTCCTTCAACAGTTGAAAATGGTGAATTTCTCTCGTCATGGTTACCACGTCTCATTTGATGCCAATGGTGACCCTGTGGCCTTTTATGAGCTGATTAACTGGAAGAGAAATGAGAACGGTGGTCTGGAGTTTGTAAAAGTGGGACACTACGATGACTCGCTGTCTATTGGCCAGAAATTCAATATGATAAAGAACATCAGCTGGTCAGATGGTGGTGCACAGGCAGGAATAATGACTTTAATTTATTTATTTAGATTTCTTGTCTTCTTGCTGTATGTAAAGCTGTATGTTTATGTGTGAATCAGGTGCCTGTGTCCGTATGCAGTGACAGCTGTCCACCGGGAACACGCAAGGTTCTCCGGAAGGGGAAACCGGTTTGCTGCTATGACTGTGTACCATGTGCTGAAGGAGAGATTAGCAATACTACAGGTATAACACATTTTATTCATGATAATGCTGAAAAGTGCCAAAAGCCTCTTCTGTTTTAATATTTTTTGTTATTTCCAGATTCGTCAGACTGTTTCCCTTGTCCCAATGAGTTCTGGCCCAATGAAGAGAAAAACTTATGTCTTCCTAAGCCTGTTGAGTTTCTCTCCATGCATGAGGTCCTGGGAATTATTTTGGCAGCATTCTCAGTTGGAGGAGCCTGTTTGACCATTGTTACAGCCATAGTGTTCTTCCAGCACAGAGCATCTGCTATTGTTAGGGCCAACAACTCTGAGCTGAGCTTCCTGCTGCTCTTCTCCTTGACTTTATGTTTCCTGTGTTCTCTGACTTTCATTGGTCCACCTTCAGACTGGTCCTGTATGCTTCGCCACACAGCTTTTGGGATCACCTTTGTCCTCTGTATCTCTTGTGTTCTGGGGAAAACTATAGTGGTGTTGATGGCCTTCAGAGCTACACTGCCAGGTGATAATGTTATGAAATGGTTTGGGCCTGTACAGCAGAGAATGACTGTAGTAACTTTTACATTTGTTCAAGTTCTGATATGTATTTTGTGGTTGATTTTAAATCCCCCTTTCTCTATTAGAAACCTGACCACCTACAAGGAGAAAATCATTCTAGAATGTGCATTAGGCTCAGCATTAGGTTTCTGGGCTGTGCTTGGGTACATCGGGCTCCTTGCTGTATTATGTTTTGTGTTAGCTGTTCTAGCCCGAAAACTACCTGACAATTTTAATGAAGCTAAGCTAATCACATTTAGTATGCTAATATTCTGTGCTGTTTGGATCACTTTTATTCCAGCTTATATCAGTTCCCCTGGGAAGTTCACTGTAGCTGTGGAGATCTTCGCTATTTTGGCCTCTAGTTTTGGATTGATTTCATGTATTTTCCTTCCAAAGTGCTTTATAATTTTATTCAGACCAGATAAAAACACCAAAAAACATTTAATGGGTAAACTGGGGTAAATGGGTAAAATTATTATTTTAATGGGTAAAATAATAATTCAAAGGGTTTAAAACTTTTGCTATAACTTTAACTGTCAATTGATGTCTACTGTTGTAATACATTCCTCATTTGGTATTTGATTTATTTGACTAAACACACCGCATTCAAATCACACATGTGTATGGTTTATTACAAGAAAGAGACACCAATTTTAAAAACTGGAAAGACCTCCTTATACCTTGTGAACCATCTTGCACTAGTGGTGTGTCACTGTTTGTGTCCCCAACTTTTAGGGTCATACATAGTTCTCTATTATTCATTTGAGGGCTGAAAAACAAATACAGATGGACATGTTTTTCCTAAAAGAGAGACATCAATCCTTTGGACGAACAAGTTGATTTGGCCTGGAGCCCCTGCCGCCTCTGTCAACTCTATGAGTTATGCTCCCTTGCCCATTATTTATAATGGCTCTTCCACTTCCATTAGAGCAGAGTGTGAACTGAGACGGTCCAGGGTAATCCTTCAGAATTATTAAGGATGATAATATTAATAATAATAATTATTATACATTTTAGTATTAGTAGTAGTAGTAAGGGTAGAGGTTATTTGGAGGAGTTGAAGTCTTAGTCAAGTAAAACTGCATAACAACAGTGCACTAGAAAGAACTTTATGCATTAGTACACACTTAAGTGTGTACTTCAGTGTTGAGTAAAGTCCCTTTGCGATGAAGAATCTCTTTTTAAGGGAGACAGTGACATGCAGCAGAATGAATTTAAAAAATCATAGTAAAAGAAGGATTACACAAAGGAAGCTAAATTAAAAGAAACTGAAGTATCCATTAGGAACTTCCAAAATTAAGGATCCAGTAGCCTATTGTAAAGTGATGAAGTTCCTCAATAGATTTATGAATTGTAATGGTAACAGTTTACAATAACATACAGTTATGAGTCATGTATAAGGTCATAGCTTACAATATTGGGGGGGGGGGGGTTATTTAGTCTGTAAAACTATAGTTCAAAGTAAGATAGCGATTATGATTAAAGATTAAAGGCAACATTGTGGTCGCTGTAGAAGAGAACCAGCTTACTATGACGATATAAAGGGCCCATGCTAAAGTAATTAAAACACAACGCTCCATATTTTCATGGTATTATATCAAATCAATTGACTCGCTGATCAGACCCGCTGCAGTGGTTCAGGTTACTACAGGTCCTGCTGTTGATATGCAAGTACTATGGCCGCTATCGTTTAGCAACATAATGCTCAGGTTATGCTGTTTAGAGACCTAATTAAATTTGGAAATCCCTCATCTTCCATTTATTCAGCCATATCCTATGAGGTTATAGATACCTCAATAGTTAAAACTAACATGTGGATGTGTGAATAAGGACAAGTATAGGACTAATCTTCTTTCCACAAACCTAAAAAATTAAACCCACAGACGGGGTGAGTGAAGCCCACTCTACAGTGAAATGCAGGCTGGTTATTACTATAATTAAGATCAATGAAGCAGGCTATATGTTTATGGTTAAGTGTAGCCTACCATTATTGAAAGTTGGGCAATTTAAAGAGAGATTACGTATAATGCAGGACAAAAGCTAAGTGTTTCAGTGATAGAACATAATGACAGCGCATCTTGTCCACAATCCGTTTTGACCACAATCGTTTTTGAGTCACATGGTCGGCTCCTGTCATGGCTAGTTCCCATGAGACAACAAGATGGCGCTCCTCGGTGCCGTGCCGTCTCTTATTGAAAATGAATGTATTGCGAGTGCCCAACACTCCCAGGGCCACTTATTATCACGTTTCTCGCCCAGCCCTAATTAAATACTTTATTGAAGCATTTGACCGTTTTTAAATGCGAGCTGCTCTCCTGACTGATTTTATAAGATTTAAAGTCCTCTAGTGTGTGAGCTTGCCATTAATTACAAAACCTTAATTTTTCTTAAGGTGTGTTGCAGGATGAGGATGGGGTACAACAAGACAAAACAACACAGAGTGGCGCAGACTAGGCTATAACAAGGCAGATTATTAACATAGAAGAGCATAGCCAACTGAATATCAGCACAGTGATTTATATATATATGTGTTACTACCATCTAGTGGTACTGACAAGTTAATTCAATCTGTGGCTGTTATTTCAATACAGATAAACAAACAGATGGTATATATTTTGAATCACTTATGGAATTCCACCAACCATACAGTACAGGCCCTCCCCTAAAGCTTTTGCCCAGTCCTGATAGGCATTTTAAATAATAAAGAATGATGCAACTGGCAAAGGGGATGGCATTATAGATGTTTATAAAGTGAAGTGTTTCAGAAATAATTTATTTTGCAAGAGAAAAATATGATTGGAAGGCTGTCATGAGAGCCCATAAAGAATCACATTTGCTTTTGTGTGTATGTTTATTTTTGCTCTCTTTCTCCTCTCACATGTCTTCAACAGGTCCCTTATTGTGTAGATTACAGAGACGATTTAATCTGAATGGCATGCACAAGTTTGGGGATGTTGTTTTGGGGGGGATCTTTGAGATCAACTTTTTCAGTGCTTTTTCTGAACATTTTACTTCAGAGCCAAAAGATCCCATCTGCTATGGGTATGTCTTGTGATTATCAATGCTGTTATATAAAGACATGTAACAATTTTGTTTATATACAGATATTGAAGAATTGTACTTTTTAGCTTTGATCTTGTAGGTTTCAGACAATCAGAGACGAGTCATTGCATGTCATGAGTAAGATCCAAAATAATGTTGTTCCTCCCTGCCCACCTACTCCACCACACTAGAACAGCGTGAAACAGGAGCAACAGAGCATTTTTTTCACCAAAACCGACTCATTCATTGCTACTAGTGACCACCGCAAAATTAATGAAAAAGCGATGCAATGCCACCTTTAAATAAAAAAAGTATTTTCAACAACTGTTGTGTGCTTCTTTGCATTGGAAGTCTCACCTGTCGAAGAAGCTTAATCTCATTAACAAATTGCCATGATTACAAATAGGTGTTATCAACATATTGCAAGTAAATAAGTTAAAGGTCTTTATGGTATGGCAAAGCTTAGCTTTTGCAGGCAGTCAAAATGCTATACATAGTGAGTAGGGTATTATACACTACCAAATTAATGACGGAGGCGGACCCTGGTACAAGAGCTAGGTCTTCTACCAGACCTCCAATCACAATGCCACAAAGATGTCGACTAAATAAATAAAACGTTGTATGATTCTAAATGTTATACTGACTTTTCTTTTTTTTATATATAGAAAATTATAAATACATTTTATTTTTTTCCCATTAAATGTTTCTTGGTGTTTTTCTCTGGCCTGAATAAAATAATGAAACATTTTGGAAAGAATATACAGAAAATTAATCCAAAACTAGAGGCCAATATTGCAAAGACCTCCACAGCTACAGTGAATTTACCAGGAGAACTGATGTAAGCTGGAATAAAAGTTATCCAAACAGCACAGAATATAAGCATACTAAACGTGATAAGCTTAGCTTCATTAAAATTGTCAGGTAGTTTTCGTGCTAAAACAGCTAACACAAAACAAAATACAGCAAGAAGCCCAATGTACCCAAGCACAGCCCAGAAACCTAATGCTGAGCCTAATGCACATTCTACAATGATTTTCTCATTGTAGGTGGTCAGATTTCTAATGGAGAAAGGAGGCTTCAGAACCAACCAAATAATGCATATCAGAACTTGAACAAATGTAAAAGATACTACAGTCATTCTCTGTTGTTTAGAGCCAAACCATTTGGCTACATTGCTACCTGGGATTGTAGCTTTAAATGCCATCAACACCACTATAGTCTTGCCCAGAACACAAGAGATACAGAGGACAAAGGTGATCCCAAAAGCTGTGTGGCGAAGCATACAGGACCAGTCTGAGGGACGTCCGATGAAGGTCAGAGAACACAGGAAACAAAGAGTCAAGGAGAAGAGCAGCAAGAAGCTCAGCTCAGAGTTGTTAGCTCTAACTACAGGGGTCAATCTGTGCTTGAATAACACTATGGCTGTAATTATGGTCAAACAGGCTCCCGCTATAGAGAATGCTGCCAAAATAATCCCCAAGACCTCATGAAAGGAAAGGAACTCAACAAGCTTTGGACGACAGATGGTCTTCTCTGCATTGGGCCAGAACTCCTTGGGACATGGGGAACAGTCAGATGAATCTGGAGAAAGACATATAATTTGGACAATATTATTACGAGAATATTTTGTTATTCATCATGTCATTCAGAATGAGGATTTCTAAGATTGATTGTACCGGTAGTATTGCTTATTTCTCCTTCAGCACATGGTACACAGTCATAGCAGCAAACCGGCTTTCCCTTCAGGAGAACCTTACGTGTTCCTGGTGGACAGCTGTCACTGCATACGGATACAGGCACCTGATTCACACACAGACAAACAGCTTTACATACAGTTTGGAAGCAGTTGTATTGAAGGAATCAAAGAATATGTTGTCCTCCCTGCCTGTATGCCACCATCTGCCCAACTGATTTCCCTTTTGATATTGAATTTCTGGCCAGGAGAAAGGGACTCATCATAATGTCCCACGGTTACAAACTCCAGACCACCGTTCTCATTTATCTTCCAGTTAATCAGCTCATAAAAGGCCACAGGGTCACCATTGGCATCAAATGATACGTGGTAACCATTACGAGAGAAATTCACCCTTTTTAACTGATCAAGAACCTGTATAGAAGAAAAAAGAGTGAAAACACAACAAATTGTATGATTAAGATATATACTGTAATAGAAAGGCATTTTGAACTACAGTCTGCAAAGGTTTGCTTCAATATAACAAATAGTTGTTATTAACCTGCACTGGCTCAATTTTCATGAATTTGTCACAATGTATTTTGGAGTTTATCTTCTTACACACCAAGTAGTGTATAGCGTGTGCTATTGCGTAAACAGCTTTGTACACCATGTTTGTGATTCTGAGCTGAGAGGTGTCAGTGAATGAGTCTTGGAGCTTCTGTATATCTTCAGTTCCATCACACACTCTGTCCGCTGAGCCAGTGCCTTAATAAAGAGAAACAGGAGTAAATGTTGTGATAATAAAAACACCAAAAATAAGTATAACTAAATAAAATGAGTAATTCAATAGCCATTTAAGGCAATAATGTTATTTCTTCTAAAACATGATTTTGTTATCATAATTTGTTGAAGAAATGTATTTTTAATAAAAATAAAGGATCATAATAGTTAATAATAATGAAGAATTATTATCATAATAATTAATAGTAGTATTATAGCTGCATTACAGTATTTCCAAGATTTCTCACGTTTTTCTAGCAGACACTTGAATGCACCCTCCCAGAACTCCGAAAGTATGTGTGAAGCAGCCACCTTAGCAGGAGAAAGATCTAGAAGGTATTCTCTAAAGCCTGGTATTTTAGATTGCGGAATAGCAAATCCAATCGCTCCTTCACACAAGCGAAATCTCTGAACCTCTGAATGGGTTACCCAGGCCTCACTGCCAATCCATTGGCGAGGAGGAGAGGGATGTGTCGTCAGCTCCTCCAGCAGAACCCACAAGTCTCCTGGAGCTGTAAATGCCACGACAACCATGGCTGTGGACCTGTAGAGATGTTCAAGCATAAATAAGGCCTATATATAAAAATATATTTATTATTATTTTATTATCATAATAAAACGAAAAAATAATCATATTGGGTTAAAATAATATTTTAATTATAGTAGGGTTGATACTAAGGTTTTATAAACATTATATGCCTTTAAGCTATCTTGGTTTGCATATTGACATTGTCAGAATAATTAATGTATCAACCTGCGAATCACTTCAGCCACCTGTTGAATCTTGCTCTGTGGATCATATCTAGTGATTGATTCAGAGTATTCCACACATATACCCTCTTTCTGCGCTGCTCGTAAAAAGGACGCCATCCCATTGTTACCATAGTCTGATCTAGACCGGACAGCGCCAATCCAAGTCCAACCAAAATGTTTCACAAGTTTGGCAAGAGCCTCTGCCTGGAACTGGTCACTGGGGATGGTTCTAAAAAAGGTTGGGTATTGCGTTTTGTCAGACAAACATGCACAGGTAGCGAAGTGACTAACCTAAGGAAAGAATTAAACATTAAAATTGATTTTTACAAAACAGAGGCTTAAAAGTTCTGCATAATAAAATAAATACTTGTGGAATGTCAAAGGGCCCGATGATTCGTGATATGCTGATGGATTGCGTTGATCCAGAATCACCAATAACAGCCAACACCTTTCCTGATTGGGAACAGACTTTAGTGTTTTTATACAACGACAGAGGGTCATTTGTAAACTGGAACGCTGCCTGCACAGCCATGGGTGGTGAGAAGCAAGAATCATAGATTTTATAACCAAGTGCGACCCCTGGCAGAAGGTCTGAGCTGTTGTTGATCTCGTCAATGGCAAAGGCCATTGCACGCGAGAAGCGCAGTTCCCGGGTGTGCATGCTGTCAACAAATATGACATTTTAAAGATTCACCAAAAAATAAACCTTCATTAGGGTCTCAATTATATAAAATACAATTAAAATATACAGCAACCACCTATATTTTATTCTTTGACTAACTCACCTTCCTGTGCATTTGAGAGGCTCTGGACGGCTGCTGTAGTTTTTTTTCACTGTTTTCAAGTAGTAATGCAAGGGGAATACACCCCCAATAATGTAATCCCCATTCTGTGTAAATGCAGGTTGCTGAGGGGTACCCTGGAGCAAACAATCAACAGAATCAGTGACATTCTCTGTATTAGTTGAAGCCTCTGTTCTTAATATTAGACCACCCACAGATTTATACAAAA
Source organism: Micromesistius poutassou (assembly GCF_964030765.1). Classification (NCBI taxonomy): domain Eukaryota; kingdom Metazoa; phylum Chordata; class Actinopteri; order Gadiformes; family Gadidae; genus Micromesistius; species Micromesistius poutassou. The sequence continues at coordinate 4,529,702 of NC_140274.1, read as the reverse complement.
AAAGCGCAAAACATAACGAAAATAAACCCAAAGTCGAGCTTGGTGTAAGAAAAACTGCAACCAAGATACCCATCCTTAAAGTGAGCATGTAAGTGCTTACGGGGTGTTACAACTAGGCTATATGAAATATCTGATAGATGCTGCCCTCTTCCTGCATTACGTCAGATGCTGCACACTGGAGAAATCCCAAACGCAGCCAATAGATTTGAATCACACATTTTAATCATTCAGTTGTTTGTTATTCATGTATGTGTTTCAACAGGTACACATGGTGCATGTTCTATGACAAATGTTTTGTAAATTTTAATAGTATGAATACAAATATTAAAGACATAGTATCCCCTTGGCCCTTTCACAAATCTTAAGACACTGATCTCATTTTTTCCAGTTAACACTTTTCATCTGATCAATAACTCTATAACCAAAATGAAAGAATTAGTCAGAGTCCTTTCATGTTAATATTTTGTGTTAACCTGGTTACGAAACGTAATCCTACACACAGCAGCTTTAATAAGTATGTTTGTGTTGGGGTAATGGGCTACAAAGACACACAATAGAGTACTTTGATTACGTTTTGTTGATGTCAAAAAAGCTTTAAAAAGACGAAGTGCAGGCGTACATTTAGTAAAGTTGAACATTGAAAATATCCAATGTTTGGCAGTCAATCGCTTCTCATAAACACTTTTGCAAATAATCTGTTTACATGCCTGGACAATTTTGAATTATATGTTTTGGAGTGGAACATATTTATACAAAATAAGTAACTATTATTTTTTGAGTTAATTCTAGGAACACTTAGAAATAAACTTGCAGCCATTGTATATAGAACAGCCAAAATGTACACACATTTTAAAATTTGTGAATACCCATGACAAATGAACACAGTGATTGGATTATAGCCTAAATAGTGCATAGCATGAAAATAACATCTATATTCAGTGCTATTATTATTGTTACGTTGTTTCATTTGCTTTTTGATTGGATCCCAGACACATAAAATGTACTGAAGCATTAAATGACATATACCGTACATCTGTTCGAGAGTCTATATAACCTGTTGTAATATGAAGGAGCCACCTCATCCTTATCACGTAGCCATTGTGATAAGGATGAAGACTTCTGTAATTGTTATGTTTGGGCCAACCCTTTCTCTGGGATTTGTTGTGCTCAGTCTTTCTATTGCTTTGCAAGAGTCTGCAGATGGCCCTCTACAAAGACCTGCCCCTACAGGGACTGAGAACGGTGGTAAGGTTAGGATTGGGGATTTATCTGATGCAGGGAATGCTACTAATTCTGTTAAATGTATGCTTCGAGGCAGCCCTCGGCCCACTGGACTTACACTGGAAGGGGACTACCTTATTGGAGGTGTTTTTTCCATACATTATTCCATGAAAACAGTGAAGCATAACTACACCAGCCTACCAGAGCTTCTAAAATGTACAGGGAGGTGAGTTAGAGGGGAAAAATAGTGCGCAGGTAAAAATTAATTTGGATTTACTGTAAAAACACACTGTAAAGATTGATGTTATCGAAATCTGCAGCTTCATCAACCTTGATATAAACTATCTGTAAAATGTGATAAATGCATTTACCAATCTCTTGCAGCATAAACATGCGTGAATTGCAGTTTTGGCGTGCTATGGTCTTCGCCATCGAAGAAATTAACAACAGCTCGGAGCTTCTGCAGGGCATTACACTTGGTTACCAAATCCATGACTCCTGTGCCTCAGTACCCGTAGCTGTCCAGGTGGCATTTCAGCTCGCAAACGGCTTGCAGCAGTTGTATGACTCAAACAAAGGGTGTTCACGATCTGATAGGGTAACGGCTGTAGTTGGTGAGTCTGGATCCACGCCAAGTATCAGCATGTCACGTATATTCGGGCCCTTCGATATACCACAAGTAATGTTGCTAACAATACAGATTTTTTTTATATACCCAGTGCCTTGTGTGGCGTTTTTTTCTTTAAATACATTGTGGTTTTTTTCTCTTTCAGGTTAGTCACTTTGCGACATGCGCGTGTTTGTCTGACAAGACGCAATACCCAACCTTTTTTAGAACCATTCCAAGTGACCAGTTCCAGGCAGAGGCTCTTGCCAAACTCGTTAAACAATTTGGTTGGACTTGGATTGGCGCTGTCCGGTCTAGATCAGACTATGGCAACAATGGTATGGCGTCCTTTCTACGAGCAGCACACAAAGAGGGTATATGTGTGGAATACTCTGAATCTTTCTATCGCACTGATCCACAGAGCAAGATTCAACAAGTTGCTGACGTTATCCGCAGGTTCATGAATTTAATTAATCACATTTTGACAAAAAAGTACATTAATATACAGAAATATTTTCTTCATATTATTTTTTCTCCATGAACATCACATATTCAAGCAGCACATTATGTATATGGTTCTCTATTTGTAAGTATGACTTTAAAGTAATTTTAATGCCATATTTTCTAAGGTCTACAGCCTTGATTATTGTGGCATTCACAGCATTAGGAGATATGAGAATTCTGTTGGAAGAGTTGGCCAGAAAGCCCTTTCCCTCCCGCCAATGGATAGGCAGTGAAGCCTGGGTAACTAATCATGAAATGCTGAGGTTTGGTTTTTGTGCTGGGGCCATTGGATTTGGTATTCCACAATCTGTTATACCTGGCTTTAGAGAGTACCTTCTGGATATTTCCCCTGCCAACGTAGCTACATCTCAGCTGCTTACTGAATTCTGGGAGGGGGCATTCAACTGCCAGCTACAAAAAAGTGAGAGGATATAATAATATATAATATACCTTTCATGTTATTTACTATTTTGACTTGACTTACTTGACTTAACACAGATGTAGAACAAACAGAAACATAAAAATGTAGACATTTTAAGGAAGAAAATCTACATTAAGAAATTATAATACAAAAAACTTTGTATATACATAAATAAAGTATAATCATTATATATACTATATGTTTATTATCACTACATTACATATTACATTTTCTGTTAAACATAAAACCCCAAACTTTCTGTTTGTCTCTGTTTATAGAGGCTGGCTCAGCACAAAGAGTGTGTGATGGAACTGAAGATCTACAGAAGCTCCAAAGCCCGTACACTGATACTTCCCAGCTCAGAATCACAAACATGGTGTATAAAGCTGTTTACGCAATAGCACACGCTATACACAATTTTGTGTGTAAGAAGATAAACTCCACAATACAATGTGACCAATTCATCAAAATGGAGCCAGTGCAGGTCACTATTTATACTTAATTAAAAAAAAAAATGACATGTTGAAAATGTAAGTATGAGTGCTATATATGTCATTATCATGACCATTGTGTTTTTACTCTGATTACATATATACAGGTCCTTCAACAGTTGAAAATGGTGAATTTCTCTCGTCATGGTTACCACGTCTCATTTGATGCCAATGGTGACCCTGTGGCCTTATATGAGCTGATTAACTGGAAGAGAAATGAGAATGGTGGTCTGGAGTTTGTAACCGTGGGACACTACGATGACTCGCTGTCTATTGGCCAGAAATTCAATATGATAAAGAACATCAGCTGGTCAGATGGTGGTGCACAGGCAGGAATAATGACTTATACTTTAATTAATTTAATTAGATTTCTTGTCTTCTTGCTGTATGTAAAGCTGTATGTTTATGTGTGAATCAGGTGCCTGTGTCCGTATGCAGTGACAGCTGTCCACCGGGAACACGCAAGGTTCTCCAGAAGGGGAAACCGGTTTGCTGCTATGGCTGTGTACCATGTGCTGAAGGAGAGATTAGCAATACTACAGGTATAACACATTTTATTCATGATAATGCTGAAAAGTGCCAAAAGCCTCTTCTGTTTTAATATTTTTTGTTATTTCCAGATTCGTCAGACTGTTTCCCTTGTCCCAATGAGTTCTGGCCCAATGAAGAGAAAAACGTATGTCTTCCTAAGCCTGTTGAGTTTCTCTCCATGCATGAGGTCCTGGGAATTATTTTGGCAGCATTCTCAGTTGGAGGAGCCTGTTTGACCATTGTTACAGCCATAGTGTTCTTCCAGCACAGAGCATCTGCTATTGTTAGGGCCAACAACTCTGAGCTGAGCTTCCTGCTGCTCTTCTCCTTGACTTTATGTTTCCTGTGTTCTCTGACTTTCATTGGTCCACCTTCAGACTGGTCCTGTATGCTTCGCCACACAGCTTTTGGTATCACCTTTGTCCTCTGTATCTCTTGTGTTCTGGGGAAAACTCTGGTTGTGTTAATGGCCTTCAGAGCTACACTGCCAGGTGATAATGTTATGAAATGGTTTGGGCCTGTACAGCAGAGAATGACTGTAGTATGTTTTACATTTGTTCAAGTTCTGATATGTATTTTGTGGTTGATTTTAAATCCCCCTTTCTCTATTAGAAACCTGACCACCTACAAGGAGAAAATCATTCTAGAATGTGCATTAGGCTCAGCATTAGGTTTCTGGGCTGTGCTTGGGTACATCGGGCTCCTTGCTGTATTTTGTTTTGTGTTAGCTGTTCTAGCCCGAAAACTACCTGACAATTTTAATGAAGCTAAGCTAATCACATTTAGTATGCTAATATTCTGTGCTGTTTGGATCACTTTTATTCCAGCTTATATCAGTTCCCCTGGGAAGTTCACAGTAGCTGTGGAGATCTTCGCTATTTTGGCCTCTAGTTTTGGATTGATTTCATGTATTTTCCTTCCAAAGTGCTTTATAATTTTATTCAGACCAGATCAAAACACCAAAAAACATTTAATGGGTAAACTAGGGTAAATGGGTAAATTATTATTTTAATGGGTAAAATAATAATTCAAAGGGTTTAAAACTTTTGCTATAACTTTAACTGTCAATTGATGTCTTTACTGTTGTAATACATTCCTCATTTGGTATTTGATTTATTTGACTAAACACACTGCATTCAAATCACACATGTGTATGGTTTATTACAAGAAACAGACACCAATTTTAAAAACTGGAAAGACCTCCTTATACCTTGTGAACCATCTTGCACTAGTGGTGTGTCACTGTTTGTGTCATTTGAACAACTTTTAGGGTCATACATAGTGCTCTATTATTCATTTGAGGGCTGAAAAATAAAATACAGATGAACATGTTTTTCCTAAAAGAGAGACATCAATCCTTTGGACGAACAGGTTGATTTGGCCTGGAGCCCCTGCCGCCTCTGTCAACTCTATGAGTTATGCTCCCTTGCCCATTATTTATAATGGCTCTTCCACTTCCATTAGAGCAGAGTGTGAACTGAGACGGTCCAGGGTAATCCTTCAGAATTATTAAGGATGATAATATTAATAATAATAATTATTATACATTTTAGTATTAGTAGTAGTAGTAAGGGTAGAAGTTATTTGGAGGAGTTGAAGTCTTAGTCAAGTAAAACTGCATAACAACAGTGCACTAGAAAGAACTTTATGCATTAGTACACACTTAAGTGTGTACTTCAGTGTTGAGTAAAGTCCCTTTGCGATGAAGAATCTCTTTTTAAGGGAGACAGTGACATGCAGCAGAATGAATTTAAAAAATCATAGTAAAAGAAGGATTACACAAAGGAAGCTAAATTAAAAGAAACTGAAGTATCCATTAGGAACTTCCAAAATTAAGGATCCAGTAGCCTATTGTAAAGTGATGAAGTTCCTCAATAGATTTATGAATTGTAATGGTAACAGTTTACAATAACATACAGTTATGAGTCATGTATAAGGTCATAGCTTACAATATTGGGGGGGGGGGGGTTATTTAGTCTGTAAAACTATAGTTCAAAGTAAGATAGCGATTATGATTAAAGATTAAAGGCAACATTGTGGTCGCTGTAGAAGAGAACCAGCTTACTATGACGATATAAAGGGCCCATGCTAAAGTAATTAAAACACAACGCTCCATATTTTCATGGTATTATATCAAATCAATTGACTCGCTGATCAGACCCGCTGCAGTGGTTCAGGTTACTACAGGTCCTGCTGTTGATATGCAAGTACTATGGCTGCTATCGTTTAGCAACATAATGCTCAGGTTATGCTGTTTAGAGACCTAATTAAATTTGGAAATCCCTCATCTTCCATTTATTCAGCCATATCCTATGAGGTTATAGATACCTCAATAGTTAAAACTAACATGTGGATGTGTGAATAAGGACAAGTATAGGACTAATCTTCTTTCCACAAACCTAAAAAATTAAACCCACAGACGGGGTGAGTGAAGCCCACTCTACAGTGAAATGCAGGCTGGTTATTACTATAATTAAGATCAATGAAGCAGGCTATATGTTTATGGTTAAGTGTAGCCTACCATTATTGAAAGTTGGGCAATTTAAAGAGAGATTACGTATAATGCAGGACAAAAGCTAAGTGTTTCAGTGATAGAACATAATGACAGCGCATCTTGTCCACAATCCGTTTTGACCACAATCGTTTTTGAGTCACATGGTCGGCTCCTGTCATGGCTAGTTCCCATGAGACAACAAGATGGCGCTCCTCGGTGCCGTGCCGTCTCTTATTGAAAATGAATGTATTGCGAGTGCCCAACACTCCCAGGGCCACTTATTATCACGTTTCTCGCCCAGCCCTAATTAAATACTTTATTGAAGCATTTGACCGTTTTTAAATGCGAGCTGCTCTCCTGACTGATTTTATAAGATTTAAAGTCCTCTAGTGTGTGAGCTTGCCATTAATTACAAAACCTTAATTTTTCTTAAGGTGTGTTGCAGGATGAGGATGGGGTACAACAAGACAAAACAACACAGAGTGGCGCAGACTAGGCTATAACAAGGCAGATTATTAACATAGAAGAGCATAGCCAACTGAATATCAGCACAGTGATTTATATATATATGTGTTACTACCATCTAGTGGTACTGACAAATTAATTCAATCTGTGGCTGTTATTTCAATACAGATAAACAAACAGATGGTATATATTTTGAATCACTTATGGAATTCCACCAACCATACAGTACAGGCCCTCCCCTAAAGCTTTTGCCCAGTCCTGATAGGCATTTTAAACAATAAAGAATGATGCAACTGGCAAAGGGGATGGCATTATAGATGATTATAAAGTGAAGTGTTTCAGAAATAATTTATTTTGCAAGAGAAAAATATGATTGGAAGGCTGTCATGAGAGCCCATAAAGAATCACATTTGCTTTTGTGTGTATGTTTATTTTTGCTCTCTTTCTCCTCTCACATGTCTTCAACAGGTCCCTTATTGTGTAGATTACAGAGACGATTTAATCTGAATGGCATGCACAAGTTTGGGGATGTTGTTTTGGGGGGGATCTTTGAGATCAACTTTTTCAGTGCTTTTTCTGAACATTTTACTTCAGAGCCAAAAGATCCCATCTGCTATGGGTATGTCTTGTGATTATCAATGCTGTTATATAAAGACATGTAACAATTTTGTTTATATACAGATATTGAAGAATTGTACTTTTTAGCTTTGATCTTGTAGGTTTCAGACAGGCTCAGACCATGGCCTTTGCTATTGATGAAATCAACAGAAATTCCAAACTTCTTCCTAATTTATCGTTGGGATACAGTCTATATGATAGCTGCGGCAAACTAGGGATCTCATTTCGTGCAGCTCTGTCTATGACCAGTGGGAGAGGAGAGCCGTTTCAATTAAATGAGAGCTGTTACGGGAATCCTCCTGTGCTAGGAATTGTGGGAGATACTTCCTCAACCCGTACTATAGCTGTTTCTAGCATAGTAAGCTTGTACAGTCTACCAATGGTAAGTTGTCACCTATTTTCCAATCCCACAAGGCTTCTGGTTGATTGCCTGCTTTTTAAAGGCCAAGGCCAGATGCATTTGAATGAAATTGATGCAGATGGATCATAACTAATAATTGTTTTATCTTTTTCAATGTTTGACAGGTGAGTTTTTTTGCCACATGTTCCTGTCTGAGTGACAGGAGCCGGTTCCCATCTTTCTTTAGAACTATTCCAAGCGATGCATTTCAGGTAGAGCCCTTTCATTACCACAGGAACAATATTTTTACTCATGAACCTTTTGAAACATAAATGATCTGCATACAATTCAAGGCTTTAAAAGTTTATTAATGCCTTGATGCTGCGCAAGCTATTACATATTTATTTATTCAACCAGGTGCGGGCAATGCTCAAAATTCTCAGCCGGTTTAACTGGACTTGGGTTGGCCTTTTGATCAGTGATGAAGATTACGGACGCCACGCCGCACGTTTATTCCAGTCAGACCTGGCCCAGTCTGGTGGAGGCTGTCTGGCTTATCTAGAGGTTCTGCCGTGGGTGAACGATGTGGCTGAACTGCAGAGGATCGTTAGCATAATGAAGAAATCCACATCCCGTGTGGTTATTGTTTTTGCACATCCAAGCAACATGCTTAATCTAATGGAAGAGGTTGGTTATTCAAAAAATAGGGATCTAGTGCTGATTATTTTCTGTTCATGTTTGACAATGCTTGTAATATAATTAGTTGGATGTTTCTGTAGATGCAAAATTTAAATTAAAACTTCTTAATGCATATATTTTGTGTAATATAATTCCCAGGTAGTGAAGCAGAATGTAACAGGCCTACAATGGATTGCTAGCGAAGCCTGGAGTGCAGCCAAAATACTCCATACTCCCAGCTACATGCCTTTTCTTGCAGGCACTCTGGGTATTGCCATCCGCCGAGGGGAGATACCAGGACTCAAGGACTTCCTATTGACCATACGCCCTGACAATGACACACTCAGCAACCAGGACAACAACTTAGTGCGGGTTTCTCCTAACAGACTCAGTTTTTGATATGCCTTATTTGAACACCTTTCAATAGACATGTGATCTCAACACTGCTTATGCTTATTATTAATGCCCTTCATTAGGTAAAGAAGTTTTGGGAGCACATATTTCGGTGTAAGTTTGTTTCTGCTGGAATGGAGGTGGAAGGTCAGATTCAAGAACGACTATGTACAGGAAATGAGGTTCTAAGGAATATAGAGACTGAATTCCTGGATCTGTCTAACCTCAGGCCAGAGTACAATGTGTACAAGGCAGTATATGCCCTGGCACATGCCCTGCATGACCTTCTGCAGTGTGTTCCAGGGAGTGGGCCTTTCAAAGGTCAAAGCTGTGCCAGTTTACAGGGACTAGAGCCATGGCAGGTCTGTTTTCAGTTCAATATAATTGTATGGCCTTATTTCGCTGTGATTTATTTTCTGATTGAATCTAGATTTGAGAAAATCCATAGTTAAAACTGTGTGCAATGATTAAATGTTTTCAATGTCGTTTACATGTTTCGTCTACAGATTTTATATTACTTGCAAAGGGTCAATTTCACTACAGACTTTGGTGATCAAGTGTCATTTGATGAGAATGGGGATGCGTTACCAATCTATGATGTGATGAACTGGAGGTGGCTCCAAGATGGAAGCACAGAGGTTAACAATGTGGGAGAGGTTAAAGAATTGGCTTCAAAAATCATTGGCCTTGTCCTTGATAAAGACAAAATCTTTTGGAATTTTGAATCACAAAAGGTCTGCTTACCTTTTGTCAGGGACATGTTTCAATAATAAAATTAAATAATTTGATTAATAATTAACTCATTTTAATGTAATTAACTTTTTCTCCCTTAGCCTCCTGAATCAGTGTGTAGTAAGAGCTGTACCCCAGGCACCCGTATGGCCAGAAAGAAGGGTGAACCTGTCTGCTGCTTCGACTGCATTCCTTGTTCAGAAGGAAAAGTTAGCAATGGAACAGGTTTATTGAAATACAAATATTTATACAATGCACATCTTGAGTCGAAAGAAATTACCAAAATGTATAATTATTTCCTGTTTTCCGTTAGATTCAACCGAATGTACCAGCTGTCCAGAATCTTTTTGGTCCAACATCCAGCGTGATCACTGCATACCCAAAAGCATGGAATTTCTTTCCTATGTGGAACCCCTGGGAATCTCCTTGACCACTGCTTCATTATCTGGCACACTTTTATGCACTATTGTTTTGGGAATCTTCACCCGCCATCGTACCACACCAGTGGTTAGGGCCAACAACTCAGAGCTTAGCTTCCTCATTCTACTGTCACTCAAACTATGCTTTTTGTGCTCCTTGCTTTTTATTGGTCAACCAAGGCTGTGGACTTGTCAGTTTAGGCATGTTGCCTTTGGAATCAGCTTTGTGCTGTGTATCTCGTGTATCCTGGTGAAGACCATGGTTGTTCTGGCAGTATTCAAGTCCTCCAAACCAGGTGGTGGTAGTCTGAAGTGGTTTGGGGCAGTTCAACAGAGAGGGACTGTCGTGTTTCTGACTTTAATACAAGCAGCAGTTTGTATAACATGGCTTGTGTCTTCCTCACCAGCTCCTCATGAAAACACAGAGTACTACAATGACAGGATAGTAGTTGAGTGTGTAGTGGGGTCCACAGTAGGATTTGGAGTATTACTGGGCTATATTGGCTTACTGGCTATTCTCAGCTTCTTACTTGCATTCTTGGCACGGAATCTACCAGATAACTTCAATGAGGCCAAGTTTATCACCTTCAGCACGCTGGTCTTCTGTGCTGTTTGGATAGCCTTTATCCCAGCATATATCAACTCCCCTGGAAAATATGCAGATGCTGTGGAGGTATTTGCCATTCTATCTTCTAGTTTTGGGCTGTTACTGGCCCTATTTGGACCAAAGTGTTACATAATTCTCCTTAAGCCTGAGAAAAACAATAAGAAAGCTTTAATGGGACGAGGCACACCTAGATCATAGAAACATTGCAATGATTTGTCATTGTTGTTTTAATAAATACATTTACTCCATGAGTTTCTGATGAATTTAGACAATATTGCCACCATTCTATGATGATTTCCTTGATTAGCTAAATTGTAGCTATTTTAAATGTAAATCAGATATAAATCTGTAATGACTAGTTTGACCAACATATTTGTCAAAATAAGGAATAAATAAATACATATTTTATTCAACATCTTCAAGATTTTTTAATTTTTTGCCATAAAACGCATTCCTGTTTTACTTGAAAGTTCTTAAAGGTCCCATGGTGGACCATGGTCCAATGGTCCCCCAGTAGCTAAAAATTGCATTAGGTGTAAACGGAGAAGTAGCTATCTTGCTCCGTCTTTGAAAAAAGGATCGCTGAAACACTTCGATTTGGCTTCCGGCCCCATATGACATCATATGGGGCCATGTTACCTCCCCTTTCTCTACTTGGCCCGCCCAGAGAATTTGGCCCGCCAATGAGACAATGAGCTAGGACCGTGCGAGCGCCACATGTGTGTGTGTGTGAATACACACACTCCAGGCTACGGAGGCCAGCACACTCCAGGCTACGGAGGCCAGCACCCTCCAGGCTACGGAGGCCAGCACGCTATAAAACAGGAAGTAGCCATTTTGTATTAGTCTACATGTGGCATTCAAGCCATGATCCTCAGCTCCACAGTGTCATGTCATCCTTTGTTGTTACCTGTTAGACCAGGGGTCTTCAACCTTGGGGTCGCAACCCCAAGTGAGGTTGCAGAGGTACTGCAGTGGGGTCGCAAAATTATTCTTAGATTATTATTATTTTTTAAATACACATTAACATGAAAGTAATGACTAGCTAAATACAAAGAGAACGCCTACCTTACCTGATTGGAACGGAATTTGACAAGATGATGACAATATTACTTTTTCAAATATGCATTCCATAACAGTTATGTTAATGTGTATTCATGTTATTATTCATGTTAATGTGTATTTTCAGTAACTAACATTACATTTATGCAACATTGATGAAAGGCTACCCATGAATCATTGCGCTAAGATCAGTATCTGACACCTTCATAGCAGCGATTGAAAATAATTGTGTTAGGTATTTTGTGAGCCACAATGGATGGAGCTTTGTTACTAAGCCTTATTATTGTATGCACAATATAGGTTGTCCTACATGTTATTGTAGGCCCAGTTTAATATTTAACACAGTTTTATACAATATATGCAGTGGGGGGGGGGGGGGGGGGGTCCCAGCTCAGTCACTCTATCAGCTATGGGGTCCTTGGCCTAAAAATGTTGAAGACCCCTGTGTTAGACACCAGTGGCGGCTGGTGATAAAAATTGTTGGTGGGGCGCAGTAATAGAAAAAAATTAATTTGGTAGATTTGATTTCCTGTATTCTGGTGCATTTTGGAGATGGCCACTACCTATTACCTATTACCTACTATTCATTCAGATTCATAGCCTACATCCTGACTTGCAGGGCCTGGGCAAGCTTACAAGCTTACCCATTGTTGTTATAATGATATTGAGGCAAATCATGATCACTATAGCGTCCATTTTTGTGTCTCAATGGCTATTTCAAATGCAGTTAGAAATATGGCACAGTTGCTTTATATTGTTTATATGCTACAGGCCGAAAGACTAAATTAATATGTAACTTACTTGCTCCTTTTAAGTATAACATTGCTTGGGGAGTCCAATTCCTCCACTGAAATGGGTGGAAAGTGCTTTTACAACTCTCTCCTAGTTAGCAATCCATCTCTTCTCTGCTGTAGTAGTGTTGTGCGAGTGTTGCTGAGGGAGGTAGCCTATTTGATTGATTCGCTGAATTGTCCAATCGTGTGGTGAAAAAACAGAAAAGCCATACCATTGGCCTGGGGCACACACTGGTGCGCCCCGATGGCGACTTTTTTTGCGCCAATGAAAAGCCGCCTCTGCTTGATAGACAGCAAAAAGTTTGCAAGCTTACGTTGACTTCTACTTGGCCGGCGCCCCTGACCTGAAGGAGGGCTTTATTTCAAATGACCAATAACTAGCGTAGCCCAAATCATTGACATTCAGATGCATTTAAATGGTTGCTGGCAGTTGCAAGTATGGTCTATCACATAATTAAACGAGGATAAAATGAGGATATTTTTGTTGATTTATTTCGTATGTATAATAGTTTATTCAAAGTTGGCAGATATATTTGAGTGAATATTTCACACGGCGCCCTAGCGCCCTCTATTGACCAGCCGCCACTGTTAAACACATTGTCTGTAAGTAAATGTTTCTTTCCTGCCTTTATTGTGAACTATGTTTACTCCAGGAACACATTTATTCTACATGCTATGCTAATACCTCATACTTAGCCTCTAGCCTCCATTGTTTGTTACTTTTATACTTGCATGCTTTACCACTTCTGAGCTGTAATGCCAATGTTGGCAACAGCACCCAGCTAGAATCAATCGTCTCCACTCTCAGACCTGATGACTCCGGCCTCAACATCAACACATCAGAGGTGGTGAGAGCCCTCAAAAGGACTAAAAAGAACACAGCTCCAGGGCCAGGCAACATCTGTGGGCGTACCCTATGGCACTGTGCTGAGCAGCTGGGAGGTGTGTTCCAGCATCTGTTCCAGGGCTCTTTGACCAGCAGCACAGTCCCGCGATGTGGAAAAACTCAACAGTGATTCCCATCCCAAAGAAGGGCACCACCAAGGTTGTTGTCACCATTGTTTGTTACTTTTATACTTGCATGCTTTACCACTTCTGAGCTGTAATGCCAACGTTGGCAACAGCACCCAGCTAGAATCAATCATCTCCACTCTCAGACCTGATGACTCCGGCCTCAACATCAACACATCAACCACCAACTCACTCTGTGGATTATAGATGTGACTGTGGCAAGAATTTGTTTGTGTCGACAACACCACCTAGGGGAGGGGATGCCCTAGGACCAGAACTGTGCTAACTTACATGTGCTACAGCCCCCCGAGACACTACAGAGTATAGGCAATACAAGTTCGTACAATCCAGACCAGAGACTTGAGTTCAAAACATATATAATTTATTACCAATACCGGATACTACATACGTCAATATACAATAAACCGGCGGACTGGACAACCCACACAGTCGATTGAAGAGAAACGACAAACCAAACAAACTAAATAATAAAGCAGCATGCAGGGAGGATGCGTAGCCGCCTATAAAACAAAAGAAAACAACATATAAAGCAAACAATAATTTGGGCAAGCAGGTTAGACGGAGCCAGCAGCAGCACGACACTGCACCACCACACCAACACAAACAATAAGCATGAACAGCATGCAGGGCAGGTGAGGAAGCTGGGCAGCACACTACTGCATAACCGATTATACACAAAAGAAACAAATAAAGAAAACAATCATTTGCGCATGCAGGTTAGACGGAGCCAGCAGCAGCACGACACTGCACCACCACACCAACACAAACAAATAAGCAGGAACAGCATGCAGGGCAGGCGGGGAAGCTGGGCAGCACACCACTGCATAGCCGATTATACACAAAAACAAATAAAGGAAACAATCATTTGTGTATGCAGGTTGTTATGTGTTCAAGACCGAATCCTTGTGATAGAACAGAACAGCAGCCCTTCGGTGACATCAGGGCCACGATCCGCCTCAGCCCGTGGACCGATGAATGCCTCTCTCAGGTCTGGTCTGGTGAGCGGAGTTACAGCTCATCCACGGCTAACGGCACAACCGGAGAAGAGTTAGTCCTTCATTTACATGTGTTGACTGACAAGAGTAGCGAATTAATAACAGCCTACCTCCAGATGATCCCAAGCCAGCACCTACTTGCAGGTTTCAGTTGAAAACCTGCGCCACCGAGCCATGGACGCCCCTGGGGGATCATGGACATCACTGGGGCGATGGTGTGCACAGACCCCTGTCCCATAGGTGCTGTAAGCACCTGATAAACCACTGGACTCCAAAGATCCTGGATCTTGTGCCGCCCTCTAGCACTGTGGTCCCGAAGGTATACCAACTAGCCCACCTGCAGAGGTGCCTCATGAACCCTTTGGTCATGTCGCTCTTTCCGGCGACCAGCAGCTGCTACTAAGCGCTGTTGTGCCCCCTCAAAAGCCAACCTGAGCCGTGTTTGGTGCTCCACAACCCAGTCCTGCACACTTCCCGGTACTGGTTCCTGAACATGTCCCAAAAGGAAGTATATTGGGAGCGTGGGTTCTCGACCGAACATTAAGAAAAATGGGGATTCTCCCGTGGCTTGATGAGGAGTGGTGTTGTAACAGTAAACGACCTGCGGGAGGCAGCAAGTCCAGTCTCGTTTTCGTGTTACTGGTAAAGTACGTAAGAGATTCTGCAGGGTCCTATTAAAACGCTCGCACTGCCCATTACCAGCTGGATGATATGGTGTAGTGCGAGACTTCACCACGCCATATAGGGTGCAGACCTGCTGGATCAGGTTGCTTTCAAAGCACCTGCCTTGATCCGAATGAATACGGCCAGGGACACCAAACCTGTAAAACCACTCATTCAAAAGCACCGGGGCAACTGTGGCCGCTTGCTGGTCCCGTGTAGGGATAGCCTGTGTGTATTTGCTAAATACATCCGTTATAACCAGCACATTTTCAACCCCATTCTGTGCTGGCTCCAACTGGGTGAAATCAATAGCCACAATCTCATTGGGCCTAGATGCCAGCAAATGGCCCATGAAGCTATGGGGAACTGGTGCAGGGTCTTTGGCGATTTGACAACGGTCGCATTCTCGACACCACTGTTTGACATCTGCATACAGACCAGGCCAAAAACAGTGGCGGCGTACGAGCTCAGTGGTACGCTCCTCCCCCTGGTGGCCATGGTCCTGATGCAGCAGTTTCAGGACTTCTTGTCTGAGGGCTGTGGGCAGGAGGAGCTCTAACGTCTCCTCACCCTCATCTCACTCCTCATCGGGACGGAAAACCCGACGATGTAATACCCCTTCCTTTTCCACCAATCGATCCCAGTGGCGCAGGAACCCCAGAGCTGGTTTAGAGGCACAATGCCACGCCTCGGTGGAAGGTGGCGCCCGTCTTACCCAGAAGGCCAAAACTTCTTTCAAACAAGGAATGTCGGCCTGCATGGCGCGGATGTCAGAGGGGGAGTGACCTGGGAGGACCGATATTATTGACTGTGTTGCCGTCACCACAGGGTTTGGTGCAGAAGCCTGCTGCAGGCAGACTGGGACCGAAGTTCCAGGGAGAGCCGACCCACCCAAGTTCGCACTGGACAGGTACTTCCTTGAGAGCATCAGCGTTCTTATTGCTGCGGCCAGAGCGATACTTGATCTCAAAATCAAAAGACGCCAGCTGGGCTGCCCATCGATGTTCGGTGGCCCCCAGCTTGGCAGACTGGAGGTAGCTGAGGGGATTGTTGTCAGTGAATACCACACATTTGTGCCCCAGCAGATATTCCCTGAATTTCTCGGCCATGGCCCACTTGAGTGCAAGAAATTCTAACTTCATTGAACTGTAGTTGTCCATATTGCGCTCAGTGGGCCGTAGACCCCGGCTTGCGTAAGCAACGGGCCGGACCACTCCCTCCTGTTCCTGAGAGAGGACGGCTCCGAGACCACTATGGCTCGCATCCACCTCCAAGACAAAAGGCAGGGCAAAATCAGCATAAGCTAAAACCGGTGCGGATACCAATCTGGTTTTCAAAACCTCAAAACTCTCTTCACACAGGGTCGTCCACGCCCCTGCCAGACTACGGCTGGACCCCGCCTACTTTTTGTGCCAGAGAGGTCTGCCACTAGCTTGTGCAGAGGGCCAGCAAGTTTTGCAAAGCCTGCCACGAAGCGCCGGTAGTAACTTGCAAACCCTAAGAATGAGCGCAGTTCGGAGATGTGCTGGGGCCGCGGCCACTTAGCCACTGCCT
Source organism: Micromesistius poutassou (assembly GCF_964030765.1). Classification (NCBI taxonomy): domain Eukaryota; kingdom Metazoa; phylum Chordata; class Actinopteri; order Gadiformes; family Gadidae; genus Micromesistius; species Micromesistius poutassou. The sequence continues at coordinate 4,513,081 of NC_140274.1, read as the reverse complement.
CGATCTTAGCCAGATCAGTAGCCACTCCCTTGTTGGAGATCACGTGTCCTAGGTAACTGACCTGCTGTCTGAAGAAAGCACATTTCTCCAATTTGGCCTTCAGCCCTTCTTTATGAAGGCGTTGGAGAACGACTTCCAAACGCTGCAGATGTTGAGTGACAGAAGACGAAAAGACAACAATGTCATCCAAATAAAGGAGCTGGGACTGGCACTGTTGGTCTCCGAACATACGCTGCATTAAGCGCTGGAATGTGCCCGGGGCGTTACATAGCCCGAAGGGCATCCTGTTCCATTCGAATAAACCAAACGGTGTGCAGAAAGCTGTTTTGGGTATATCCGCTTCAGAAACTGGGACTTGATTGTAACCGCTAGCAAGGTCCATTGTAGAGAACCACTGGGCCCCTGCGAGTGCATCTAAGCTTTCTTCAATACGGAGTAGGGGAAAGGAGTCCTTGCGAAGGCTCCCATCCTTCTTTTTGGCCAGAACAATAGGTGACGCATAAGGGCTACAACTCTCCCTCACTACCTGCGACTCCAGAAGCTGATTGATGTGAGCTTTTACCCCCTCGTAATCCGAGGGTGGGATACGCCTTTGCCGCACGGGTACTTTGTCAAGGAGTGGGATGTCATGGGATATTAGATTGGTGCAACCCAAATCACCCTCATGAGCTGAGAAAACAGTGCTATATCTGTGTAACAGACTCCTTGCCACAGTCTGTTCTTGTTCAGATAAGGCGGACAGGTCAATTGCGTCAATCCGATCCGGTGTGGTGCTAGAGGCTACCTGGGAGGACATAGTGGCGGTGGTGGGCCTGATCTCTGCAACACTAGCAGGTAAGCTTACGACTTCTGTACTTCTTATGGAGCCTAGAGTAGCGCAGGGGTAGAGGAGAACTTCAGTTAACCCTACATTAACCATTGGGACATAGGCTGTGCCCCTGAGGACCTGGACCAAGCAGGGGGACGCCAGTAACTCTGCTGGCAGCCCTGAATTCAGGAGGCTCAAAAAATGCAGTCTGACCTGAAAACTCCTCTGAACAGGTATTGGCAACAAATTTCATAGTACCCCCGGCTATTCGAACAGCCTCTGGACCTCGGAGCCGGGCCACGCCAAAATGCCTGATCAGAGCCTTTATGGCCGACCGATGGCACTGCTGTAATGCCTCAATGACGGGACCTGGAGCTTGTGACACCGACGGAGCATCAAACAGAGAGGGGCCATGTGCTCCAAAAAGTTTGTGGTAACAACGGCTAATCACGTTCATACCAAGTACCCCAGGGACAGCAGGTGGACCTCCAGCAGGATCCTTGACTACCAGAATACCACAGTGAGTCATTGTCTTACCACACAAAACGACCTCCAATTCTAAGTAGCCAATATACGGAATGGCCAGGCCATTCGCCGCCTTAAGCTGAGGCCAATGACATGACTGGAGCCGTGGTTCAGCAGCTCAGTGGGCTTCAGTTTCCCGGCTGCTGGGAAGAATGGGCTGCGCTCACTTGACTGGGGGGCCGGCCAGAGGTGGAATTGGCACGAGGGCAAAAGGGGACTCGTTCCCCGTCACAGTCACTGGCAAAATGACCTGGCTGTTGGCATCTTCTACATATTACGGGACCCGAGTGTTGGGGCCTACTAGGGAATGAGGGGTGTTGCCTACTAGGGAAGGAGGGGTGTCACAGGGAGGCCACCGTCTGAGTAAGATAAAATAAAATAAAATAAAATAAAAAGAAAAAGATGAAAGAACTCAAGTCTCAGCCTTTAAGGAGTGTGATCCTGCCGTCAACGCCAATTGTGACCGTGGCAAGAATTTGTTGGTGTCGACAACGCCACCTAGGGGAGGGGATGCCCTAGGACCAGAACTGTGCTAACTTACATGTGCTACAGCCCCCCGAGACACTACAGAGTATAGGCAATACAAGTTCGTACAATCCAGACCAGAGACTTGAGTTCAAAACATATATAATTTATTACCAATACCGGATACTACATACGTCAATATACAATAAACTGGCGGACTGGACAACCCACACAGTCGATTGAAGAGAAACGACAAACCAAACAACCAAACAAAATAATAAAGCAGCATGCAGGGAGGATGCGTAGCCGCCTTTAAAACAAAAGAAAACAACAAATAAAGCAAACAATAATTTGGGCAAGCAGGTTAGACGGAACCAGCAGCAGCACAACACTGCACCACCACACCAACACAAACAATAAGCATGAACAGCATGCAGGGCAGGTGAGGAAGCTGGGCAGCACACTACTGCATAACCGATTATACACAAAAGAAACAAATAAAGAAAACAATCATTTGCCCATGCAGGTTAGACGGAGCCAGCAGCAGCACGACACTGCACCACCACACCAACACAAACAAATAAGCAGGAACAGCATGCAGGGCAGGCGGGGAAGCTGGGCAGCACACCACTGCATAGCCGATTATACACAAAAACAAATAAAGGAAACAATCATTTGTGTATGCAGGTTGTTATGTGTTCGAGACCGAATCCTTATAGAACAGAACAGCAGCCCTTCGGTGACATCAGGGCCACGATCCGCCTCAGCCCGTGGACCGATGAATGCCTCTCTCAGGAACAGCTGGTCTGGTGAGCGGAGTTACAGCTCATCCACGGCTAACGGCACAACCGGAGAAGAGTTAGTCCTTAATTTACACGTGTTGACTGACAAGAGTAGCGAATTAATAACAGCCTACCTCCAGATGATCCCAAGCCAGCACCTACTTGCAGGTTTCAGTTGAAAGCCATGCAAAGTAGCCACCCCCAACGCCACAGAGCCATGGACGCCCCTGAAGCCAAAACATAAGCAAAACCAAGGACATGATTGTGACCTTTTCACCCAAACATAGACAGTTGGCTGAGGCAGTCACCACTATCATCCAGCAGGAGCCAGTGGAGATAGTGGAGGTATACAAATATCTGGGAACAGCCTTCGACAACCTGCTAAGGTTTTCCTCTAACACAGAGGAAATCCTTAAAAAGTGCCATCAGAGACAGTACCTACTCAGGAAGCTCATTTGGGATTAACAAAGACATTCTCACCACATTCTACTACGCATTCATTGAAAATGTAATAACCTTCTCTTTCACTAGCTGGTTCCACTCCATCACCCTGCAAAACAGAACCCGCCTGTTGAGTGTGGTTAAGGTCTGCTCAAAAATTATTGAGCAGCCCTCTCAGTATGCGTGCTGCTTATGTTTGTTGATTGTGTCCCTTATTGAAATAAGCTACTGTAATGTGCCCTTTTAAATTGCCCCTTGGGGACAAATAAAGTGCTTTGAAGTTGAAGTTGAAGAAGTTTCCTTTTGTTTTTATGTTTAACAATTTTCAAGCTTTAGTAAAAAAACTCAACACAGAACCCCGTTCTCCTCGAGTCATTTGAAGTTTAATGTTTAGCTGACTGGATAGCTGGATGTTCATCCAGCGAGAACAGTACAGGTTGGGTTGGTTGGATCAACACCTGCACCGAGGCACTTAGCTCTGTGGGGTATATGGTGCGTTTTTCCATTGTTCTGTGAAAATAAAGGCAACTCCCGTAGTCATACAGTGTATGAGGCATGGGAGTTGTCATACAATAATAACCCAGGGCTCGCATCTGGTTATTCCCTTGCTGCTCACCACGTATTCGTAACACAGTCCAGGAACTCCCCCAGCACTGATAGGCATTTACAATCTTAAAAAAATAGGTTACTGGCAAGGGGGTTGGCATTTAACTATTATAAAGTCAAGAAATAATTTAGATTGCAAAAGCTTGGGTCAGATTGGAGGACCATCATGAGAGCCCATAAAGAATCACACTTGCTTGTATCTGTATGTTTATTTTTATTGTTTTTCTCTTCTCATATGTCTTCAACAGGTCCCTTTTCTTGTAGATTACGGAAAGAATTTAATCTGAATGGAATGCACAAATCTGGGGACGTTATTCTGGGAGGGATCTTTGAGATCAACTTTTTCACAACATCTTCTGAACATTTTACTTCAGAGCCAAAAGATCCTATCTGCTATGGGTGAGCATGTTTGTACATGCTTGTGATAATCAAGGCTTTTTAACTTATCTAAAAATGCTGTTTATACACAACAGACTTTGTATTAATATTGTTTTTTTAGCTTTGATCTTGTAGGGTTCAGACAGGCTCAGACCATGGCTTTTGCTGTTGATGAAATCAACAGAAACTCCAAACTGCTTCCTAATTTATCGTTGGGATACAGTCTATATGATAGCTGTGTCAAACTAGGAATCTCGTTCCGTGCAGCTCTGTCTATGACCAGTGGGAGAGGAGAGCCATTTCAATTAAACGAGAGCTGTTACGGGTATCCTCCTGTGCTAGGAATTGTGGGAGATACTTCCTCAACCCGTACTATAGCTGTTTCTAGCATATTAAGCTTGTACAGTCTACCAATGGTAAGTTTTCACCTATTTTCTAACAAAGGACAAGGCAAAATAACTGCTAAATAAATTGATTCAGATGCATCATAATTTATTTAAAAAAAAAAATGTTTCACAGGTGAGTTACTATGCCACGTGTTCCTGTCTGAGTGACAGGAACCGGTTCCCATCTTTTTTTAGAACTATTCCGAGTGATGCATTTCAGGTAAAGAGCTTTCATTACCACATAAACAATATTTGTAACAATGAATCTTTAGCATCATAAATTATCTGCATGCAACGCTTTCAAAGTTTAATTAGATATTGAAACATGAAGGAAAATATTCCGACTTGATGCTCCGCAAGCTATAACACATTTGTTTATTCAACCAGGTAAGAGCTATGCTCCAAATTCTCAGGCGGTTTAACTGGACTTGGTTTGGACTCTTGATCATTGACGAAGACTACGGACGCCATGCTGCCCGTTTATTCCAGTCAGACCTGGCCCAGTCTGGTGGAGGCTGTCTGGCTTATCTAGAGGTTCTGCCCTGGGGAAACAATATGGCTGAGCTGCAGAGGATTGTTGGCATAATGAAGAAATCCACATCCCGTGTGGTTATTGTTTTTGCACATCCAAGCAACATACTTGATCTCATGGAAGAGGTTCATTATTTTGGTATAAATAGGGATATGGTGATGGTTATTCTTTTAGCATATTTAATAAAGGCAGTAATATAACAGACTTTTGAATATAATTTGTTAATCAATACTACAGGTAGTAAAGCAGAATGTTACAGGCCTACAGTGGATGGCCAGTGAAGCCTGGATTGAAGACAAAGTACTTCATATTCCCAGCTACAGGCCTTTTTTGGCAGGCACTCTGGGTATTGCCATCCGCCGGGGGGAGATACCAGGACTCAGGGACTTCCTACTGAGAATACGCCCTGACAATGACTTACTCCGCAGCCAGGACAACAATATAGTGCGGATTTCACCTAACCTTTTATGTCTTGTAGGAACACTTTTCAATATATATGTAATCTCAATGCTACTAATGTTTCCTTATGAACCCTTCCTATTTATCAATTCCCCTTCATTAGGTGAAGCAATTTTGGGAGCATGTATTTCAGTGCAAGTTTGTAATCCCTGGCATGGAGTTTGAAGGGCAGACTCTAGAAAGACTATGTACAGGGAATGAGAGTCTAAGGAATATAGAGACTGCATTCCTGGATCTGTCTAACCTCAGGCCAGAGTATAATGTGTACAAGGCAGTATATGCCCTGGCACATGCCCTACATGACATTATGCAGTGTGTTTCAGGGAGTGGGCCTTTCCAAGGTCAAAGTTGTGCCAGTTTACAGGGACTAGAGCCATGGCAGGTCTGTTTTAAGTTCAATATAATTGTATTGCTCTATTTGCTGTGATTTATTTGTAGATTTAATGTCAATTTGATAAATAAATAGTTTTCACTGGTTTTACCGTTTTTTTGTGTCCTACCATACAGATTTTATATTACTTGCAAAAGGTCAATTTCACTACAGACTTTGGTGACCAAGTGTCATTTGATGAGAATGGGGATGCTTTACCAATCTATGATGTGATGAACTGGAGGTGGCCCCCAGATGGAAGAGCAGAGGTTAAAAATGTGGGAGAGGTCAAAGAAATGGCCTCAAAAATCGTTCATCTTATCCTTGTTGAAGACAAAATCTTTTGGAATTTTGAATCAAAAAAGGTCTGCTTCAAAACGACATATTGCTGGTGTCCTGTTTAATTTTTATGATGACAATATGAAATCTTTAAATGCAATCAACTTGTTCCCCACTTAGCCTCCCAAGTCAGTATGCAGTGCAAGCTGTCCCCCAGGCACCCGCATGGCCAGAAAGAAGGGTGAACCTGTCTGCTGCTTCGACTGCATCCCTTGTTCAGAAGGAGAAATTAGCAATGGAACAGGTTTGCTTGAAATACATATATTCATACAATGCACATCTTTAGTCAAAATAAATGACCAAAGATAATAATTACTTGTTGTAGTGAATACATTCCTGTTTGTTAGATTCAACAGAATGTACCAGCTGTCCAGGGAATTTTTGGTCCAACCACCAACGTAATCACTGCGTCCCCAAAAGTATGGAATTTCTTTCCTATGTGGAACCCCTGGGAATCTCCTTGACCACTGCCTCATTATTTGGAGCACTTTTATGCATTATTGTTTTGGGAATCTTCACCCATCATCGGACCACACCAGTGGTTAGGGCCAACAACTCAGAGCTTAGCTTCCTCATTCTGCTGTCACTCAAACTATGCTTCTTGTGCTCCTTGTTTTTCATTGGTCAACCAAGGCTCTGGACTTGTCAGTTGAGGCATGCAGCATTTGGGGTCAGCTTTGTGCTGTGTGTCTCGTGTATCCTGGTGAAGACCATGGTAGTTCTGGCGGTTTTCAAGGCCTCCAAACCAGGTGGTGGTGGTAGTCTAAAGTGGTTTGGGGCAGTTCAACAGAGAGGGACTGTTGTATTTCTGACTTTAATACAAGCAGCAGTTTGTACAACATGGCTTGTGTCTTCCTCACCAGCTCCACATGAAAACACAGAGTACTACAAAGACAGGGTAGTAGTTGAGTGTGTAGTGGGGTCCACAGTAGGATTTGGAGTATTACTGGGCTATATTGGCTTACTGGCTGTTCTCAGTTTCTTGCTTGCATTCTTGGCACGCAATCTACCAGACAACTTCAATGAGGCCAAGTTTATCACCTTCAGCACGCTGGTCTTCTGTGCTGTTTGGATAGCCTTTATCCCAGCATATATCAACTCCCCTGGAAAATATGCCGATGCTGTGGAGGTATTTGCCATTCTATCTTCTAGTTTTGGGCTGTTACTGGCCTTATTTGGACCAAAGTGTTATATAATACTCCTTAAGCCTGAGAAAAACACTAAAAAAGCTTTAATGGGACGAGGCACACCAAGATCATAAAAAAGTGCAATGATTGAGTTAAATGATTGAGTGAAAAATGTTAACTACATTACTTAGATTAAATTAATGATTTGTCACTATAAAAAATATAGTCATTTTAAATTGAATAAAGTTATATATATGTAATGATTGTTTTAATTTTCATATCTGTGAAATTAAATATAAATCTTGTATTCGACATTGATGTCACTTTTTTATTTGATCAAACTAGGCAAGCCTTATTTTTACACTCACTCAATTTTGGTTACATAGCACCTTTCAAGCAACTATGCAGCCCAAAGTGCTTCACAGAGCAAGTCTAAAACAAAACTACAAAACAGTAAACAATTGCAACAATAATATTACAAAATAAATAAGCAAGGGAATAAACAAGGGATTAAAAAATATTTAACCAATGAATAATAGGTAAATGCCAGGCTAAAAAAAGAGCCTTAAAGTTTCTTTGAATGAATGAAAAATGTCCACGAGGTGGTTATCTCCATAAAGTGCTAATGACCGAAAGTGCACAGACTTTTGCCCAAAACATTATGATCTCGGTCTTGTCTTCATTTAGCTGTAGGATGTTGTGTGACATTGATACATTAGTGTAATATAAACATTGCACTAACCATTTAATGGGGTTAAACTTCAACATTTTCTAAAATCTTACCTAAGGGACTACAGAAGAAAATCATATTTTTTGCTAACTCTGGCACATTTACATTTTGAGGTAAACAAAAAAATTCAGTTGATGTGCATTTTTCCTTTTAAATAAACAAATAGATAAAGGGAGTTTTTAGAAGGGTCCGTAGTTGATCAAAGCTGCATAATCTATGTTACCTTTTTGGGGAAGCTTCTAATCATTGCCATTTTTAAGTCGTTAGGTAAGGCGCCTGTGAACAAACAGTTAACAATAATTAAGCATTCCTCTGAAAGGCAGTAAGAAACAAAAAAAAATTGTTTTGGATCAAGTGAGCAGGTTTTAATTCAGAAACCGCCATTCTAATCACCTATGTATTAATTAATGTAACCACAGTTAATGTTTCTGATGTTTCTTTAGAGACTCATCAGAGCCCCAATATCCTAGCCCCAGGGTTCCATTCACTTCTTGCCTTCAACAGCATGGATGTAAATAGAACACAATGCATGCAATGCAATGAACGTGTAACACACACCTGGACCCTTAATCAGTTGGATTAAAAAGCCAAAGACATGTCTTGTTATTTGGCCAGTTAAGGTTAAATGACCCCAAAATAATTGTGCATAATGGAATGCTTTTTATATCAACAAATAACTTGTAATGAGGTTTCAGGGGTGGTGCAAAAATGAAACAAATGGAACCTTTCTTTGAATAGATGTATTTTTTAATGAAACAGCATAATTGTGTCGCATTATTATTAAGGCATTTTAATTTGACATACTAAACAATTAAGTACATAAGTCTGCCTATGTAACGCAATAAAACAAAGTAATTTATTTTATTTCATTATATCCTTATTCCATTACCTATCCATTACCTAATTAAAAAGCTTATTAATGAAACAACAAAAAAGCATCTTGTGTTATTTTTTACCCATTACATTTTTCTTGGTGTTTTTCTCTGGCCTAAACACAATTATGAAACATTTCGGAACAAATATACAGATAATCAATCCAAAACTAGAGGCCAATATGGCAAAAATCTCAACAGCTACAGTGAACTTCCCAGGGGAACTGATGTAAGCTGGGATAAAAGTAGTCCAAACAGCACAGAATATTAGCATGCTAAATGTGATGAGCTTAGCTTCATTAAAATTGTCAGGTAGTTTTCGGGCTAGAACAGCTAACACAAAACAAAATACAGCAAGGAGCCCGATGTACCCAAGCACAGCCCAGAAACCTAATGCTGAGCCTAATGCACATTCTAGAATGATTTTCTCCTTGTAGGTAGTCAGGTTTCTAATAGAGAAAGGAGGCTTCAAAACCAACCAAATTGTGCAGATCAGAACTTGAACAAATGTAAAAGATACTACAGTCATTCTCTGCTGCGTAGGGCCAAACCATTTTGCTACATTGCTTCCTGGTTGTGTAGCTTTAAACGCCATTAACACCACTATAGTCTTGCCCAGAACACAAGAGATACAGAGGACAAAGGTGATACCAAAAGCTGTGTGGCGAAGCATACAGGACCAGTCTGAAGGTGGACCAATGAAAGTCAGAGAACACAGGAAACATAAAGTCAAGGAGAAGAGCAGCAGGAAGCTCAGCTCAGAGTTGTTGGCCCTAACAATAGCAGATGCTCTGTGCTGGAAGAACACTATGGCTGTAACAATGGTCAAACAGGCTCCTGCTATAGAGAATACTGCCAAAATAATTCCCAGGACCTCATGCATAGAGAGAAACTCAACAGGCTTAGGAAGACATACGTTTTTCTCTTCATTTGGCCAGAACTCATTGGGACAAGGGAAACAATCTGACGAATCTGGAAAGAATAACACAAACTATTGAATCAGGAGAGGCTTTTGAAAAATGTTTAGCATCGTGAATAAAATGTGTTATACCTGTAGTATTGCTTATCTCTCCTTCAGCACATGGTACACAGTCATAGCAGCAAACCGGTTTCCCCTTCTGGAGAACCTTGCGTGTTCCCGGTGGACAGCTGTCACTGCATACAGACACAGGCACCTATGCATGCACACATAAACATACAGCTTTACATGCAGCAAGAAGACAATAAATTTAATTAAATTAATTAAAAGTATAAGTAGTTATTCCTGCCTGTCCACCACCATCTGACCAGCTGATGTTCTTTATCATATTGAACTTCTGACCAATAGGAAGCGAGTCATCGTAGTGTCCCACTTTTACAAACTCCAGACCACCGTTCTCATTTTTCTGCCAGTTAATCAGCTCATAAAAGGCCACAGGGTCACCGTTGGCATCAAATGAGACATGGTAACCATGACGAGAGAAATTAACCCTTTTCAACTGATCTAAAACCTGTATATAGTGAAAAAAATGGTCAATATCTATATCAATATAGCAAACATATTTTTTACAAAGAAGATATACAGTATGTATATATTTAATGACCTGCAATGGCTTGATCTTCATGAATGGATCACATTGTACTGTGGAGTTTATCTTGTTACACACTATTTTGTGTATAGCGTGTGCTATTGAGTAAACAGCTTTGTACACCATGTTTGTGATTCTGAGCTGAGAGGTGTCAGTGTATGGGCTTTGGAGCTTCTGTATATCTTCAGTTCCATCACACACATTGTCCGCTGAGCCAGCCTCTACAAACCGAGACATAGGCTTGACGTGAAAAATATATTTTACGGTTTTCATGGCATGCAGCAACTGTGATTCTGTCTCAAAATAACTAAATTGTATGACAACTGAAACCCTATATATACAAGCTTTTTTCATATATATATTTTTTTTAAGTAGATCCAATTTTCTAAAAGCTTCTATGTTTGTTTATTTGGTTTCATGAAAGTCCATTTGGTTAATGTCCCAACAAAATATCAGGTCTAATCGTTAAATGGTATGACGAAATTGATTAATCTCACTTTTTTCTAGTTGGCAGTTGAATGCACCCTCCCACAATTCAGTAAGCAGCTGAGATGCAACTACTTTGGCAGGGGAAAGATCTAAAAGGTATTCTCTAAATCCAGGTACCACAGATTGTGGAATACCAAATCCAATGGCCCCAGCACAAATGCCGAACTTCAGAAATTCAGGAGCAGTTCCCCATGCTTCACTGCCTATCCATTGTCTGGGAGGAAAGGGCTTGCGGTCCAACTCCTCCAACAGAATCTTCATATCTCCTGATGCTGTGAATGACACGACAATAGAGGCTGTAGACCTGAAAATATGGCATACAATTACTTTAAGGTCATAACAAAAAAGAGAAACATAGACATAATGGTCTGCCTACATATGGGATGTTTATAGAGAACAAATGTTAACAAATCATAATCTAAAAAAAGTTAAAGAAATATAGACATTATTTTTCATTTAATTCAAAATTCAAAATTTTAAATCATAATTTTGTCTATTTCATTAACTACAATATGAATAATTAACTCGTAAACCTGCGGATAACGTCAGCAACTTGTTGAATCTTGCTCTGTGGATCAGTGCGATAGAAAGATTCAGAGTATTCCACACATATACCCTCTTTGTGCGCTGCTCTTAAAAAGGACGCCATCCCATTGTTACCATAGTCTGATCTAGACCGGACAGCGCCAATCCAAGTCCAACCAAAATGTTTCACAAGTTTGGCAAGAGCTTCTGCCTGGAACTGGTCACTGGGGATGGTTCTAAAAAACGTTGGGTATTGCGTCTTGTCAGACAAACACGCACATGTAGCAAAGTGACTAACCTGAAGGAGAGAAAAAAAAAACATGACAATACCTTTTTAAAGAAAAACACACCACAGAAGTTACTAGTTATTTATAAAAATTATGCATTGTTAGAAAAATTACTTGTGGAATGTCAAAGGGCCCGATGATTCGCGAAATGCTCATACTTGGCGTGGATCCAGACTCACCAACTACAGCCATTACCCTACCAGATCGTGAACAGCCTTTGTTTGACTCATACAACTGCTGCAAGCCGTTTGCAAGCTGAAATGCCACCTGGACAGCTACGGGTACCGAGGCACAGGAGTCATGGATTTGGTAACCGAGTGTAATGCCCGGCAGAAGCTCCGTGCTGTTGTTAATTTCTTCGATGGCGAAGACCATAGCACGTGCAAAGCGTAATTCACGCGTGTCCATGCTGCAAAGAGATGGGCAAATACAATCATTACATTTAAAAGATAAACGTTTGAATCAATGTTAATGCAGCTGCAGATCTTCTTTATTGATCTGATATAACACATTATATATTTATTGATAATATTTTATATTAAAGAAAATATATAAGAAAAATGTGTGTTCCACAACAAATCCATTTTTACCTGTGCACTATTTTCCCCCTCTAACTCACCTCCCTGTACATTCTAGTGGCTCTGGTAGGCTGGTGTAGTTATGATTCACTGTTTTGATGTAGTTATGTATCGAAAAAACACCTCCAATAAGGTAGTCCCCTTCCAGTGTGAATGCAGTGGACCGAGGATTGCCTCGAAGCATACATTTAACAGAATTAGTAGCATTCCCTGCATCAGATAAATCCCCAATCCCAACCTTACCACCATTCTCTGGCCCTGTAGGGCCAGGTCTTTGTAGAGGGCCATCTGCAGACTCTTGCAATGCAAGAGCAAGACTAAGCACAACTAATCCCAGAGAGAGGGTTTGCCCAAACATAACAATTACAGAGCTCTTCATCCTTATCAGCGTAGGGCGTAACAACGTTAGGGTCGGCTTAGCTCAGGAGGTAGAGCAGGTTGACTTGTAACCGGATGAGTTGACTTCTTCATTACAACAGTTTATATAGACTCTCCAAAAGCTGCTGACTCTTTGTTACAGTATGTGTCATTTACTGCTTCAGTACATTTAGTTTCTGGAACCAATCAAAAACCAGATGAAACAAAATAACAATTCTATGAACATAAATTACATAGCTGACGCTTTTACAGAGACTTACAATATGCACATTCAACCATGAAACAACACATTATCTTCGCTATAACGCAACCTCAAATATAACGCAGACCCATTTTTGAGGCAAGATATAATGTATAATGTTTCCCTTGGCAATTTAGTTGATTTTACTCAGAGTAAACGCAACAGCATCATAAAACAGCAAAGCATATTTTTTACTAAGGTCTACTATATGAAGACATAATGGTCAAGTTGGTTGTACTTTTGAAATATTCATGTCCAATTCTTTCAATTAGTTGTGTTGTAATTTCCTAAAATTAAATTACGATGTGTGATGTGGTTGTTTCTACATACACTGTAATTAAAACAAAATTAATATGCAGGTTGTTTTTCTAAGGCAAAACAACGTGAAATAATTAGATTCTTGCTATAATGCAATCACGGGAATAACACGGTCAGTCATTTAGGGGCCCCAATAACCACGTTATAGCGAAGATTAAGTGTACAACTCAAAATAGTACATCAAATCAATTAAATAAGCAAACTTCTTCAAGTGCTACAATTTAAAGATAAGAGGTAGAGCAATCTAAAAATGTTCATGGCCCAGGATCTGTACAGATTAGATGTGTGGGAACTATTGATGCGAATTCAATCAAACCACTTCCTGAATTCAATCCATTTTAGTAAGTAATCACAGTGCTGATTTTAAAATGTGTGTACAATTTGGCTGGTCTATATACACTGAGTTGCCATCTAGGTGTTCCTCGAAATAATTTCTCATGAATTAAGATCAAATATATGTTATACCTGTATATGTGTCCATGTGTTAAACATGATATGTTTAACACATGGATGAGATGATCTTAAAGATGCAATGTGTAGGATTTACTGGCTTCTAGCGGTGAGGTTACAGATTGCAACCAATTGTTTTTTAAAAATAGTGTCACACTGTGCATTTATTCCCTCTTGTATTCCATTGTAATGTTTTTCATTGATATTTTATGTTTATTTGTGTTTGCTGAATAACATTGCAGCGTTGCAATGTTATGTAATGTTAATGTTACAACGTTGCAGTATTGCTTACTTTTTCATTCCACTTTTTCCCACTGGCAATTGCCTTCTTGCAGTAATAATTCAGTAAAGGAGGTGCTCAGCCAGTGCATGTGTTTTATCTATTGTTTTACGATTAGCATTGCATGTTGACAGCTCAAAAACAAAGCTGTGTGTTTAATTTGAATCAGGGGTCTTCAACGTTTTTAGGCCAATAGCTGATAGAGTGACTGAGCTGGGACCCCCCACTACATATATTGTATAAAACTGTGTTAAATATTAAACTGAGCCTACAATAACATGTAGGACAACCTATAGTGTCATGTATAAACATACCTTGATTGTGCATACAATAATAAGGCTTAGTGACAAAGCTCCATCCATTGTGGCTCACAAAATACCTAACTCACAATTATTTTGATAAGAGGTCCTGACTCAATCGCTGTTATGAAGGTGTCAGATACTGATCTTACCGCAATGATTGATGTGTAGCCTTTCATCAATGTTGCATAAATGTAAAATGTTAGTTACTGAAAATACACATTAACATGAATAATAACATGAATCCACATTAACATAACTGTTATTGAATGCATATTTGAAAAGTATATGTTGGATTCATGTTAATGTGTATTAAAAAAAACACAAAAAAAACGATCTAAGAATAATTTTGCAACCCACTGCAGTACCTCTGCGACCCCACTTGGGGTCGCGACCCCAAGGTTGAAGACCCCTGACTTAGGAAATGCAGCCAAGAATTGTATGTTTTATGACAAATGTTTCTGTAAATGACATTGTTCATTCTTATGTGGCAACATGAATTTAGTGCAATAATAAAGATACTTTGCTGTTATTATCGTAATGCAGACCAGTCTTAAAGTCTTAAAACATTATTTAAATAGGCAAAGGGGATGGATTTTGACTGTTTATAAAGATGTGTTTGAGAAAGGTGGCATCAGATTGGAGGGCAGTCATGAGAGCTCATAAAGAATCACACTTGCTCATATGTGTATTTTTGTTTGTGTTCTCATTCTCTTCCCATATGTCTTCAACAGGTCCCTTCTATTGTACATTACAGAGACATTTTAATCTGAATGGAATGCACAAGTTTGGGGATGTTATTCTGGGAGGGATCTTTGAGATTAACTTTTTCACTACATTTTCTGAACTGTATTTTACTTCGGAACCGAATGATCCCATCTGCCATGGGTGAGTCCGTCTAGGATGGTGTTGATCAAGACTATTTATCATCCAATGACACATAATACTTTTGCTTATACACAGATATTGTACTATTATTATTGTTTTTCAGCTTTGATGTTCTAGGTTTCAGACAGGCCCAGACCATGGCATTTGCTGTTGATGAAATTAACAGAAACTCCAAACTGCTTCCTAACATATCTTTGGGATACAGTCTTTATGATAGCTGCAGCAAACTAGGGATCTCTTCCCGTGCAGCTCTGTCTATGACCAGTGGCAGAGGAGAGCCGTTTCAATTAAATGAGAGCTGTTACGGGTATCCTCCTGTGTTAGCAATTGTGGGAGATTCATCCTCAACACGTACTATTGCCATTTCTAGTATCCTAAGCTTGTACGGTCTACCAATGGTAAGTCAAATTTCAGAAAAAAATTCTGTTTGACCATTGTCATTACCTACAAAATGATTAGTTGGAAATAATCAACATAAAGGTCAAATTATAAATATGGGCCATGATAATAAATTATATCTTTGCTTTCATAGGTAAGTTATTTTGCCACATGTTCCTGTCTGAGTGACAGGAGGCAGTTCCCATCATTCTTTAGAACTATTCCAAGTGATGCATTTCAGGTAGATTTAATTACCACAGGAACATTATTTGTCTACATGAATTAAGCCTTGTTGAAATTTGAATAAATTACAAAAAAAAATATCATCCTAAATGTTCGAAAATGTATTTCTTAAAATGGTTGAAACAGGTGCGAGCTATGCTCCAGATTATGGGGAGGTTTGGCTGGACCTGGGTTGGCCTGCTGATCAGTGATGACGACTACGGACGCCACGCTGCTCGATCTTTCCAGTCAGACCTGGCCCAGTCTGGTGGAGGCTGTCTGGCTTATCTAGAGGTTCTGCCATGGGGAAACGATGAAGATGAGCTGCAAAGTATCGTTGGCATAATGAAGAAATCCACATCCCGTGTGGTTATTGTTTTTGCACATGAGAGCAACATGCTTAATCTCATGGAAGAGGTTTATTGATACAATTTGTTTCTTTGTAAAAAACAACCATGAATGATTATGCTGGGGGATTAGTGAAGTTCATAGTGAAAAAAACAAATATTATTCAGTAGATGCATTAATTGAATTAACACTTACAATCAAATTTACAGGTGGTAAAACAGAATGTAACAGGACTACAGTGGATGGCCAGTGAAGCCTGGAGTGCAGCCAAAGTACTCCATACTCCCAGCTACATGCCTTTTCTTGCAGGCACTCTGGGTATTGCCATCCGCCGGGGAGAGATACCAGGCCTCAGGAACTTTCTACTGACAATACGCCCTGAAAATGGGACACTTGGCAGCCAGGACAGCACCTTAGTGCGGTTTCCACCTTTTATTCAGAATCGTCAAACAATCATATATATTTTTTAATGGATTTCATTTTATTTTTTTATGCATTTTATATATTTATTTATGTTTATATATTTTTTAGGAATATTTTTCAATATATATGTGAATTCAACACCATTTGAATCCCCCTCCTTTAGGTAAAGCGGTTCTGGGAGAATGTATTTCAGTGTAAGTTTACATCCCCTCACGGAGAATTATTGGATGGGTCTACTTCGGAAAGACTATGTACAGGGAATGAGGTTCTTGGGAATATAGAGACTGAATTCCTGGATCTGTCTAACCTCAGGCCAGAGTATAATGTGTACAAGGCTGTATATGCCCTGGCACATGCTCTACATGATATGCTGAAGTGTGTTCCAGGGAGAGGGCCTTTCAAAGGTCAAAGCTGTGCCAATTTACAAAGAATAGCGCCATGGCAGGTATGATTTCCTTTATGTATGATACTTTATAACTTTATAACTTTTTGATGTTAAGAAATCAATAGTATGCCATGACTTTCACTTACTCTTATTGTCACCTACCACACAGCTTTTATATTACTTGGAAAGGGTCAATTTTACAACAAATTTTGGTGATCAAGTGTCATTTGATGAGAATGGGGATGCTTTACCAATCTACGATGTGATGAACTGGATGTGGCTCTCAGATGGAAGCACAGAGGTTAAAAATATGGGAGAGGTCAAAGAATTGGCGTCTAAAGTCGATCATCTTATCCTTGATGAAGACAAAATATTTTGGAATTTTGAATCAAAAAAGGTCTGTTATCTAGCTATTGCATGTGAAATGCTTTATTCATTATATTGTTTTTAAATATTCTTACTGGCAGTAAGAATATTTTATGAATAAAGAATAATTGAATTGCAGTAACTTACTGCAATTAAATTATTCTTTCCTTAGCCTCCCAAGTCAATGTGTAGTGAGAGCTGTCCCCCAGGTACCCGCATGGCCAGAAAGAAAGGTGAACCTGTCTGCTGCTTCGA
Organism: Micromesistius poutassou; assembly: GCF_964030765.1. Lineage (NCBI taxonomy): Eukaryota > Metazoa > Chordata > Actinopteri > Gadiformes > Gadidae > Micromesistius > Micromesistius poutassou. The sequence goes on along the minus strand of NC_140274.1, from coordinate 4,495,583 downwards.
CTGCATCCTTTGTTCAGAAGGAAAAGTTAGCAATGAGACAGGTTTGTTTTCAAACCATTTACAGAATATACAGTACACATCTATTTGACACATATTGCAATAACCAACAATATGGTTAATTCCCCTAGACTCAACAGAATGTATCAGCTGTCCAGAGGATTTTTGGTCCAGCCCCGAACATGATCACTGCGTTCCCAAAAGCATGGAATTTCTCTCCTACGTGGAACCCCTGGGCATCTCCCTGACCACAGCTTCATTATCTGGTGCACTTTTATGCACTGTCGTTATTGGAGTCTTCACCTATCATCGTACCACCCCAGTAGTCAGGGCCAACAACTCAGAGCTTAGCTTCCTCATTCTGCTGTCACTCAAACTGTGCTTCTTGTGCTCCTTGCTTTTCATTGGTCAACCTAGGCTGTGGACTTGTAAGTTGAGGCATGCAGCCTTTGGAATCAGCTTTGTGCTGTGTATCTCGTGTATCCTGGTGAAGACCATGGTTGTTCTGGCGGTATTTAAGGCCTCCAAACCAGGTGGTGGTGGTAATCTGAAGTGGTTTGGGGTAATGCAACAAAGAGGGACTGTTGTATTTCTGACTTTAATCCAAGCAGCAATTTGTACAACCTGGCTTGTGACTTCCTCACCAACTCCTCATAAAAACACACAGTATCACAATGACAAGATCATTGTTGAATGTCTAGTAGGGTCGACAGTAGGATTTGGAATATTACTGAGCTATATTGGCTTACTGGCTATACTCAGCTTTATGCTTGCATTCTTGGCACGCAATCTACCAGATAACTTCAATGAGGCCAAGTTCATCACCTTCAGCATGCTTGTCTTCTGTGCTGTTTGGATAGCTTTTATTCCAGCTTATATCAACTCCCCTGGTAAATATGCAGATGCTGTGGAGGTATTTGCCATTCTAGCTTCCAGTTTGGGGCTGTTACTGGCCCTTTTTGGACCAAAGTGTTTTATAATTCTTCTTAAGCCTGAGAAAAACACTAAGAAAGCTTTAATGGGACGAGGCACACCAAAATCTTAGAAAAATGCAATGATTGATTTAAATGTTTTTGGATTGAGTCTGTTGATTGAAAAAAAACTACATTACCTAGATTAAATGAAAAAGCTTTATAGATCCATAAAGGATATATTGACGAACATAAAACAAATAAATTGTTTATTCAACATTGCCATGTCCCCTTTTTTGTGCAGTTATGCAGACTTGATGTTATTTGTTCAGGGATGGGTTAAAGGCTAAACCCCCAATCCTATCCCACGTCTTCCACCTACTTCATATCTGGTTAACCTAGGGTTTCTCAAATGGGGGGGTACCGCCCCCCAGTGGGCATTCCGAGAATAGAGTGGCGCACTGAGACAAAAAATCCAAAAGGGGGGCTTGCAGAGTTAAAAAGGTTTGTTTAGGATTTCATAATGTAAATAAATTATCTTATTTATCACATTACCTGCAGGGAATATCTTCTGTCTTGGTTAAAATGTGTAAATGTGTATATGAACCGTTGTAAATCGCTTTGGATAACAACGTCTCCTAAAGGCCATACACTTAAATGCAAAAATAACATCAGCACGAAACTGGTCAATCTGGATGGTTTAAAAAAGATGGGTACTAGTTATACAACAACAGTTGACATTGTTAGAAACATTACTTGTGGAATGTCGGAAAGAGTCAGATAAAAGCAATATGCAGATAGTTGCTGTAGATCCAGACTCACCAACTACAGCAGTTACCCTACTAGATTGTGAACCTATTAGTCATACAAATGCTGTAAGCCGTTTGCGAGCTGAAACGCCACATGGAGAGATACAGATATATTTGGAGTCATACCAGTCAGCCAGATCAAATAGGGAAATAAGCTATGGCAGTGCAGGGCAGATCAAATAGGGCAAGCTAAAATACAGCAGAGAAGGGAACGGTCAACTAGGGTAGCATGGGAGAGTGTAAAGTTGGGCAAAGCAGGGCCGGCCAATCACAGACATCCTGTAGAAGAGCAGGGGAACCCGAATAACATTGAATACCATCTTACATTACATACTGAATTACAACTGTATAGTACTACCATCTAGTGGACATCTCACAAATGTTTGTGCCCATTACAGTCTGTGTGTTTGTGACCTTTACATCTGTGTAGTACTACCATCAAATTGACATCTCAAGGTATTCATCTTAAATTGCTCATGGAATTCATCCAATAATGGTTAATGACTCAAGTGGGTCTGTAAACATGACATTGGTCATTCGTATGTGGCAACATATATGCAGGGCAATAATAAATATGATTTGCTGTTATTATACTAATGAAGTCCGGTTCCAACCCACACATTTCTTAAACAATGTCACCGTTAGCCATTGAAGGCTGGACTGCAGCCAAAAGGCTCCATATTCCCAGCGACATGCCGTTTCTTGCAGGCACTCTGGGTATTTCCATGTGCCACGGGAATCATTGGAGTTTTCAAGTCATTAGGGGAGGCGCATTTGAACTAATAGTGGTAGACAATAATTCAGCATTCCTCTGAAAGGCATTAAGAAATTGTTTGAAAGAAGCTGGGAGGTTTGGGGTCAAAAGAACACGTAGGCTTTAATTCAGAGACCACCTTTCTAATCGCCTATTAATAACAGTTTTGCCTGATGTTTCTTTAGAGGCTTATCAGAATCCCGATATCTTAGCCCCAGGGTCCACTCACTTCATGAGTCTTCACTCCCATGTGTGTAAATAGAAGACAATGCATGCAATGCAATGTGTTACCCAGACCTTTAACCATATCATCATCATCAACAATGAATCACATATGAAATAAAGCATTAAAGATAAAGTTAATTTGAATGTGAATATACTACACAACTAAGTACATAAGTCTGTCTTTGTAATGCAACAACAATCTAAACACAGCAAAGTCTATTTTATTACATCTTTATTTTGACTTCACTACAGTTTAAGTCAAAAGCTCATTAATGAATCAACAAAAATCCTCTGAAATTATTTTTTTCCCATTACATTTTTCTTGGTGTTTTTCTCTGGCCTAAACAAAATTAGAAAACATTTAGGAACAAATATACAGAAAATCAATCCGAAACTAGAGGCCAATATGGCAAAAATCTCCACAGCTACAGTGAACTTTCCAGGGGAACTGATATAAGCTGGGATAAAAGTGATCCAAACAGCACAGAATATTAGCATACTAAATGTGATTAGCTTAGCTTCATTAAAATTGTCAGGTAGTTTTCGTGCTAAAACAGCTAACACAAAACAAAATACAGCAAGGAGCCCGATGTACCCAAGCACAGCCCAGAAACCTAATGCTGAGCCTAATGCACATTCTAGAATGATTTTATCCTTGTAAGTGGTCAGGTTTCTAATAGAGAAAGGGGGATTTAAAATCAACCACAAAATACATATCAGAACTTGAACAAATGTAAAACATACTACAGTCATTCTCTGCTGTACAGGCCCAAACCATTTCATAACATTATCACCTGGCAGTGTAGCTCTGAAGGCCATTAACACAACCAGAGTTTTCCCCAGAACACAAGAGATACAGAGGACAAAGGTGATACCAAAAGCTGTGTGGCGAAGCATACAGGACCAGTCTGAAGGTGGACCAATGAAAGTCAGAGAACACAGGAAACATAAAGTCAAGGAGAAGAGCAGCAGGAAGCTCAGCTCAGAGTTGTTGGCCCTAACAATAGCAGATGCTCTGTGCTGGAAGAACACTATGGCTGTAACAATGGTCAAACAGGCTCCTCCAACTGAGAATGCTGCCAAAATAATTCCCAGGACCTCATGCATGGAGAGAAACTCAACAGGCTTAGGAAGACACAAGTTTTTCTCTTCATTGGGCCAGAACTCATTGGGACAAGGGAAACAGTCTGACGAATCTGGAAATAACAACAAATATTAAATCAGAAGAGGTTTTTGGCACTTTTCAGCATTATCATGAATAAAATGTTTTATACCTGTAGTATTGCTAATCTCTCCTTCAGCACATGGTACACAGTCATAGCAGCAAACCGGTTTCCCCTTCTGGAGAACCTTGCGCGTTCCTGGTGGACAACTGTCACTGCATACAGACACAGGCACCTGATGTACACGTAAACATACAGTTTTACAAACAGCAAGAAGACAAGACATGTCATTAGATTAATTAAATTACATAGTTTTTCCTGCCTGTGCACCACCATCTGACCAGCTGATGTTCTTTATCATATTGAACTTCTGACCAATAGGAAGTGAGTCATCGTAGTGTCCCACTGTTACAAACTCCAGAACGCCATTCTCATTTTTCTGCCAGTTAATCAGCTCATAAAAGGCCACAGGGTCACCATTGGCATTAAATGAGACATGGTAACCATTACGAGAGAAATTCACCCTTTTCAACTGATCTAAAACCTGGAAAGTATAGTAGTGAAAACAATGAAGTCAATATCTATATCAATACAGCACACATCATTTATTTTTAAAATAATATAAATGCAACGACCTGCAATGGCTCTATCTTCATGAATTGGTCACATTGTACAGTGGAGTTTATCTTCTTACACACTATATTGTGTATAGCGTGTGCTATTGAGTAAACAGCTTTGTACACCATGTTTGTGACTCTGAGCTGAGAGGTGTCAGTGTATGGGCTTTGGAGCTTCTGTATATCTTCAGTTCCATCACACACACTGTCCGCTGAGCCAGCCTCTACAAACCGAGACATAGGCTTGATGTGACAAAATATATTTCAGGGTTTTCATGGTATGCAGCAACTGTGATTCAGTCTCAAAGTAATACAACAAGATAAAAAAGCCGATATATACAAGCTTTTTTGTATGACTCTTATTTTTTATAGTATTAGGTAGATAACATTTTTCTAAAATCTTTTATGCTTGTATATTTTTTACAGTTCTAATTGTTTAATGGTATGACACAAATTCTTGATCTCGGTCAGCCAAGTCAAAAAAGTGAGTCATTGGACAAATTGCTAAACCTCACTTTTTTCTAGTTGGCAGTTGAATGCACCCTCCCACAATTCAGTAAGCAGCTGAGACACAGCTGCTTTGGCAGGGGAAAGATCTAAAAGGTATTCTCTAAATCCAGGTACAACAGATTGTGGAATACCAAATCCAATGGCCCCAGCACAAAAGCCAAACTTAAGAAATTCAGGAGCAGTTCCCCATGATTCACTGCCTATCCATTGTCTGGGAGGAAAGGGCTTGCGGTCCAACTCCTCCAACAGAATCTTCATATCTCCTGATGCTGTGAATGCCACGACAATAGAGGCTGTAGACCTTAATGGTCATAGCGAAACAAAAAAGAGAAACATTGACATAATCATCTGCCTAAACATGGGATGTTTATAGAGAATAAATATGAATCAATCATAATCTCAAAAAATTAATAAATATAGATATTCTTTTTCATTTCATTCAAAATTTAAAAATGTAAAATAATAATTTTGTCTAATTCATTACCATCAATGTTATTATGACTACAATATGAATAATTAACTCATAAACCTGCGGATAACATCAGCAACTTGTTGAATCTTGCTCTGTGGATCAGTGCGATAGAAAGATTCAGAGTATTCCACACATATACCCTCTTTGTGCGCTGCTCTTAAAAAGGATGCCATACCATTATTTCCATAGTCTGAGTTAGACTGAACAGTGCCAATCCACGTCCAACCAAAATGTTTCACGAGTTTGGCAAGAGCATCAGCCTGAAACTGATCACTCGGGATGGTTCTAAAAAACGTTGGGTATTGCGTCTTGTCAGACAAACACGCACATGTAGCAAAGTGACTAACCTGAAGGACAAAAAAAACATGACAATGCTTTTTAAAGAAAAAAGCACCACACAAGTTACTGGTTACAATATATTTAATATATATAATTAGGGCTGTCAAGCGATTAAAAAAAATAATCAAATTAATTACAGGCTCTGTGATTAATTAATCTGAATTAATCGCATACTTACATTTTGCCAAGAAAGTATTTAAAAATAATTTAATTCAAATAAATGATGGCAGATGAGTGATTCAATGAATAATATACATAATATACTTTAAAGTTCAATGTCTCTCCTATTTAAAACATGTCTTTCATTAACATACGGTGCATTTTAAGAGCAAATTAATAACATTTCCATCTCACTCAAGATGCAATGCATTTCAGGCAAAAAATATACAATACTTTTTTTGACTTTTTTTGTGCCAAAAACTCAATATGAAAAAAAAAACAATTAATCATTTGATAATAATTAATTAATTAATAATTAATAATTTGACAGCCCTAATAATAATATCATTTTTAAATATTGTTAGAAAAATTACTTGTGGAATGTCAAAGGGCCCGATGATTTGTGACATGCTCATACTTGGCGTGGATCCAGACTCACCAACTATAGCTGTTACCTTACCAGATCGTGAACAGCCTTTGTTTGAGTCATACAACTGCTGCAAGCCATTTGCAAACTGAAACGCCACCTGGACAGCTACGGGTACCGAGGCACAGGAGTCATGGATTTGGTAACCGAGTGTAATGCCCGGCAGAAGCTCCGAGCTGTTGTTAATTTCTTCGATGGCGAAGACCATAGCACGCGAAAAGCGCAATTCACGCGTGTCCATGCTGCAAAGAGATGGGTGCATACATTCATTAAATTTAAAAGATTGTTTAAATTAATATTGATTCAGCTGTTTCTTCTGATTATTGTAATTATTATTTTATTTATTATTGATCTGATATAACACATTACAAATGTGTGGATCAAAATGTGTGTTCCACAGCAAATCCATTTTTACCTGTTCACTAATTTTTCCCCTCTAACTCACCTCCCTGTACATTCTAGAGGCTCTGGTAGGCTGGTGTAGTTATGCTTCACTGTTTTCATGTAGTAATGTATCGAAAAAACACCTCCAATAAGGTAGTCCCCTTCCAGTGTGAATGCAGTGGGCCGAGGATTGCCTCGAAGCATACATTTAACAGAATTAGTAGCATTCCCTGCATCAGATAAATCCCCAATCCCAACCTTACCACCATTCTCTGGCCCTGTAGGGCCAGGTCTTTGTAGAAGGCCATCTGCAGACTCTTGCAACGCAAGAGCAAGACAGAGCACAACCAATCCCAGAGAGAGGGTTTGCCCAAACATAACAATTACAGAACTCATCCTTATGAACTTAGGGCTATGTGATATGGATGAGGCGGCTCCTACATATTACAACAGTTTTTATAGACTCTCCAATAACTGCTGACTCTTTTTAATAGTATACGTCACTTACTGCTTCAGTACATTTTGTTTCTGGAACCAATCAACAAGCAGATGAAACAAAAGAACAATGATAACAATTTAAATCAATTATTAAATATAATTTATTAAGCTGAAGCTTTTGTCCAAAGGGATTTGCAATAAGTGCATTCAACCATGAAGCTACAGTTTACCTTTGCTATAACGGGCTGTGCTTGCCTGGACCCCAATTTTAAGAAAAGAAAATAATTTTCCACATTATATACACTGGATGCTGTTTCTGCATACATATTCTGCAGGTTGTTTTTTGGGCAAACCAACGTCAAATACTTGATTCTCGCTATAACCAAAGGTTTAGTTTACAAAAAATGTAATATTTTTTTTAGTTTACAAAAAATATAGAATCATCAGAGTACAACACATTTATCAAATAAGCAAACTGCTTCAAGTGCTAATATTTAAAAAATAATAATTCATGGCCCAGGGTCTGAACAGATTTGTTTTCAGTTTGCAAGGGAAGATGTGTAGGATCTATTGATGAGATGAACCACTTACTTTATTCAATCCATTTGAAAAAGATTCAGTATGGACAGTGCTGATTTTAAAATGTGTGTACATTTTGACTGGTTTATATAAAATATTGTAATAAGATAAAATATATATAATATATTTTGTGAATATGTCCATGAGTTTAACATGCCCATTAAAGCTGCAGTATGTAGGATTTAGTGGCTTCTAGCAGGCAGGTTGCAGATTTCAAGCAACTGAATAAATGAATATAATATAAATATGAATCAGGGAAAAAAACAAAAAAAAAAAAAACAGCTTCTTATAAGAGAAAATAGTCTCACTTTGTGCATTGATTCGCTTATGTTTACCATTGCAATGTTTATGTTTTTTGTTTATTTTTGTTTGCTGAATAAAGACATGGCAGGGTTGCTGACTTTTTCTTTTCACTTTTTCCCACTAGCCATGGTCATCTTGCAGTAATAACTCAGTATATAGGAGGTGCTTGCACTCTTCGCTCAGCCACTGCATGTGTATTTATCTATTGTTTTACCGCTTACATATGAGGGGGTCCGTGACCATCTAGTGGACATATCACAAATGACAAGTGTTTGTGACATTAACAGCACTAACACAAAGTTGTTGGTTGAGTTTGTATCACTTAGGGAATTCAGCCAAGCATTGTCAATGCAAAGGCACAACAATGTTTAATAACTGAGGTATGACTGTGGACATGACATTGTTCATTCTTATTTGGCAACATAAATTCAGGGCAATAACAAATATACTTTGCTGTTATTTTCTTAATGCAGTCCAGGTCCTCCCCCAGGAATGTCTGCCATTCATTAAAAGGAACAGTCTTAAAATATTTAAATAAGCAAAGGGGATGGCATTGGTCTGTTTATAAAGTTAAGCAATTGAGAATTAACGTTGTTTGAGAAAGGGGGGGTCAGTTTGGAGGGCAGTCATGAAAGCGCATAAAGAATCACACTTGCTCATATGTGTATGTTTGGTTCTGTTCTCTTTCTCTTCCCTTATGTCTTCAACAGGTCCCTTCTATTGTACATTAGAGAGACATTTTAATTTGAATGGAATGCACAGGTTTGGGGATGTTATTCTGGGTGCGATCTTTGAGATGAACTTTTTCACTGCATTTTCTGAACTGTATTTTACTTCAGAGCCAGATGATCCCATCTGCCATGGGTGAGTCCGTCTAAGATTGTGTTTATCAAGGCAATTTACCATCCAATGACACGTAATACTTGCTATAATGCTTATCCACAGATTTTGTATTATTATTATTATTATTGTTGTTTTTCAGCTTTGATATTCTAGGTTTCAGACAGGCCCAGACCATGGCATTTGCGGTTGATGAAATTAACAGAAACTCCAAACTGCTTCCTAACATATCTTTGGGATACAGTCTTTATGATAGCTGCAGCAATCTAGGGATCTCATTTCGTGCAGCTCTGTCTATGACCAGTGGCAGAGGAGAGCCGTTTCAATTAAATGAGAGCTGTTACGGGTATCCTCCTGTGTTAGCAATTGTGGGAGATTCATCCTCAACGCGTACTATTGCCATTTCTAGTATAGTAAGCTTGTACAGGCTACCAATGGTAAGTCAAATTTCAGAAATTCTTCTCAATCAACTTCTGGTTTATCATTGTCATTGCCTTGAATTAATATAATAACTTGAATTATGAATCTGAATTAATCCACATGAAGGTCAAATTATAAATATGGGCTATGATAATAATTTATATTTTTTCTTTCAAAGGTCAGTTATTTTTCCACTTGTTCTTGTCTGAGTGACAGGAGGCAGTTCCCATCATTCTTTAGAACTATTCCAAGTGACGCATTTCAGGTAGTTTTAATTACCACAGGAACATTATTTGTCTGCATGAATTAAGCCTTGTTGAAATTTGAATAAATGATAGAAACAAATGTTCCACTTAAATCTTCCAAAATGTATTTCTTTAAAAAATTTGAACCAGGTACGAGCTATGCTCCAGATTCTGAGGAGGTTTGGCTGGACTTGGGTTGGCCTACTGATCAGTGATGACGACTACGGACGCCACGCCGCCCTTTCATTCCAGTCAGACCTGGCCCAGTCTGGTGGAGGCTGTCTAGCTTATCTAGAGGTTCTGCCATGGGAAAAGAATGTAGCTGCACTGCAGAGGATCGTTGGCATAATGAAGAAATCCACATCCCGTGTGGTTATTGTTTTCGCACCTGAGAGCAACATGCTTAATCTCATGGAAGAGGTTCATTAACACAATTTTTTCTCCATGAATGAAAATGCTCTTAGATAAGAGAATTCATAGTGACAAATATAATTCAGTAGCTGCATTATTGGAACTAACACTGTTAATCAAATTCACAGGTGGTGAAGCAGAATGTAACAGGACTACAGTGGATGGCCAGCGAAGCCTGGACTGCAGCCAAAGTGCTCCATACTCCCAGCTACATGCCTTTTCTTGCAGGCACTCTGGGCATTGCCATCCGCCGGGGGGAGATACCAGGACTCAGGAACTTTCTACTGACAATACGCCCTGAAAATGAAACAATTGGCAGTCAGGACAGCACCTTAGTACGGTTTACACCTTACATTGATTCAGAATAGTGATACTGATATATTGTCTTTTATGATATATGGTTTTTGTTTTATTTTTTTAACACATTTTATATAATTATTCATGTTTTATACATTTTGTATAAATCATTTTCAATGTATTTAGATATGTGCAACTTGTGCTTTGAATCCCCCTCCTTTAGGTAAAGCGGTTCTGGGAGAACGTATTTCAGTGTAAGTTTACATCCCCTCACGGAGAGTTATTGGATAAGTCAGCTTCGGAAAGACTATGTACAGGGAATGAGGTTCTTGGGAATATAGAGACTGAATTCCTGGATCTGTCTAACCTCAGGTCAGAATATAATGTGTACAAGGCTGTATATGCCTTGGCACATGCCCTTCAGGACATGCTAACGTGTGTTCCAGGGAGCGGGCCTTTCAAAGGTCAAAGCTGTGCCAACTTACAAAGAATAGCGCCATGGCAGGTATGATTTACTTTCAATTGTATTTCTTTATTTTGCTGTGATGTTTAGAAATCCTTAGTATACTTGACTTTCACATACTCTTTTTGTCCCCAACAATACAGCTTTTATATTACTTGGGAAGAGTAAATTTCACGACAAATTTTGGTGATCAAGTGTCATTTGATGAGAATGGGGATGCTTTACCAATCTACGATGTGATGAACTGGAGGTGGCACCCAGATGGAAGCACAGAGGTTAAAAATATGGGAGAGGTCAAAGAATTGGCGTCTAAAGTTGATCATCTTATCCTTGATGAAGACAAAATCTTTTGGAATTTTGAATCAAAAAAGGTGTTATCTAGCTATTGCATGTGAAATGCTTTATTCATTATATTGTTGTAAAATATTCTGAACACGATTAAATTATTTTTTCCTTAGCCTCCCAAATCAGTGTGTAGTGAGAGCTGTCCCCCAGGCACTCGCATGGCCAGAAAGAAAGGTGAACCTGTCTGCTGCTTCGACTGCATCCCTTGTTCAGAAGGAAAAGTTAGCAATGGGACAGGTTTGTTTGCAAACCATATACAGTACACATCTATTGGACACATATTGAAATAACCAACTAACCAATAACTTTCAATTTTTCTATAGATTCAACAGAATGTATCAGCTGTCCTGATGATTTTTGGTCCAGCCCCCAACATGATCACTGTGTTCCCAAAAGCATGGAATTTCTCTCCTACCTGGAACCCCTGGGCATCTCCCTGACCACGGCTTCATTATCTGGTGCACTTTTATGCACTGTTGTTATTGGAGTCTTCACCTATCACCGTACCACACCAGTAGTTAGGGCGAACAACTCAGAGCTTAGCTTCCTCATTCTGCTGTCACTCAAACTGTGCTTCTTGTGCTCCTTGCTTTTCATTGGTCAACCAAGGCAGTGGACTTGTAAGTTGAGGCATGCAGCCTTTGGGATCAGCTTTGTTCTGTGTGTCTCTTGTATCCTGGTGAAGACCATGGTAGTTCTGGCGGTATTCAAGGCCTCCAAACCAGGTGGTAGCGGTAGTCTGAAGTGGTTTGGGGCAATGCAACAGAGAGGGACTGTTGTATTTCTGACTTTAATCCAAGCAGCAATTTGTACAACCTGGCTTGTGACTTCCTCACCAACTCCTCATAAAAACACACAGTATCACAATGACAAGATCATTGTTGAGTGTCTTGTAGGATCCACAGTAGGATTTGGAATATTACTGGGCTATATAGGCTTACTGGCTGTAATCAGCTTTATGCTTGCATTCTTGGCACGCAATCTACCAGATAACTTCAATGAGGCCAAGTTTATCACCTTCAGCATGATTGTTTTCTGTGCTGTTTGGATAGCCTTTATTCCAGCTTATATAAACTCCCCTGGTAAATATGCAGATGCTGTAGAGGTATTTGCCATTCTAGCTTCCAGTTTTGGGCTGTTACTGGCCCTTTTTGGACCAAAGTGTTTTATAATTCTTCTCAAGCCTGAGAAAAACACTAAGAAAGCTTTAATGGGACGAGGCACACCAAGATCATAGAAAAGTGCAATGATTGAGTAAAATGTTTATAGATTGAGTAAGTTCATTGTCAAATGTTAACTACATTACCTAGATTAAATGTCAATGCTTTACAGATCAATTCATGATAGATTGACCAACATAATACAAATAAAAAAAGTATATTCAACTTTGTCATGATCCTATCAAGTTATGCAGACCTGATTGTGCTTGGTTTGTGCTGGTTGTTTGTGCAGGGATGGGTTAAAGGTTAAACCCCCAATATCCTATCCCACTTGTTCCACCTACTTCATATCTGGTTAACCTAGTATTTCTCAAATGGGGGGGTACCGCCCCCCAGTGGGAATTCGTGGGATAGAGTGGCACACTGAGACAGAAATACTTAAAATGGGTTTTTTTAAGAGTTAAAAATATTTCTTTGTTCAGAAATTCTTAACGTCATGAAATTCTGGTATTTACCACATTACCTGCAGGGAATATTTTCTGTTTTGATTCAAATGTTTTGGACTGAAAGGGCAACACAGTACAGGCCAGGATCGGATGAACATTAATCAAACATATTTCTATGTTCTTATTGGCTGTTCAAGCTTGTCAGCCTGACCACCATTTGTTTCATACCTGAGTCTTTGGGAGTTAATCTAAAAATCAGATTCATAAAAACTGTAAGTTGGTTAGTGTCTATTATTGTTGTTATTTAGTTGTAAACAGGCTACGGTTTTCATTGCAGAGAAAGCTACCGTTTCACAATGTTCTTCTGCAGCAAAGTATCGACAGCTAGAACTGTGTCAAACAATGAAGTTGGAATTGAATTATCAGTCATGGTATTCTCAGTGCTGATTTTCAATTTGTGTACATGTTGTCTCTTACATATGCACTGGGTTTGCCTGTTCACATCTAGGTGTATCTAGAAATAAGATACTCCTATTTTGCTAATTTACATATTTTCCTGTGTAAAAAGGCTTGTAACGAATGTTAAGAATTCTGCTCAAGTAAAATTATCCAAGTACGTAGACAGTAAATGCAGTGAATGCATCTAAAATGTAATTAATATGGATACAGCGTTCCCTTTAGATATTTGCAACCACCAGCAGAAACATACCCCTGTGAGACCATCCAGATTTTCAAATATGTGTTTTGCAATGAGCATCATGCCAACCATATTAAATCACTCTCTTTGCTCCAGCCAGCTGGATGTAAAGAAAAAGCATATTCTCCTCTGTGGAGGCTTTCCATACACATTTATATTAATTTTCATACATCATTATTCAACATTTTTCACATTAAACAATTTTGATTGCTCCATTAATTGCAACTTTCCTCTGGTGTTGACATTGTTTGGAAATTCTCCATACTGTGACACTTTTTCTTCATGTACTGAAAATCTCTCCCCTTGTAATTTATATAATATTGGCAGAGGCTGTCAGATGGGTTCAAGGACAGTCAAAACTCCAAAGAGAAACAGAGTGTGAACTTGCATCCTGGGCTATCAGGATAGCCCAAGATTCATATTTGGCACATTGAGGCCGGGAATTGAGTTGTATTGTATTGTATGTATAAGCTCAGAGTTGTTGACCCTTACAATAGCAGATGCTCTGTGCTTGAAGAACAATATGGCTGTAACAATGTTCAAACAGGCTCCTCCAACTGAGAATACAGCCAAAAAGAATATCCCAGTATCTCATGCATGGAGAGAAACAGGCTTATGAAGACATAAGTTGTTCTCTTTATTGGCCCAGAACTCACAGGGACAAGGGAAAGATTATCATCATAAAATCATAAACTCTCCATCAGAACATGGTACACAGTCATAGCAGCAAACCATAGAGGAACCTTGTGTTCCTGGTTCCAACTGATGCACACAGAAAAACACCTATACATACAGAATAAGACAAAATATGTAATTAAATGAATAAAAGTAGTAACTCCTGTCTGTGCACCACCACCTGACCAGCTAATGTACCTTATCATTATAAACGTCTGGGCAATAGGAAGCAAGTGTAACAGAGTTAGAAATAGGGTCTAGTGTTATATGTGATTTTCGCCATAATAAAGCATCTTTGTTTTGAGTATGTGATTTAGAGCCACAGGTGGACAGTTTGTGTACTGCGGATCTGCTGCGTTTTGTGCCTGCGCATCTGCCGTACCCAATCAGAGAAGCTGTATGCTCTGCATCAGGTAGGTACACTGTACTAAACACTCACCGCAGTATATTAGTTCTCAAATAGCAAAATGGTGTTTTAGTTGAAAACTTATTACATGAGTGATATTATTCCCTATGCGTTGTGATGATCTGGTTACATTTTAAAGTACTGGCAGAAAGTTTGTTAATGTTTTCTGGCCATGCGGTTATAAATACAACATGACTAGCTGCAAAGTCCACTAGCAAGTGTCCATGCGGTTAATGTAGCCTGGGTAATACAATGCAGTTATTTGACTGTGCTTGTGCAGATGCTGCATGTGAAGTCCACCTTTGCTATGGTATGTTGCTCCAAATATGAAATGTAAATAGGTTATGATGAAGTGCTGTAACTTTGTGTACTCACAGTTATTCCCACTTTGCAGTGGGAATAACTTTCCCACTTAACGAAGTTATGAGGATTATTAAGATAAAGATATTTCTCCTATTTCTGTTATTTTTGTACTATTGCATTAATGTAAATAGAGCAGAGAAGCTGTATGCTCTGCATCGGATGCTGCATGTGAAGTCCACCTTTGCCTGAAGGCATGCTTTTCTTTTCTTTTCCAAAGAAATAAACCTAAGATATTTCTAAGACGTGTCTCAATCCCTGACTGCCTTACAACCGTTACACAAGTCATCGTAGTGTCCCACGGATGCAAACTCTAGACTAATTTCTCTTCCAGGTAATCAGCTCATAAAAGGGCACAGGGTCACCATCAGCATTAAATGATATGTGGTAACCATGACGAGAGAAATTCTTAAAACAATGGTCATTATCTATGTATCTATACATATCTATATCTATAAAGCAAACATAATTTATTTAAAAAATAAGTATGTATCTATATCTATATATATGTATACATATACACACAGTATATATATATATATATCAGATTGTACTGTTTCACCCAATATTGTGCATAGTGTGTGCTATTGAATAAACAGCTTTAAACACCATCTTTGTGACCTGTGTGCACATTTAGGCTGGTCTATATACACTGGGTTGCCAGTTTACATCTAGGTGTTCCTAGAAATACATTTCTCATGAAATAAGAACTTCTTTGATATATATATGTCCATGTGTTTAACATGCTCGTTAAGGTGAATTGTGTAGGATATAGTGGCTTCTAGCGGAGAGCATGCAAATTGCAACCATCTGAATAAAATAATAGAAGAATTTATATTTATAATTTAAAATGAATTTAATAAAATATTAATCAGTAAATTATTATATTAATAACTTTGCATTGATTCCCTTATGTTATTTTATAGTAATTCTTATATTTATGTTTTGTGTTAATTTGTGACACATTGCAGCGTTGCTGACATTTTTTTTCCCCTTTTTCCCACTGGCCATCTTGCTGTAATAATTCTGTATAGAAGAAGTGCTTGCACTCTGGTCCGTGACAATCTGGTGGACATATCACAAATTACAAATGTTTGTGACATTTACTGCTAAAAAAACATATGTTATTGCTTTAGTTTGAATAACTTAAGGAATGCAACCAAATAATTGTCAATGCAAAGTTACAATGTTGGTTAATGATGTTTAATGACTGAGGGTTATCTGTAAACATGATATTGTTAATTTGTACACGGCATCATTAATTCAGGGCAATAATAGACATACTTTGCTGTTATTATCTCAATGCAGTCCAGGTCCGCCCACATAAATGTCTGCCACTCCTTAAAAAATATTTATATAGGCAAAGGGGATGGCATTTTAATGTTTATAAAGTTCAGTGTCTGAGAAATAACGTAGTTTGAGAAAGGTGGGGTCAGATTGGAAGGCAGTCATGAAAGCTCATAAAGAATCACATCTGCTCACATGTGTATGTTTGGTTATGTTCTCTTTCTCTTCCCTTATGTCTTCAACAGGTCCCTTCTATTGTACATTAGAGAGACATTTTAATCTGAATGGAATGCACAAGTTTGGGGATGTTATTTTGGGAGGAATCTTTGAGATTCACTTTTTCACTGCATTTTCTGAACTGTATTTTAATTCAGAGCCAAATGATCCCATCTGTCATGGGTGAGTCTGTCTAGGATGGTGTTGATCAAGGCTATTAATCATCCCCTGACATGAAATACTTTTGATTGTACACAGATTTTGTATTATTATTATTATTGTTTTTCAGCTTTGATGTTCTAGGTTTCAGACAAGCCCAGACCATGGCCTTTGCTGTTGATGAAATTAACAGAAACTCCAAACTGCTTCCTAACATATCATTGGGATACAGTCTTTATGATAGCTGCAGCGATCTAGGGATCTCATTTCGTGCAGCTCTCTCTATGACCAGTGGTAGAGGAGAGCAGTTTCAATTAAATGAGAGCTGTTACGGGTATCCTCCTGTGTTAGGAATTGTGGGAGATTCTTCCTCAACACGTACTATTGCCATTTCTAGTATCCTAAGCTTGTACAGTCTACCAATGGTAAGTCAAATTTCAGAAAAGCATCTGGTTTAAGATCGTCATTGCCTTATAAATTATTAATTGGAAATAATCAACATTAAGGTCAAGTTACAAGTATCAGCCTTGACAATAAATTATATCTTTGCCTTTTAGGTCAGTTATTTTGCCACTTGTTCCTGTCTGAGTGACAGGAGGCAGTTCCCATCATTTTTCAGAACTATTCCAAGTGACGCATTTCAGGTAGTTTTAATTACCACAGGAACATTATTTGTCTGCATGAATGAGCATTGATGAAATTGTAATAAATTCTGAAACAAATGTTTGTCTTAAATGTTAAATTTTTATCTTTCTAAATTGTTGAACCAGGTGCGAGCTATGCTCCAGATTCTGAGGCGGTTTGGCTGGACTTGGGTTGGCCTACTGATCAGTGATGACGACTACGGTCGCCACACCGCCCATTCATTCCGGACAGACCTGGCCAAGTCTGGTGGAGGCTGTCTGGCTTATCTAGAGGTTCTGCCATGGGGAAACAATGTTGCTGAACTGCAGAGGATCGTCGGCATAATGAAGAAATCCACATCACATGTGGTGACTGTTTTTGCACATCAAAGCAACATGCTTAATCTCATGGAAGAGGTTGGTTATTTAGTTATGAATAGGGATCTAGAACGTTTTATTCTTGACAATTTTTGTCTTAACAATCCTGTTAATAATATATTTTTTAAGATTCAAAGTGAAAAGCTAAATTATGTTTCAGTATATAACATTAATGGATTCAGCACTTGATATATTTTAAGCATTCCAATCCACAGGTGGTAAGGCAGAATGTTACGGGCCTACAGTGGATGGCCAGTGAAGCCTGGTCTACAGCCATTGTTCTTCAGACCCCCAGCTACATGCCTTTTCTTGCAGGCACTCTGGGCATTGCCATCCGCCGGGGGGAGATACCAGGACTCAGGGACTTCCTACTGAGAATACGCCCTGACAATGACACAGTCAGCAGCCAGGACAACAATTTAGTGCGGATTTCACATTACACACCAATTCAGAATCAGAAGCAAATATCATATTATAATATCATATATACATATTGATATTCATGTTTGCTAATGAATCACCTTCTTTATTAATTCCCCTTCATTAGGTCAAGCAGTTTTGGGAGCACATATTTCAGTGCAAGTTTGTATCCCCAGGCATGGAGTTTGAAGGGCAGACTCAAGAAAAACGATGTACAGGGAATGAGGTTCTAAAGAATATAGAGACTGAATTCCTGGATCTGTCTAACCTCAGGCCAGAGTACAATGTGTACAAAGCAGTATACGCCCTGGCACATGCCCTACACGGCCTTCTGCAATATGTTCCAGGGAGTGGGCTATTAAAAGGTCAAAGCTCTGTCAGTTTACAGGGACTAGAGTCATGGCAGGTCTGTTTTCAGGCTCATTCCAAGTTTAAACTTTTTTTTTTTCCATTCCTGTTTTGCTGTTAACCTTTTTTTCCTCCTACCATACAGCTCTTACATCACTTGCAAAGTGTCAATTTCACTACAGATTTTGGTGATGAAGTGTCATTTGATGAGAATGGGGATGCTTTACCAATCTATGATGTGATGAACTGGAGGTGGCTCCCAGATGGAGGCACAGAGGTTACAAATGTGGGAGAGGTTAAAGAAATTACCTCCAAAATCGATAATCTCATTCTTGAGGAGGACAAAATATTTTGGAATTTTGAATCTAAAAAGGTCTGCTTAAAAGCTACCTATTGTCCATGACATCATACTGCTAAATGTAAATTATTCTTAAATGTAATGAACTTGTTCCCCCCTTAGCCTCCAAGGTCAGTGTGTAGTGAGAGCTGTCCCCCAGGCACCCGCATGGCCAGAAAGAAGGGTGAACCTGTCTGCTGCTTCGACTGCATTCCTTGTTCGGAAGGAAAAGTTAGCAATGAGACAGGTTTGTTTGCAATACAAATTTTTATGCACTGCACATCTATTTTGCATATATTGACAAATGCAACAACCAACAATTTGAATACTTTTAATAGTTTGTTGTTTGTTAGATTCAACAGAATGTACCAGCTGTCTTGAGGATTTTTGGTCCAACTCCAAACGTGATCATTGCGAACCAAAAAGCATGGAATTTCTTTCCTATACGGAACCCCTGGGAATCTCCCTGACCACTGCTTCATTATTTGGAGCACTTTTATGCACTATTGTTTTGGGAATCTTCACCTATCATCGTACAACTCCAGTGGTTAGGGCCAACAACTCAGAGCTTAGCTTCCTCATTCTGCTGTCACTCAAATTATGCTTTTTGTGCTCATTACTTTTCATTGGTCACCCAAGGCTGTCGACTTGTCAGTTGAGGCATGCAGCGTTTGGGATCAGCTTTGTGCTGTGTGTCTCATGTATCTTGGTGAAGACCATGGTAGTTCTGGCGGTATTCAAGGCCTCCAAACCAGGTGGTGGTGGTATTCTGAAGTGGTTTGGGGTAATGCAACAGAGAGGGACTGTTTTATTTCTTACTTTAATACAAGCAGCAATTTGCACAACCTGGCTTGTGTCTTCCTCACCGACTCCTCGTAAAAACACACAGTACCACAATGACAAGATAATAGTTGAGTGTGAAGTGGGGTCGACAGTTGGATTTGGATTATTACTAAGCTATATTGGCTTACTGGCTATTCTCAGTTTCTTGCTTGCTTTCTTGGCACGGAATCTACCAGATAACTTCAATGAGGCCAAGTTCATCACCTTCAGCATGTTGGTCTTCTGTGCTGTTTGGATAGCCTTCATCCCAGCTTACATCAACTCCCCTGGAAAATATGCAGATGCTGTAGAGGTATTTGCCATTCTAGCATCTAGTTTTGGGCTGTTACTGGCGCTATTTGGACCAAAGTGTTACATAATTATCCTTAAGCCTGAGAAAAACACAAAACAAGCTTTAATGGGACGAGGCACACCAAGATGATGAAAATGTGGTTTGTGCTTTTTGAAAGAAGCCAGAATATTGTTATCATGTGTCTTAATATTACAGATTAATTTTGCCTTGTTATCTGTAATTATCTGCCCCTAGAGTTTTGGAGGCATAGAAAGCAAACCAATTACAAAAAATGTGCAGATATCAGTGCAGTGCATGTCTACTTTTAGACTCAAAACATTGCAAATCTTTTAAAAATATATTTATAATATTATTGTTTAATATTGAAACCGAATGATTCAAAAACGCAAAATCCACTACCTGAGAGTTGTAGACCAGAAGTAAGGAGGTTTCCAAAGTTTTGCTGTCCTCTTACCACAGAGGTCGCTATAACTCTTTGTTAAACCTAATCGGCTATACTGATCGGCCCCCGCCCTGTTTTATTGCAATTTCTGAAACTTGATATCTGGGCATTATTTGACATGCTGAATATTTTTTCTCTAAGAACCCATAAGGTCTGCGAGATAGACTGAGCTGTACCTTGAAAGATTTGGAAACCTTGAAAGTATCCTGAAAAATGACCTGTAAACCCAAATGACCCAAAATCTGGAGTCCTTATTAATGGCCAACCTTGGTATTATTTAATTAAAGTAAAGAGTTATGGAAGATTTATGCGTGAATATGATTAAATTAGCCACCATTATTCAATGGAAAGTCCACTTCAGAGTACCCCAGGGACTAATAACTTGATGGGCCCATCAGGGACATTACCCTTAGGTATTGTGGAAAGTTTTGTGTCAATAGCTATAAAAAAATGACAGCTAAAGGAAAAAACACTGACTTCAACCATTCTGACGGTGAACAGCTCAGAATTATCAAAGTTGGTACACGTATAAAAGCAGTGCATATGCAGGTCTCCAAAAAGTAAAGTACCTCTTTGGTGACAGGACGCACCAAAACTCGTAATCATACAAAAAAGATCAGCCCTATTATTCAATCAATCAGTTCACTTCAAAATGGCCCAGGGACTTGCCATGCTTGTTCATGAGCCTTGCCAGCATGTTAGCATGCTCACAGAATATTGCACACACGACAAGTTGGCTCATGCAACCACAGGCATTTTCTTTAAAAAAATGCATATGTGGCGACATGTCTAGCTTAAAATCTTCACAGATCAATAATAAAAACAGCTTTTCTTTTAAAGATTTGAAATTATTAGTTTGACCAACTTATGTCAAAATAAATAATAAATATTGTTTTCAACATCGTGATGACATTTCTTATTTTTCTCCATATTTTAAAGCAGTGGCGTAGCCAGAAATGTCGACATGGGTGGGCACAGAAAAAAACAGGCGGGCAAAGCCAATTAGATTGAACATAAGATAGGCCTAGATTAGATGCACCATACAAACACTAATCAAAGGCATGTTATATTTATGACATAAAGGTGGAATTTATTAAAGGCATTTGATCACAGCTGACAAATTACGCAGAAACATTTTAAACTTGTGCAAAACTGCATGAACCCATGCATCGGCGCGTCACATTTATTGAAGGCTTCAACGCTTTCGGTCATAGCTGACAATTCGCCGTTAGGCTAAACATTTTAAACATGCGCAAAACTGCATGAACGTAGCTTTGGTGTGCATCACATCAAATTGAAACAGATTGGCCATATAAGACAAGCCTACTGCAAAGGTGAAAACTTATCACACACACACACGCAGAGAGAGAGAGAGAGTCCTCCTCAACCGACAGACAGGCCTAATGTATAATGGCTATATTTCTTTATTTCTTATATTTGTAAAGTGTGAGGGCTCTCACAGAAACGTTCAGGAGGGGAGGGGGGAGGAGCTGCCGGTTGTTCGCGATTTGACTGATTCTTGAGCTCTCAGCAGAGTGCTGACTTGCGCGCCTTTTTTAGATGGTGAACGTAAACAAAGGAAAGCCCCCTGGACGGGCAAGACTGACAATTAGGCGGGCCTAGGCCCGTCCAGGCCCGCCCGTGGCTATGCCTCTGTTTTAAAGCCTCATTATCCTTTCTTTACTGTGCATTCACACCAAAAGACACATTTGTTGTGTTGTCGCCCAAGTTTTGCAGCGCAACAAATCATAATCCGTCACTGCGGCGAACTTTGTCACGCCACATCTTTTGCCCGCCAATGGTTACTGTTACGTTACGTCACTCAGGGAGTGAACGCTGATTGGCTGTCATCACAGGAATGTTGCGGCAAAGTTCAAATATTTCAACTTGAGCGAAAGTATCCCGCTGCAAATCCTTGTGAACATGCTCGCCCGTGACAGGGCGTTCATGCCGCGCCACAAGTCAAATCTTGCCGCAGGTTTTTCTAGCGACAAATGTTGCCAGATTTGTGTCTCTAAGTTGACGTTGTATGGAGTCGTGTCGCCCCGTCGCATTTGGTGTGAACGCACATTTAGTGGTTAGTTAGTGGTAAGAGCCTAGCCTCCGGGTTCTATCTGCTTCTCCTTCACTCTGCATATCAATAGAACACTGAAAACAAATCAGTTGCACTGAGCTGCCGCAGCTGATCAAAATTTAGATCAAAATGTTTGTATTTGATACAATTAATATCAAATACATACAGATATATGTTAGCCAAATACCATTTTTGATTACACTTTGTTTGGTAGTATTTCATGTCACCCAACTTGGGGCCTCTATGACCCAGAATGGACTCAGACGGACTCTTTCCTCAGGCTGCCGAGGAAACCCCTGGAACCCAGCAGCATTAACAGACAGCCACTGTCATATACGGTAGTGAAATGTGCCTGCGCACATGTGGTATGTACGGCCCTTGTCATATACGGTAGTGAAATGTGCCTGCACGGTCCTGATCGGTGTCCTGACGGGGCTGATCGGATACTTCCTTATGCACGAGAGTTATCGCCAGTTGAATGCAAGTTGAATGCAAGTTCTCAGTAAAGACACTGAATGTGAAAGTGCCTCCTTTGCCGTCTTTACATAGTGTCAGAAGTAAACAGCAAGGGTAATGGCGAAGTTTACACCTCCAACATCTTGTGGCCGGATTGGAAGCAGTGTTTTGTAAGATTCAGAACTGCGACCAAACTGAACAAAGAAGAAGGCGCGGTGCAGGTGAGCAGCCTGATCAATGCCAGCTCCAGTCAGTTGGAAAATATATTTTGGTCGTTTATATTCGAGGAAGAGGAAGACGAGGATGATTTTGCTTGGAAAATTTGAAGAGAACTTTGTTCCGCAAAGAAAAGTTATACATGAACGGGCATGTTTCCATCAACGTGTACAAAGAGCAGGTGAAATAGTGGAATCATTCATCAGGGCTTTTTATGAACTCTCCGAACATTATGCTTTCGGCGTGAGTCGGGAAGAGAATATCTGCGACAGGATTGTCATTGGAAAAATGGACAAAGACGTTTCCCGAAAATTGCAGCTAATCAAGGACCTAACGTTGGCAGTGACCATTGAGACGGTTAGGCAGTCAGAGGTTGCTTCACAAGTAAGCATGCAGGGAGAGACAATGGGAGCGGTGCACAAAGTCACACACAAGTACAGCAAGAACTTCAAACAATATGGTAAGCAGACAAGAGAGACAAACATAAATAGTAACTGCAGAAAGTGCAGGAAAATGCGTCATAACATAGAAGAAAACTGCCCGGCACTTGAATCCACATGCAACTCCTGCAATAAAGTTGGACATTGGAGTAGAGTTTGCAGGAACAGGAGAACAGTTAGGTGACAGAACAGCAGCAGTCATACTTTCTCGCTACAGTAAGCAAGGCAGCTGATGGGTCATCAGAGCAATGGGCAGTCGAGCTGCTGGTGGGCTCCACACCTGTCGAATTCAAGATCAACACGGGAGTAGTGATGGATTTCATGTTTAGTTTTCTAGAATCAGTTTGTGTCGGTCAGTTCACCCAGAAGAATCATTCTAATTGTTTGTTCATTTGTTCATTCAGTCGCGTTTCCGGTAGCGATGAATCGATTCTCAGTCTTTCAGACTCAGCTCCTCCCTCGTTCTCATTTAAACAAATCACGAATGTACGTTCTCAGCCGAGTCGTTCAGACTCAGCTCCTCCCTCCTTCTCATTCTCAAACGAATCACGGTCGTGCAATGGTGCAAACGATCATCAATCAACACAACAATACGACATTAACTAAGTTCCTTTCACCACTAACACAATCAGTGAACGAACAGAAATTCAGCGACTAGTGGGTGGGTCTGGGAGTCGAGTCTCGGAGAACGAACGAGACGAATTGAAATGGGGAATCAGGTCGGTTCGTTCTTGTTAAAGAGTCGTTCATTCGAACTGATTCAGTCGCGTATGACTCATCACTACACGGGAGCTGATGTGAACATTGTTTGCGAGGACACGTACCACTCACTCATTCCCAACCGACCACTTAAGCCTGCTCCCATTCCATTGACTAGCCCAGGTGGTGAATTGCAGTGCCTAGGACAGTTTCAGAGCACTGTAACTAACGTTCAAAGCAAAGACTCACCCGTTTGCAGCTCATGTTGTTCGTGGACGCACAGTTAACAATCTCCACAGTGTGGAGCTATGGACACCTGCAGGCCTATGGTGAGCATGGGACATTAAAGACTGAACCGGTGAAAATACAGCTAAAAGACAATGCTCAGCCATACGCAGTACAGACAGCAACGGGTGTGCCCATCCCCATGCTGCAAAAGGTCAAAGAGGAACTCCTAAGGATTGAGAGAAACTACATCATAGAGAAGGGGACACAGCCAAACGACTGGTGTGCACCAATGGTGCAGGTCTTAAAGAAGACTAAAGTTAAAGCCCGTATCTGTGTGAATCTCAAAAGGCTAAACAAGGCTGTTTAAAGATTGATTTTTGCATTTTGTCTGCTTTACTAGAGAAAGGTGGGGAAGACATTCAGTAAGTGACCCAGGCTGGATTCGATCCTGGGTCTCTGGGTTCAGGACTGTGCCTATATAGTACTCGCTTCAGCCCAGTGCGCCACCGGGGCACCCCATCAAGACTGTTTAAAGAGAACAATACATTTTGCCTACTATGGATGAAATCACCACTTAGACACTAAGTGGAGCCACAGTATTCTCATCACTTTATGCTGCCAGTGGGTTTTTCCAGATAACACTACACCCGGACAGTTGTATGCTCACAACATTCATCATGCCATTTGGCAGATTTAACTTCAAAAGACTCCCGAAAAGTGCGCCCGAAATATTCCAGAGGAAGATGATGGAGACTCTGCAGGGGCTAGAAGGCGTTGCGGTCTGATTATATCCTTATCTATGGGGCTACAGTGGACACATGACCTGCGCCTGGAGAAAGTCATGCAGCGATTCGAGACGGCTGGACTGAAGCTTAACCGTTAAAGTACTCCATCAGGCAGAGTCAGCGGTGGTTCCTCGGGCATCTCATAGATAAGTCCGGGATCCGGCCTGACCCTAGCAAAATTGAAGCTATTCAGCAGCTGCCGCCACCAAAAAACGACCTGAAAAGAATTCTGGGAATGGTGAACTATCTCGGGAGATTTGTCCCCGATCTCTCCACAATGGGGCAGCCTCTATACGAGCTCCTGAGACACAAAAATGCATGGAAATGGAGTCACACACAACAGACAGCTTTGAAACACATCAAGGAGCTGTTGACAACGGCACCAGTCCTCGCTTACTACGACGTGACCAAGCCTACTGCTGTGTCAGCCGACGCAAATAGCTTTGGCCTGGGTGGCATGCTCCTTCAGCTTCATGGGGAACAGTGGAAACCTGTGGCTTATTGTTCCAGAAGTCTCACAGAGGCTGAAACACGGTACACCCAGATAGAGAAGGAATGCCTGGCCGGCGTGTGGACATGTGAGGAGTTCCATCGGTATCTCTGTGGACAAGCTAGTCACAGACCACAAGCTGATAGTGCCTCTCATGAACAGCCATAGCCGGGACAACATACCGCTGCAGTGTCAGCGTCTTGAGGCTCATGAGGCTGATGAGATTCAGTCCAGTAGCAGAGTATGCTCCCGGAAAGAGCAGCAGCAAATTGGAGGAAATCAAGGAGGCGACTGCATCAGATGTCAATCTGCATTCGGTCAAAAGGTTCATACACACCGGGTGGCCAGAACACGTAAGCAAAGTGCCCGCAAGCATAAGAGAATATGTTCAAGTGAAGTCAGAACTGTCAGAGCACAACGGCCTCATCCTGAGAGGAAACAAGATCGTCGTGCCACAGCTGATTAGAGAGGAGGTCCTACAAAAGATTCATGAAGGCCACCAGGGCCTAGTAAAATGTAGGGAGGGAGCATGCTCATCTGTTTGGTGGCCTAGACTCTCTACAGATATAAGAAAACTCATCACATCATGCCAGGTGTGCCTAGAACTGAAAATAACACAAAGAAAGGAGCCTCTCATCTCAACGCCACTTCCAGATCGTCCTTGGCAAAGAATTGCAATGGATCTCTGTGAACTCAATGGTCAAATCTACCTCGTAATCTCAGACTACTACTCTAGGTTCATAGAAATACTGCACATGCCCTTGTTATGATATTTTAGTCCAGGAAAGGCCGCCGAGACAGGATCACTTTTAACTCACTTTATTTGGTTAAGGTTATTGATCTATTGTCTATCGTCTATGAAACAAAAGGAGAGGGATCGTATATAACACGCGTGGAGCATCTCTAAGCTTTACATCTAATCGATACGCCGCCCAAGAGATTCTGACCTAAAATGGCGGAGTCTGAGTTTTTTAAACAGGTGAGAGTAGACTTCTTCTATGGTTTTCTCACTTCCTCTGTGTGTCCGTTGCTGCCCCTAGTGTAAATGTTTGTAACTTTGTTAAATGTGCTCAGTACTGCCCTCTGAGGTTATGTGAGAGTATTACTGCTTAATTTGTCAAATGTGTTCAGTGCTGCCCTCTGGCGATTATGAGGGGAGATTACCTCTAAACTATGCTCGGTGGCTATGTGAGAGTATTACAGTAAAAATGTATCACTAGGGAATATTACAATTAAAATATGTCACACCCTCAATGACGAGTGAACAAGTCATCCAAAAGCTGAAGGCAGTCTTCGCCAGGTTTGGTATTCTGGACGAGGTGGTGAGTGACAATGGGCCTCCGTTTTCGAGCATAGAGTTCCAGGAGCTGGCAAAGCAGCTCGGTTTCAAGCATTGCACGTCTAGTCCTCACCATCCGCAGGGCAATGGACATGCAGAAAGAGCCGTTCAAACAGCAAAGAAAATCCTCAAACAATCAGATCCTGTGATGGCGCTGATGGTTTACAGATCAACCCAGTGCTCCACTACCGGTTTTAGCCCGGCAGAGCTGTTGATGGGGAGAAAGATCAGAACAAAGCTACCCACCCTGGAGAGAAACCTCCTCATCATCCTCATCGTCATCCACTTATCCGGGGTCGGGTCGTGGTGGCAGCAGCTCAAGCAGGGGGCCCCAGACTTCCCTTTCCCGGGCCACATTGACCAGCTCTGACAGGGGGATCCCAAGGCGTTCCCAGGCCAGTGTTGAGATATAATCTCTTCACCTAGTCCTGGGTCTTCCCCGGGGTCTCCTCCCTACTGGTCGTGCCTGGAACACCTCAAAAGGGAGGCGTCCAGTGGGCAGCCTTACCAGATGCCCGAACCACCTCAACTGACTCCTTTCTAAGCCGAGGAGCAGTGGCTCTAATCCGAGTTCCTCCCGGATAACTGAACTTCTCACCCTATCCCTAAGGGAGAAGCCAGCCACCCTCCTGAGAAAACTCATCTCGGCCGCTTGTACCCGTTATCTCGTCCTTTCGGTCATCACTCATCCCTCATGACCATAGGTGAGGATAGGAACGAAGATCGACCGGTAGATCGAGAGCTTTGCCTTGTGGCTCAGCTCTCTTTTCGTCACAACGGTGTGGTAAAGCGAACGCAATACCACCCCCGCTGCTCAGATTCTCCGGCCAATCTCACGCTCCATCATACCCTCACTCGCGAACAAGACCCCAAGGTACTTGAACTCCTTCACTTGGGCTAAGGACTCATTTTGTACCCGGAGAAGGCAATCCACCGGTTTCCTGCTAAGAGTCATGGCCTCAGATTTAGTGGTGCTGATCCTCATCCCAACCGCTTCACACTCGCTACCAGCCGATCCAGTGAGTGCTGAAGGTCACAGGCCAATGATGCCATCAGGACCACATCATCTGCAAAGAGCAGTGTTGAGATCCTCAGATCACCGAACTGCAACCCCTCCCCACCACAACTACGCCTCGATATCGAGTGGTGACAAAGTGGAGAGAAACCTCCAAACGAAATGGCCTAGCCAAGCTGTAGTGCAAGGAAAGGATGGGAGTGAGAAGGCTAAGCAGGCTACTCCAACCGCCGCCATGGTGCCCTACAGCCAGGGGATGCAGTCCGATCCAAGATGGACCACGAGAAATCATGAGCCGTTTCTCAATACCAAGTACGCGAACAACGGACTTGGAAGTGTGTACTTGGCAAGTCCGGACTTCCGAGGACGGGAGTATGCACCTGCAATTGGAACAGCAGCTGACTCGATGTCGTCACCACCTCAGCTATTAACTGCTATACGGCCTCATGTAGGCATATACTACTGAACAATATAAGCAAATTATATAAAACAAAACCCCAGCCTCTTTCATTTTAAAATAGTATGTAAATATTTTGAATGAATAGGCTCATTTTTGTTATATATTTTTATATTATATATTATTATAGCTTACATACTAATATTTTAAAACATGGGAATGCGAAATACATTCTGGGATATTTAACAAGTCCACACAAGTCACCTCCAATGCATCCTTGATGGGAACGGCCAGTTTAAGAACACATCGAGAACACTTCCGGGTTTTACGACTGTACTTGACTTGATGCGTACTTTGAATTGGAACAGTACTTGGGCTATGATTGATGACGTTTCACGAGAACGCAAGTAAACAAGTACAGACAAGAACGCAAATTCAGGTGTTAGCCATGCTGCCCATCATAAACAGTCCATTTCAGGCCAGATTTTAAGGACCTCATACTATTATCAAGTGTCTGTCTGATCACAACTATGTGATTAGCACACCGGACCGGAGAAAGAAGTCACAGGTTTGTCACGTGAACCTTTTAAAGTGTTATATCCCTTCAAAACCTGTAGGCTTAGTGACTCCTCCAGTAGGTCCACCTTGTGTTCGAAGATCTTTGACTGTGTCGTCTCCGGTGGAGAACAGGAATTATGATTGTGAGGTTGATGAAGACGTGACCGTGCCCTCCCATGAGGTTACAGAGGGGCGGTTACAGAACTCTGCGATACTGTCAGACCTCTGTAAGCATCTCTCTTATTTATCTGAAAAGGAGAGTAGTAAAAGGAGTACTGACATTGTTGAGCTGGTGAAGGCATTCCCATCCCTTTTTCCAGAAGTGCCAAGCCGTACCACGGTCATTCAACATGACATTGATGTAGGCTCAGCACGGCCTATTAAACAGCATGCGTATAGGGCAAATCCCACTTAGAGGGCCATTCTGAGGAAGGAGGTGGAATATTTATTGAAAAACAATTTGGCCAAACCCAGTTTTAGTCCGTGGAGCTCTCCCTGCTTGTTAGTGGGTAAACCGGATGGGTCCCACCGGTTCTGTACAGATTACCGGAAACTAAACTCAGTCACAAAACCTGACTGTTTTCCTTTACCCCGTGTGGATGACTGCATTGATTGCGTCGGAGCGGCTATTTTTGTTAGTAAATTCGATCTCCTCAAGGGTTATTGGCAAGTACCTTTAACACCCCATGCCCGAGAGTTGTCTGCTTTTGTCACCCCAGATAACTTGCTGCAATATACAGTAATGCCTTTTGGAGTCAGAAATGCACCTGCGTCTTTTCAGCGCCTCATAAACTACGTCCTGGCAGGCATTTGTGGCATTGGTCCGGTTTTGGCTGCTCCAAGATTTGATTAACCTTTTCAATTAGCTGTCGACGCCAGTGATTGTGGGGCAGGTGCTGTCCTTTTACAGTCAGGCCCGAGTGGGGTAGACCATCCTGTTTGTTATTTTTCAAAGAAATTTAGCCGCCCACAACTGGCCTACTCAACAGTCGAGAAGGAGGCACTGGCGCTCATTCTGGCTGTCCAGTTTTTTTTTAATTTAAATTTATACTCCAGCCTTATCCCTTACACATCCAGCATATTAAGGGTGTTGAAAATGTCATTGCAGATGCTCTTTCTCGAGCATAAGCTATTGTCTGTGACCTGTTCTCTTTTTTTTTGTCTCCCCAGTGTCCAAGGACCCGGGTGTTGGGGCGACCCAGAGATGGAACGGGGTCACAGAGGGGTTTTTTGTTTGTTTTGTTTTTGATGTTTCCCTAGGTTTCTGAGTGGAAACCTTTTTGGGGAGGGAGGTGTGACGCCCCTCTGCTCCCCTGCGGGCTGCCTGCTGTTCTTGTGGTGGCCACACGGCTTCAGGTTGCCGGCCTGCAGTGGGGAGACCAATTTGGGATGATTGGCCTCACCTGGCGCCGGTGTAAGCATAAAAGCCTTCACCCTCCTTTGCCTCTTTCTCTCTCTTGCGTTCAGCACACTTTTTCCGACACACCGCATTCCACTCCACGTTTGACCACTTACATACGACCGACATGCATCCATACATTATTTACTTAATACCCCTAGATAACCTTTTTTCTACACTTTCAATAAATATCATTTATTGTATTATTGAAACAGTTGTCCTGCCTCTCTTTGTGTTGTGCCCTGAGCCGGGCGTAACAGTTAGCATCTTCCATCTTGCTACGTACCTATCTGGCTAGTCTTTCTAGAAGTTTTCGACGTTGCTGTTCTGAACGTTAAATCTGTGTTGTTCTTCTCGGCATCTGGAAGGTCCTTCAGTCAATCCAACAATCCTCGTCGCCATAAATGTTGTGCTGTCCAATAATGAATGAATCGTCTTCTTCTATTTATTTTATTGCCAACTCTCATCGTCTTACATCTTACATGCGTGACTCGCTCATCCCTCGTTCTCCCACGTCTGCCCCTACTGTCTAACTTACACACTACATACTTCATTAATTATACTACAATAGGTATGGTATCCTGTTCAGAGTTCAGTTTATAGTATTTTATGTTTTTTTCGGAGGGGGCTATGTGAAGTATGTGTGGTTAATGGCTGGTTTAAACAGCCATACCTGGGCCCCGTTTCCTGATAACGATGGATCCACGCTCGTACGATCCATCGTACGATGGATCTCACGCAGCATCGTTAATTTTAGGGGAGCGTTTCCCGAAACTCATCTTAACATGAACGCGCGTGCTCTGCTCTTACGACGTCGTAGGATTGTAGCTGTCTACTGACACGGTGCTGAAATGGGCTCGGTAGGAGGGGGAGACGCAGGATTGTTGTTGGATTCAACTATATTTTGTGGCAGCAAAAAAATATCTCCCCATCAAGGCCAACAGCAGAGTAGCCTACGAAAAGAATAGACTAAGATGAATGCTACAAATATTAAAACTCAATTTATTAGGTCTAGGCCGACATATCAGTCCTAATCCCGACCGCACCGTGCGTAGGCTACATTGTTACACGGCATTTTCTCCCCTGAAATAATTCCATATTAAAAAAATTAAAAATAGCATGTGTCTGTGTGACAACTAGGCCTATAGCATTTATTTAAATGTGCTGATTTCTGAAACATGCTTTGCTTGCGCCGCAAAGAGGGCAGACTTTCTCTGATTCCTGCATTCCGTTTCATTCATTCATTCATTCATTAAGTGATTGACGCGCCGCGCACTCTCTAGATACTTTGGTGTCAACATTAAAAATGCAACGTTCCATTCATTATCATTCAAACGCAGAGGCATTGACATGGCTATTGCTGTTGCTGGTCTAGATCGATTCCTGCCCATATTGTTGGGCAGGGGGTATGATGGTGCGGGAAATGTAAGCGGGAATGGCACGCATCGCAGCACAGTTTCCAGCAGCATTCTACGTACAGAAAACCACTCTCTCAACTTGGCGATTGTGCACTCCCACTAAGGTTAGGGAGTTCGTAACTGTCTAGACACGGTCCAATAAATAGTGAACTTCATCACAGCCTCACCGACGCGCCTACAGTGCTTTATGTCAAACAATCAACAAAAAACGCCTGCAGAAATTATCCGACACCCGCTGGTTTCAGCATGATTCATATACAGTATGTCTTCTGTCATTGATCAATATGAGGACATTTTAACCACGATGGTTGAATTAAAATCAGAGGGAGACAGCAAGTGCCGCTCGCAAGCGACCTCCCACACGAGCAACGGAATCATTTGATTTTATTATATGCCTTGTGATAGGGTTGCCTTGTGATGTGGCGTTTCATCGGTAGGCCTACATTTATTTTTGGAATTTTAAATTGCTGCAATAAATTATATTTGTGTTGACTTCTAACATGTCTCTGTCTTTGCTGTTTAAATCTAACAGTAGTCTACGAGTAATATATATGCGGGAACCACTGTTTTTGGGGTATTGCGAAATAGCGCCAGCTGGACATTCAGTGGTATTGGATGACGTGTTTTAATAAAACACATCCAATACACGGAACGTCCAGCTGGTGACTCCACTGAGGCTATAGTAACGATGCATCCTAGTGCTTAACGAGTACCCCTGTAGGCGTCGTTAGCTACGAGGGTTTTAACGACGTCGTTACGTAACGATGCTTTCGGGAAACGGTCCGAAAATTCTGCGATGATCGTACGACGGTGTTAACGACGTCGTTAGGCTAACGATGCTTTCGGGAAACGGGGCCCTGGCCCAAGTCAGACTCATTAGACTCTGGGGCTGGGTGAGGCTCCACACCTGTAGTTCTTGTTTTCGTTGTTCTCTCGTTTGAACGAGAACGAGGGAGGAGCCGAGTCTGACCGACTCAGTGACTGAGAATCATGATTCACCGCTACCGGAAATGCGAACGAATGAACGACTCTTCTTGGCGAACTGACCGACGTGAACTGATTCATTCAAACAAATCATGAAATCCACCACTAACCCGCACTCTGCAGCACGGCGGAGCACTGACCAACGTGCACTCTCACTCTAGCCCGCCCCCCTATCTCCAGGGCACATGTCGCCCCCGGCAGCCTCACACACACGGACAAACACCTATCAAATTCTCGCCCTCCCACCATCTCCAGGGCACATCCACCGCCCCGATCGCCAGCCGGCCCTTTGAGCCCAAATCAAAGTCAAGATCTCGCAAAATAAAGTCAAGATCTCGCAAAACTATAGTCAGTGTTTGTCCCCAGTACATCCCAGCCCGTCCCTAGTTTTTTTTTTTTTCTGTCTTTTTTTTCCCCTTCATGTCACTTCGGCGGCTCCATAGACCCAGGCTGGGTAAGAAAATTCCCTTCGTCCAATATTGTTTTACCAATGGAATATATACATAATGCCAACTACTTTTTGCATCACTTATTATTTTTCAAACGTCTGAGATAACAAATTAGGTAATATATATAGGGCTTGTACATGGTGACGTCACTCTGCAATGATTGCCTCCATTTCGGAAGTATACATAAAAATGTTATTGCTGGTAATAGTGTTTTGGTCTTTGTGTAGTAATAAATCATGAAATTATTTGTCTTTATTGTTGATGTGTTTGAAACTGCCATTGCGTTTTTCATGTGAGATGTGGTAAAACTAATTTAAAGTAATTGTTTATTTTGGATTTGACATTATTACAACTCTCTGGCGATCACAAAAATATACGAAGATGACTATTGCGAAAAAAACAAAACATGATGCAATCTGATGTACAAGCCCTTTCGTCGAAAATAGGCAAATGTACACATTTTGGGTAATTGTTAGGGTCACTGGAGTATTTAAATATTTTTATATTTTGGTAGGTATCTGAGTAGCTCTAGATTTATATACTTCAAAAAATGTATATCATTAAAAGAAACAATACACACAAGCACAACAATTTGCCTGTTTTAGTGCAGAAAAACCACATGAAATTATATATATATATATATATATATATATATATATATATATATATATATATATATAACTAATAACTTAACTAACTTATATAACTATACAAGATAACATTTTTTTTTTAATTTTTCATTCAGGGCACTATTGAATTGTTGGATGTTAAGAATCATAATTCAGTATCTGTCATATTATCGTAATGCAGTACAATTCCCACCCCCAAATGTCTACCTTGTCGTGATAGGCTTAGTAAAAATAAATAAATAAGGGGAGGGCATTTGACTGTTCATAAAATTGTGTTCTAGAAAATCATTTGTTTGAGAAAGGTGGGTTCAGATTGGAGGGCAGTCATGAGGGCTCATAATGAATCACACTTGTTGATATGTGTATGTTTGTTTGTGTTCTCTTTCTCGTCCCATATGTCTTTAACAGGTCCCTTCAATTGTACATCCCAGAGAAAATTGAATCTGGATGGAATGCACAAGTTTGGGGATGTTATTATAGGAGGGATATTTGCTATAAACTATTACACTGCATCTTCTGAACTGTATTATACTTCTGAGCCAAATGATCCCATATGCCATGGGTGAGTTGGCCAGGATGGGGTTGATCAAGGCTATTTACAATCCAAAGACATGTAATACTTTTGCTTATACACAGATTTTGTATTATTATTATTATTATTATTATTGTTTTTCAGCTTTGATATTCGAGGTTTCAGACAAGCCCAGACCATGGCATTTGCTGTTGATGAAATTAACAGAAACTCTAAACTGCTTCCTAACATATCGTTGGGATACAGTCTATATGATAGCTGTGTCAAACTAGGGATCTCATTCCGTGCAGCTCTGTCTATGACCAGTGGCAGAGGAGAGCCATTTCAATTAAATGAGAGTTGTTACGGGTATCCTCCTGTGTTAGGTATTGTGGGAGATTCTTCCTCAACGCGTACTATTGCCATTTCTAGCATCCTAAGCTTGTACAGTCTACCAATGGTAAGTCAAACTTCTGGTTGATGATTGTTATTACCTTTAAATTATGAATTTGAAATAATCAACATGAAGGGTTAAAAATGTTATAAATTACAAATATGGGCCATGACAATAAATAAATATATATTATTTGCTTTTAAAGGTCAGTTATTTTGCCACATGTTCCTGTCTGAGTGACAGGAGGCAGTTCCCATCATTCTTTAGAACTATTCCAAGTGACGCATTTCAGGTAGTTTTAATTACCACAGGAACATTATTTGTCTACATGAATTAAGCCTAGTGGAAATGTTCGAAAACCTATTTCTATTTCTAAAAATTGTTGAACCAGGTGCGAGCTATGCTCCAGATTCTGAGGCGGTTTGGCTGGACTTGGGTTGGTCTTGTGATCAGTGACGACGACTACGGTCGCCACACCGCCCATTCATTCCAGTCAGACCTGGCGCAGTCTGGTGGAGGCTGTCTGGCTTATCTAGAGGTTCTGCCCTGGGGAAACGATGTTGCTGAACTGCAGAGGATTGTCGCCAGAATGAAGAAATCAACATCCTTTGTGGTTACTGTTTTTGCACATCCAAGCAACATGCTTCATCTCATGGAAGAGGTTAGTGATTTAGTTATAGATAGGAATCTAGTGCTGATTTTTCAATGCTAGAATAAAATGAGGGAAAAACTTTAATGTTTCTGTAGATGCAACAAAAAAAAAAGATTAATACTGTAACTATACTTTGTACAATCTAATTAACAGGTAGTAAAACAGAATGTTACAGGCCTACAATGGATGGCCAGTGAAGCCTGGAGTACAGCCAAAGTGCTCCATACTCCCAGCTACATGCATTTTCTTGCAGGCACTCTGGGTATTGCCATCCGCCGAGGGGAGATACCAGGACTCAGGGACTTCCTATTGACCATACGCCCCGACAATGACACACTCAGCAGCCAGGACAACACCTTAGTGCGGGTTTCACCTAACAGATTGAGTCTTTTATCTGCCCTGTAGAAACACCTTTCAATATATATGTGATCTCAAGGCTGCTTATTTTTGCTTATTAGTCCCCCTTATTTATCAATCCCCCTTCATTAGGTGAAGCAGTTTTGGGAGAACATATTTCGGTGTAAGTTTGTATCTGCTGGGATGGAGGTGGAAGGTCAGATTCAAGAACGACTATGTACAGGGAATGAGGTTCTAAGGAATATAGAGACTGAATTCCTGGATCTGTCTAACCTCAGGCCAGAGTATAATGTGTACAAAGCTGTATATGCACTGGCACATGCCCTACATGATCATCTGCAGTGTGTTCCAGGGAGTGGGCCTTTCAAAGGGCATAGCTGTGCACGTTTGCAGGGACTAGAGCCATGGCAGGTCTGTTTTCAATCAAATTCCATTATATTAAGTTTGTTTTCCTGTGATTTATGAAAATGTAGATTTGTGAGATTTTGTTTTCACACTTTATTCTTCTTTACTTTCCTGCCATTCAGCTTGTATATTATTTGCAAAGGGTCAATTTCACTACAGATTTTGGTGATCAAGTGTCATTTGATGAGAATGGGGATGTTTTGCCAATCTACGATGTGATGAACTGGAGGTGGCTCCCAGACGGAAGCACAGAGGTTACAAATGTGGGAGACGTTAAAGAAATGGCTGCAAAACTCATTGATCTTAACCTTGATGAAGACAAAATCTTTTGGAATTTTGAATCAAAAAAGGTCTGCTTTCAAACTATTAATTGCCAGGGATATGTTTCATTCGTCATAATATTAAATACGTTTTAATGCAATCAACTTATTCCCCCCTTAGCCTCCCAGGTCAGTGTGTAGTGAGAGCTGTCCCCCAGGTACCCGCATGGCCAGAAAGAAAGGTGAACCAGTCTGCTGCTTCGACTGCATCCCTTGTTCAGATGGAAAAATAAGCAATGAGACAGGTTTGTTTGCAATATATATATATATATGTTCATACACTGCACATCTTTCGTCAAAAGTACTGACCAAAAGTACAAATAACTTCCAATTGTTGTTGTTAGATTCAACCGACTGTACCAGCTGTCCAGAGGATTTTTGGTCCAACATCCAGCGTGATCAATGTGTCCCCAAAAGCAAGGAATTTCTTTCCTATGTGGAACCCCTGGGAATCTCCTTTACAACTGCATCATTATTTGGGGCACTTTTATGCACCATTGTTTTGGGAATCTTCACCCGGCATCGGACCACACCAGTGGTTAGGGCAAACAACTCAGAACTTAGTTTCCTCATTCTGCTGTCACTCAAACTATGCTTCTTGTGCTCCTTGTTTTTCATTGGTCAACCAAGGCTGTGGACTTGTCAGTTGAGGCATGCAGCCTTTGGGATCAGCTTTGTTCTGTGTGTCTCATGTATCCTGGTGAAGACCATGGTAGTTCTGGCGGTTTTCAAGGCCTCCAAACCAGGTGGTGACAGTAGTCTGAAGTGGTTTGGGGTAATGCAACAGAGAGGGACTGTCGTATTTCTGACTTTAATACAAGCAGCAGTTTGTATAACATGGCTTGTGTCTTCCTCACCAGCTCCTCATGAAAACACAGAGTACTACAGTGACAGGATAGTAGTTGAGTGTGTAGTGGGGTCGACAGTTGGATTTGGAGTTTTACTAGGCTATATTGGCTTACTGGCTATTCTCAGTTTCCTGCTTGCATTCTTGGCACGAAATCTACCAGATAACTTCAATGAGGCCAAGTTTATCACCTTTAGCACGCTTGTCTTCTGTGCTGTTTGGATAGCCTTTATCCCAGCTTATATTAACTCCCCTGGTAAATATGCAGATGCTGTAGAGGTATTTGCCATTCTAGCTTCTAGTTTTGGGCTGTTATTGGCCCTATTTGGACCAAAGTGTTACATAATTCTCCTTAAGCCTGAGAAAAACACAAAAAAAGCTTTAATGGGACGAGGCACACCAAGATCATAGAAACAGTCCATTTATATGTCATGGTTGTTTTTAATAAATTAATTTGTCAGTGAGATGTATAGAATTGACAACATTGACAACAATTGACAACATTGCCTGCATTTTATAACTTAATATCCTTGATCAAACTGAGCAATTTTAAATATTAATCAGATAAGTTCGACCAACATATAAAAAAAAAATCTTGAATAAGTAAAGATTTTATTCAACATTTTAATGGCTCTTTTTGCTCATAAGATTATGCAATAAATTGACTTGATGTTTCATTAGAGATAGGTTAGATAGAATTTTTTTTATAAAAATTTAAAAACCTGCAAAACTCATGATAACAAGCGATGTCACCCTTTTCGCCTTGGCCTACCTGCATGTGAAAATTAAATGCTTTTCTCACATCACGTTTTATGAACAATAAAGTCCAGCCGCAATGTGAATATGTGGCATATTCCAATAATAATCGCACCAGTGAAAAGACAAATTAAAAACTCAACCTATATAGTCTACTTAAGACGAGTTTATGCTCTGTCCTTTCATACGTGCAGTTACGTCATGTCTAGTCCGACATGCTGGGGAATACATCAAATTCCCCGTCACACCTGACGGCCAGGAAAGAACAAAGCAGGCGTTTTGGGCTAAATATGGGTTCCCTGGCGTCCTTGGTGCCGTAGACTGCACCCATGTGCAGCTACGTGCCCCAACAGTTAACGCACTGATATACATCAACCGCAAGGGAACTCATTCAATTAACATACAAGCAATTTGCGACGCTACTTGTACAATCACCCATGTCTTTGCGAATTACCCTGGCTCAAGCCATGACTCATCATACTGTCAAACTCTACCATTCCTGCCATCTTCGAGGGGAATCCTCCCTTGGGTGGGTGGCTGTTAGGGGGCAACGGCTATCCATTAAAAACATGGCTCATGACCCCATTTATTATTCCATCAACAGTGCGTGAAACACAATTCAACAGAAAACACACCAAAACACGCAGTGTAATTGAACGCACATTCGGACTACTAAAAATGTGCTTCAGGTGTTTGTGTAGCTGGCCTTAACTTGCATCGGCTAATTCTGCGTTGTGTCAATGAGCCGGGAGACAACTGCTGATTTGCCACAGGAGCTTTTATTCTGTGTGGGAACACATTAATATGCACGTCAGTGCTGTGATTGCTGTCCGTCTCACAAGCACACTCTCTCCAGCAGGGCAACTCTCCGACTCTCGAGAGGACGTTACATTACAACATCAGAATTAACATGACCACTAAACAAATGAAATTAAACAAAAATACACCGAAATAAATAAAACATAAAAACACACAAAAAGAGAGCTCACATACCTGTGTGGGAACACATTAATATGCACGTCAGTGCTGTGATTGCTGTCCGTCTCACAAGCACTCTAAACAAGGGGACACAAAAGGCGCCAAATCAAACAAAGACGGCCGAAATGAATATAAAAGTATGTTCACCCACTAAACAGAGCCTCATTTTGTCAGAAACTAACAACCACAAACTCAAAGTATTATTATTTACATTTGTTTTATGTTTTGACCATGTTTTATAACTTAACACTAATAAACCGGGAGCACTCTACATTCCTACCTCTCTCCAGCAGGGCAACTCTCTGACTCGAGAGGACGGTGCAAAATAAACAGGAAGTGACTTCACACAACCCAACGTATTAAAATAAAAGTGTTCAAAACAAATATACATATATACATAAAGGGAAAATAATAATTTAATAATTTAAAGGAATAAAAGGATTATTGGTGAAATATAACATAACTATAAATACACCGGTTACATTTGGATAGGTCAGGTGGTACTTTACAGTACGGTCCTCAACAAGTCGCAGCATTCTTTGTGGCATGTTGTGTTTTACACAACATTGCCATGAATCATGGATGTGTCGGTGACATAAATTAAGATAGATTAGAGGACTTAATGAGACGTGAGGCTGAACTGCATGTGCCGTTGCCATTAAACCCGAATGCCCCAGCAGCAGCACGGGAGAGGAGAGCTCACCTGATAGAAGAGCTGCATTGTGTATAGTGAGGTAAGCAAACTAATGACATCTCCGGTCTTTTGTTTGACTACATTGCGAAATTATTACCATGCATTCATAACCTTGTTATTCAGTGAGTGAGCCCAAAACATCGGAAACTAAAGTATGCCTTTGCGACATTTTTTATTTACATTTTGTCCAAAAGAAAAATCGATAGACTGTTCGTAACTGAAAAAAAAAAAATACAAACGATAAATTAAATTATTTAAACAGAAGCCTAAACACTAGGCCTACGCCGGGACTGGACACGTGAGGGTCCGGGAGTGGCGATACCAGATGTGCTCCTGGTGGAGCGGGTGGACGGAGATGGAGTGGGGGGAGGTGGAAGGGGCACAACAGGAGGAGGTGGTGCGATTGGAGGCCCACACTCCATGGCTGCAGCAATCCTCTCCAAACTCGCAGCGATGCGCCCGAGAGGCCGCAGCAACCTCGCCACCCGGTCAAGCCGGGCGTTCGTCGTCTGCCGCATCCCGGACAGCTCCCGCATCCTGGACAGCTCCCGCTCTAGCATGTCAAAGCCGGTTTGCTGGAGCTGCAGGAACGTGTGGTCCTCCGGTCTGGTGATGCGTGTGCGTCTGGATCCCGTGCTCCCTGGTCTTTGCGGGCTCCCTCCTCAGCTGGCCCGTGCGCACTGATGGGCTCCTGCGCTCTGGTCCCGAGGCCAGGGTCTTCTTCCTGAGAAGCTGCGTGACATTGTTTTGATTTTGTGTTACATTTATTTCATGTCAATAATGATTAAACATATTTTGATGAGACATCTCTATGTATGTTAACTTTATTTGTGTACCTTGGGGTTGGACAGCTGTAGCGTGTTGGGTGCCGATTTCAAAGCCCCCAAATCCCTCAACGCTTTCCGCGGTGAGGGTGGACGCAGCGATGTCCTCCGCCGGCGTCAGGTCCTGGGTACTTGCAGATCCACCTCCAGTTAAAAGCTGTGTTCTCTTGCTGTGTTCTCTTGCTGGTCGGCTGTGAACCGTTCCAGGCGTGCGCCTGGCAAATCCGCCGTCATAATAGCAATGCGCCATGGAACATGCGCCTCGCTCTTAAAGGTAATGGGAGATGACGCTCTGATTGGATAATTGCACATTACGCCCAAAACAAACCTACAGGTTTCAGACCAACCCATTTTAGATTTAGGCCTCCAAACCAGGTGATGGCGGTAGTCTGAAGTGGTTTGGGGCAATGCAACAGAGAGGGACTGTTGTATTTCTTACTTTAATACAAGCAGTAATATGTACAACCTTGCTGTCCTCACCAACTCCTCATGAAACCACACAGTACTACAAAGACAAGATAACAGTCGAGTGTGTAATTGGGTCAACAGTTGGATTTGGAGTTTTACTAGGCTATATTGGCTTACTGGCTATTCTCAGTTTCTTACTTGCTTTCTTGGCCCATAATCTACCAGATAACTTCAATGAGGCCAAGTTTATCACATTCAGCATGTTGGTCTTCTGTGCTGTTTGGATAGCCTTCATCCCAGCTTATATCAACTCTCCTGGAAAATATGCAGATGCTGTAGAGGTATTTGCCATTCTAGCTTCCAGTTTTGGGCTGTTACTGGCTCTATTTGGACCACAGTGTTACATTATTATCCTGAAGCCTGAGAAAAACACAAAAAAAGCTTTAATGGGATGAGGCACACCAATATCATAAAATCATGGTTATCTGTAAATCTTTTTGAAAGAAGAGATTTAGTCAGTGAGTAGAATTACTACATTACCAACTTTCTGTAATGTCTTCATTTAAAATTGTAGTTTGAAATCATAACAGATCTATATTAGAACCACAGTTATTTTATAGATCTGTAGGATTAGTTTGACCAACATATGTCAAAAGAGAGAATAAATCTTGTTTTCAACATTGTCACCACTTATTTTTTAGTAGATTATGCAAGCCTATTTTTTCTTTACGTTTCTTTAGAGACTGATAAGAGCCCTGATATCCTAGCCCCCCGGTTGAATCCTTCTCTCTCTATTACTCCTGTGCATATCAATGGAAGGGAGCGTACCTATGTTCCCCGGTCAAGACTGTGTTTTTCGTAGGCGGAATCCGGAAAAAGTTCTGCCTCAAGTGCTAGGATTGGACAGACAGCCTGTCAGGCAAACTCACACGCTGACTCCTAACCCTAACCATAACCGTAACCCTCACCCTAACCGTAACCCTCACCCTAACCATAACCGTAACCCTAATATTCATGATTCTTCCGGATTCCACCTACGAAAAACACATTCGCTCCCCGGTCACATACAAAGCGGGGAACATAGGACCCGGGGAACATAGGGATGACCCCTGCATGGGACACTATAAACAAAAGAACAGCACTGAGCTGTGGCAGCTAATTGTATTGGAGGTCTAATTAAAATGTGACATCTGAGGCGCACACACAAACTAAACTTTTTCTGTAGCCAATGTGAAGAAAAGCTACAAAGTCCTGTCCGGATACCAACGTCTTTGACAAAGTGGCCATTATGGTTTTAAAATCGAAAATAGTTTAGCTACTGTAGAAATACATTTGTTAAAATATTCTTCTAAAACCACCATCTTGCCGCTCTCGAATTAGGTTCTCTACGAGTCTAGACGAATATCTCCTTAACAAAATAGTAAACCCTGCGTAACTCCACCCCTCAGTGGCGTAACATCATGGTGATGGCCCCAGTGCAAATATTTTTTTTATGCCCCCCCAAAGATTCAGTCAATGAGAGTACTACTACAGCAGGTAGGAATTGCGTTGCCATGGCACACGGGTAAACAAATGACAAGACACCACACAAGTTAACTAACGATCGCTGTAGGCTTCAATATCATGCAAGCACTTTGTTTTCTTTTTATTTTGTTCTACATCACAATTGCATGCTTTAATAAAGTATTGTTTTTTCCTACCATTACGAAAATAAAATATACAAACCAACAGAGCTTTGTCTCCCCGCGACCTTATATTGATTGAGTCTAAAACGTTCTCAACGATTCAGCCAATGAGAGTAGGGGTAGCAATCGCACATGGGTAAACAAATGATTGGAATGATTGGAATTTGGATAAATGATCATTCCTCCTCCCATACGACCCGCCCCCGAGCTATTTCATTCACAAAAACATTATTTTTTATTCCTCCATGGGCCCCTGACGGTGTCTGGGCCCCGGACAGCTGCACCGGTTGCACCGTCGATATTTACGCCACTGCCACCCCTCCACTTATTGGTTCTCAGCAAAGGCACAGTGCAGTCTCCCTCCAGGAGTTCAGCTATAACATTGTCAAACTTCTGGATCCGAGATTACGGCTATAGATTTAGACAATATTCTTAATTTACTTGAAATTCACTTACAATTCACTCACATATTTGCTTAACACAATTTTTGAACACTCCGATTTTTAATATGTTATGTCACCCAAGGTGGGGCATCTATGACCCAGAAGAGCTCCCTAGGAAAATACTGAAATACAGCAGTCAACCAGCCACCTCCCAGCAACAGCCCTTTCCAAGACGACAGTTGCTGTGGAGGACAGGGGAGGCATTATAGCAACCGCCAAGAGCAGCTGCCTGCAGCTAGAAGCCCTTGGATCCATCCCACAGCAGCCCAGTCCCAGTCGCACTTTTGCCAGCCAGCACAGCAGCTCAAGGCCCAGGGGGTCTGAGGAATATGCCCTGTTTTCCTGGTGGAGGATGCCCCTACTGAGGGCTGTTCCGGGCCCTCCATGGACTGCACCGCGGAAGAACTGACAGCTGTCTACTGAAAACCAGCTGATCATATTTTATTCCTATAGGTTAATCCACATTTCAGTTGCAAAATTTGTGGATGTCGTTGCAAATTATTCAGAATAAATAATAATAATAACATTGATCATGGTAGGCCTAATAATGTAGGCCTATCGCAATTATAGTGCCTTTCATTACCCAACACAAATAAATACGATTTTTCAACAGGGTGGACTTTTGCGAAGTAGGGTGGGCCACTATTTTTTCACATAAATTTTTTGATTCAGATATTGCCAGTACAGCAATTGTCCCAAAATTCAACAACACATTATTTCATCACAGATCAGACGATTAATGGCAAATAATAATAGGCTACATTGATAAATTGATCCATATTCAACCCCGGGGGGAATTTAAGGCACAACATGCATGCATGCATGGTTAAGAAGGAATTGGGGGAAAGGATCTTTGGCTTTGACTCCCTGAAGTCGATTGAACCGCCACATGGAGGAGAAAGGGATTGTTGCCGGTGCGGACTCTCAGACAGCTGCGGAGCTCAGCTCCGGGAGCTCCCGGACTCCCAGAGCTCCTCCGGCACCAGAGCTCCCAGACTCCTGGAGCTCCACTGCCGCCGGAGGAGAGCTGAGAGCTGAGCTCGCAGACTCCCCCAGGAGGAGCGCCATCAGGAGTCCGGGAGTCCGGCGGGAGCTCCAGGAGTCCGCAAACGGCAACAATCCATTTCTCCTCCATGTCGCTGTTCAATATGGACTTCAGATTGATGTGGAAGTGTAAGTGTAACCTGAAGCAGTCGTTAAGATTCATAATATCATCCAGAAGGCACACACAGCTTTTGGCCGTGATATTTTATATAATATTACATAATCTTATTGTTTAGATCTAGAGCGACATTTTCTCTGACGTCTCTGGTACTTCCACAACAAGTGAAGACTGGCCATGGTTGAGAATGAATTGGCAGAACAGAAAAATGGCGGTCACAAGAGGAAGCCTCTCTCAAACTCAGATGACGACGTGAACAGGCCAAATCATTTTTTGATGTGAACCCAGCATAACAGAATTGCTGTAAGTTCCAGCGATTGTG
Organism: Micromesistius poutassou; assembly: GCF_964030765.1. Classification (NCBI taxonomy): domain Eukaryota; kingdom Metazoa; phylum Chordata; class Actinopteri; order Gadiformes; family Gadidae; genus Micromesistius; species Micromesistius poutassou. Next base: position 4,451,052 of record NC_140274.1, on the reverse strand, counting down.
GACACAGCTTACGGACGCACACTGTGGCCGCCTAAATAGCTTGCAAAATTCAAGCATATTAATAATGAACAAAAAGAGCAATTCTGTAAATATTTGTAACATGATGAAACTTAATTCAAACAAGATGTAGCTCACACAATTTTGTATGACATTATAATATGGGCTATTTTTTTGGTTCCTTGAATTTCAGGTTAATGCTGGGCACTTCTGATAGGGTGGGCACTGGCCCACGTTGGCCCTTATGTGGCTACGCACCTAGTATATGTTAAATAAAGCACTTGATGGTAGGACAGAGAGTGTGCATTTAGTAGGGGATACATATTTTGGCAGGTCGAAAGTAGTCTGACAAAATATGTGTCCCCTATAACTTTGGCTAGTAAATAATAAACATGTATATTCTTCATTCAGTGTGCATTATAGAGAAGGGATACATATTTTGGCTATTTTTCGTATTTATTTGTGTTGGGTAATGAAAGGCACAATAGCTGCTTTTACATATGGACGTGCATCTGTCTATTCTACGGACGTGCCGTATATGTGAATGACATATCCTGACATTGGACCTCCTGACCTCCGTAGTATTTTCTCCAGAGGAAATGCTAATTACCTTATATGTAAATGAGCAGTAGAATGTCGGCATTTCGCACTTCACGTTAGTGGGCGTGTTGATGTTTTCAAGCGCCACTACGGCGGAAACACGCCCTAGGGTGGGAACAAAAAACACGCCAGGAGCAGGCTGCATATATAGGAGAGGCAAGGAGACATACGACTCAAAACGAGAATGGCCTGGAAACACAAAGAGGTTTTTCAGCTGCTTACTTTGAGGGCCGACAGTGCGGTGATCGCACATATGAAGGGAAGGCACTGCGAAAGACGCAGTAATGTACGACCGTATGGTGAAGAAGCTTGCTGAAATGGGAATTGTGAAGGGAAGGACACAACTCATCACAAAATTAAAATCCCTCGAAAAGCAGTTCACCACCGTGGTAGACCACAACAAATAAAAGTGGGAACGAACGCAAAACCTGCCAGTACCAGGATTTGTGTGAGACGATCTGGGGGGGGGGGACGACTGGCACCCCACAAGGCCGCTACGAGCGACAAATAATGCTCATTATCCATTGTCCATCCCCGTGCGGTCTCTTACGTCCATTAAAGACGTTAAATTAAAATATAGGCTAGGCCTACTATACGGGACGTAGACAGACTCATTTCACGGATTCCTGTACGACCAGGTTGCCTTAAACATCTGTCGCATATGTCAGGTGAAAACTAAATGTCAAGGGAAAGAGGCGGTGGTTGAAAAAAGTATTTTGATTGCTTATTAAGTTCACTCGTTGTTTATAATGGTTTATTCGTTTCCCAGTATTATTTCCTTAATTTAGAAGACAGTTTTGTTCATTTTTGAATTGAACAAAGTCGAGTCGAGCTGACCTTGCCTGCTGTACCCACGGCCCAAAATAAAGAACAGCCAAGACAATATCCTCAATTCAAACATGCCGTTTCATTTGGTCTCAACTGGCTACGGATGTGAACTTGGAATGAACATGCGCAACGGGGATTTCTAAAGGTTACTGTAGAGTGGCGGAGACTGCAGGAGCTGAATCATCACTACAGTAGAGCTAAGAAGGTTATACGAGTGCTTCAGACCAACCTTACCAACGCAAGATGTTAAGGTAGAACTTAAAGAAGAGGCTACGAATACCGGCGCTTTTGCCCATGGTAAGGCTTATTAATTATCTCTTTTGCCGGTAACGCAGTCGTTCGCAACGCCTTTCTTATTCATCATTCCTTCTATTGGTTTGTAGCTCATGCTCCAATCTTTCATCGATGCCTCAGATGTTGTGGATGCAACGAAATATCTGATGTATCGCTGCAACAACAGTTAAGAAGATCGCAGTGAGTTCTGCCTGTTCTGCTTCCATGCTGTCTGCGGTCAAACAACAACAAACCAACGTGACAGCGGCCGCAATTATACTACGTCATGTCCCGCCTTTTGAGAATTTAGACCCTACGTCATACCCCGCCCCTTGCAAGCCCGCCCCCCTAAACCATCCGGAGAGTCTACTGATGTCTGAGCAACACCGATGTCCGCATTTCGGGCGTCAAGTGTGAATAAGTGTGAATGACCCTCACGGTCGAGGGTATTTGCTCCACAAATACCGAGAAAAGACGGAGGTCACATGTGAAAGCAGCTAATGATTGCGATAGGCCTACATTATTAGGCCAACCATGATCAATGTTATTACTATTATTTATTCTGAATAATTTGCAACAACATCTGCAGATTTTGCAACTGAAATGTGGATTAGCCTATAGGACTAAAATACGATCAGCTGGTTTTCAGTAGACCGCTGTCAGTTCGTCCGTGGTGCAATGAATGAATAAAGATCGTAAACACGTAGGAAGAATAAAGGAAGAATAAGACCTCGTTGATAACCAACATTTAGAAAAAATATATATTTTAATTCAGCCATGGGTGAATTTGAAGTGTAGTGTGTACTTCCACCTGCACTGGATGCATAGTCGCTCCCACGGCAAAAGATACAAGTTTTATCGGGGGTAACTACATTGGCACGACACCGGCGACTTTCATTGGATAATGCTGCAATTTTGTCCCACCCACAGATGCTCTGTGTCTATGGACACAAATCACTCGATGGACTTGTGCTTGCTCATTTAAATGCTCAATGAACATAGCGATCTATATCATTTTATTTGTGAGTAAATATTTCACAGATGTGCAACTTCTGATGCATTAGTTCACATTTGGGTTTACGAATGCACAAATTTTGTTCTCAGAATATGAAACATGGGTGTGCAAATGTGTTTTCCACCAACTGCGCTGCAATGATTGGAGCAAAAGTGTCAAGTGCATGACTCTTTGAAGTTGTGATGTACAGGATAGGATTTGTGCACCTGTAATAAAGGACATGTGAACTCGTAGCCCCTATTTTGTTTACAATGGTAGAAAAAATATTTACGACTTCAAATTTACTGTTATACATTTGTGATTTTAGTGTACACATGCAAAATAAATATTTGCGACTTCAAATTTACTGTTACACATTTGTGACTTTAGTGTACACATGCTAAAGACTTTTGCTACAATAATACCTTCATAGATAAGATATAAGATGAATGATCAATACATATAACAGATATCTATGATTGTAGTTTATCACTATGGCTGCACTAACACTATGGGCCCTATCTTGCACCCAGCGCAATTGACTTTCTACTAGTGGTGGGCCGTTATCGGCGTTAACGTGCTGCGTTAACGCGAGACTCTTATCGGGCGATAAAAAAAATATTGCCGTTAATCTATTCTCAAAGTTGAATTAACCAGAAGCTGAGTGTTTAATAAAATATACTGTCCATAATCGCGCCATATGCTGAAGACAATGTAGCAATGATAATAGAAACAACTTGGGTGAGCGATGACACGTTTTGGGGTGATCGTGACATCAGAGCGTCAAAATAATTGGTGTTGTTGTTGTAATAATCCAAATCTTCCTCCGAGCTGCCCGCCTTGGTACGGCGGTAGGCGGACGCGTACCAGCCATCTGCCGTCAACACCGCCGCCCCGGCTGCCGCGATGCGCACCGGAGACGAGCGTCCCATGGACCTGTAGTGAGAGCGCGTCCCGGCGCCGTTATATTTTCCCCGCGTTTGAGTTTGTGATGCATTTTGGAAACAGGAGATGAGCCCCTGGTCTAATGCACCACCTGGCTTGAGAAACCCGTTCTCAAAGACTTACTTTTAGTCATTATTTAGGTAGCACACACATATTATGAATGCCTTCGGCAGAATTCAAATGAGCCATTTTAATCTAGATTAATTCCAAGATTAATCTAGATTAAGATTGACACGGTGCAAATGGCAATTTCGCCACTGACCGGCAAATACCTCGTCTGAATGCACTAGCGGATAGCGCAGTGGGTGTTGCTATTTTGCCATGCCATGACAGGTCGGAACTACAACATAAGCTGCACACACATGGCTATACACAGCACAAATATGCAAACAATATGCCTAATTGAAATATTATGTCAAAGATTGTTCATGTGTGAAACTGCATAGAAAGTGGATTGTGGAAAAAAAAAATTCATAGGGGCTGCATGAATGAACACTGTAGTAAGCTATGCCATGCATTGAAATAATAATAATAACAATAATAAACTCGAGCAAAGTATATCCCAGCCTTCCAAAACTAAATCTTGTTTTAGGGTGAATGATAACGTTGGTTAAATTATTTGGGAAAGAACAGCTGATACAGCGGTAAGAAGTTGTACTTCATCAATGCATCTGCAAACACCGTACAGCAAACACATATTTTCTTGACAGACATTGTGTACAAGCCGATAACTTTTAGGATTGATGAGTATTTGATTGTGAGAAAACAGTAAATATGATCATGAGAAAATAGTTTTACGGCGAATGAGTGTTTAAAAGAATGAATGAATGAATGCGGGTGATGTTTGGCGTGTGTGCACCCATCTGTTTAAACACATGCAAACTAAACACGTAACGCATAATACAGTCCATGGCAATGTATATTAACGGGGGGATGCATATTATGAACACAAGTCGATAATGTATACAATACAGGTAATCTATATGCCGCATATCATTAAATAGACCCACAGTACTGTATATCATATGTGTTAAGTTGTTTTTGCCGAAATTTACATGACGAATCAGTGTTTCTTAAGTTGTAGAATAAAACGCTATTCCATGTGTGAATTAGGCCTATTATTTGACTCTAAACTGAGCCATTTGAAGTTTGAAATTCATGTGGTTATGCATCTGTCTCAGAGGAGACAAAATATCAACTTGTCAACTTCAAATGCACTCATGGCTCTTAAAGGGGATGGGAGATGGGAGAACTCTCATTGGTTTATTGCACGTTACGCTCAAAACAAACCTATGGGTATTCAGACCAGCCCATTTTAGATTTGTGTCGGACGCAAGACTCATTTATCCACTGGTATAATAGCAACAGCGCCAGATATCCACCCACAAAGCTACTTGCGTTTCGTGTTTCATACTTGCATTTCAGACGGTTAAAATAGGGTCCTATGTGTTGAGAAACATAATTAGGCTGTTACCTCCACCATGTCCTACAACTAGTACAGTGTCCATGGTCACTATGACAAAGATATCAGATTGTAATTGGTTAAACAAATATATTGGCTGGTGAGAGCCGTAAAAAAAAATCAACCTTTGTGCGAATAAAATTTATGTTGTTGTTTCAAATTCGGCAATCAGTGCTCTATATCACAACAAAAACACATCTATTCACGCTGTCGAGAGGCGGTGTTAATATAATAACCTTTTGTGCCTATTATTTACTTGGCAAGAAAGACATTTTTATTGCTAGAATACCCTCTAGTGGGCAGAACGTTTAATAGTGGCATTGGCCATGCCTGTATATACAGTGAAGAGGAACATAGTAAGCATTAACAATTCAAATATAATTTGTTAATTAAAAATAATAAGGAATGAAAATCTAATGGGATTACAGAGGAAGATTGACAGCTCTACTGGGTTCATGATTTATTTTTATGCAATAAATGCCCTTTATTTAAGTAATCCTCTCCTTGTCATTTTTTTTAAGGCTCAATATACCAAGTGAACAAACATCTGGACACAATTATAAATTGCAGAATTCCTGCTGCGCCATCTGCCCAAAACAGACTGCACCAATATGCCATCCCGCGTGCCTCGTCCGCTTAGGTTTTTTCGGTGCGTGCCACCAGGCCTGAAAAAATTCTAGGCAAAACACTTTACGCAAATAGGCTGTTACGTCCGCCATGTCTTTCAACTTCTACAATGGCCTTTGATGGGCAAAAACAAACACATCACATCTATGGTATGCCTTTTCAACTTTTCTCATGTCAAGGCCCGAAAGGTCAAATCAACCCAGAACGTAGTATGCCTTTCAACTTTTATGTCATGGCCCGTAAGGTCAAGTCAACCCAGAATACGGTCAGATATCCCACCGTTAGATCACAGTAATTAACACATAGCCTAACCACAGCCCAGGGCGCCTCCCGCCCTTCTCAAGGTTAGGGGGCTGAACAGGGAGCTGGACCCGGGTAACCCCCACGCCAGCTCTGAACACATAAAACACACACACACAGAGAACCATCATGCTCATCTGAAGCGGAGCCTCCACGGAGGTGAAGCTCCAGACGACCTCAGCGCTGTTAGGGACATTCTCGCTCGATCGATCTCCTATGCTTTAGGACTCAGTGTAACCTTTGCTACTTCACCAAATAAATCCGAGGCCCTGTGCTGACAAATTTGATCTCCTCTCCGTCTCAGTTTATCTGCTCGAGTAATTGGACCGACGATATTTTCCCAACACCTTGGTGACTAATGCAAAGGTGAAACACTGAATTGTATAATTAAAAAACACTATACACATGCAAAAAATACACATACACCCTCTGACTCTACACCCATGCACCTGTTTTAGTGCTAAACAACCAAATTAAATGAAAGAACACAAGATATCTTAAAAAGATGTCTTGTGTTCTTAGATGAAGATAAAGGTAAGAAAAATGTAAATTTAATGCTATTTCATGAAGGAAGCTGTAGAAATGTTGGATGTTTAGAATTATTATATTAGTAATGTATGATACTGAGTGATTCATTATTGTGATGCAATCCAGTTCCACCCCCCAAATGTCTGCCTAGTCTTGATAGGCTAAACAATAAAATAAAAAAAATATTGGCAAAGGGGATGACATTTGACATTGTTTATAAAGATGTCTTTAAGAAAGGATGTAGTTTGAGAAGGGTTGGTTCAGATTACAGGGCAGTCATGAGAGCTCATAAAGAATCACACTTGCTCATATGTGTTGGTTTGTTTCTGTTCCCCTTCTCTTCCTTTATGTCTTCAACAGGTCCCCTCTATTGTACATCACAGAGACAATTTAATCTGAATGGATTGCACAAGTTTGGAGATGTTATTCTAGGAGGGATCTTTAAGATGAATTTGTACACTGCATCTTCTGAACTTTACTTTACTTCAGGGCCAAAACATCCCATCTGCTATGGGTGAGTAACAATGTTGTTTACATGCAAAATTAAATTTAGAAATTCTGCTAAGAGTATGTCTAGGATTATGTCAATCAAGGCTTTTGAACTATTCAGAAAGAACAATTATGTTTGTGTACAAAGATTTTGAATTATATAATTATTGTTTTTTAGCTTTGATCCTGTAGGTTTCAGACAGGCTCAGACCATGGCCTTTGCTGTTGATGAAATTAACAGAAACTCCAAACTGCTTCCTAATATATCTTTAGGATACCATCTTTATGATAGCTGTAGCAATCTAGGGATCTCATTACGTGCGGCACTTTCTATGACCAGTGGCAGTGGAGAGCCGTTTCAATTAAATGAGAGCTGTAACGGGAAACCTCCTGTGCTAGGAATTGTGGGAGATACTTCCTCCACACGAACTATTGCTATTTCTAGTATAGCAAGCTTGTACAGGGTACCAATGGTAAGTTGTCATCTATTTTCCAATCAGACAAGGCTTCCATTTGATTATAGGCATTACTTTTAAAATTACTAAAATAAATGAGTCAAGTCAAAAGACAAGACCAAATAAATTCTAATAAATTCAGGCAGATGGATCATAACAATTGTTTCTTTATGTTGGACAGGTGAGTTATTTTGCCACATGTTCCTGTCTGAGTAACAGGAGGCTGTTCCCATCTTTCTTTAGAACTATTCCAAGTGATGCCTTTCAGGTATAGCACTTTCTTTACCACAGCAACAATTTTAGTTTTCATGACGCGTCATCAATTATCTGCATGCATATTATGGCTTTGCAATGTGTTAGATATTCATACATGTAGGGAATATTCAAACAAGATGTTACACCGGCTATTCATTTCAACAGGTACGAGCTATACTCTTAATTCTCAAGAGGTTTAACTGGACTTGGTTTGGCCTGTTAATCAGTGATGACGACTACGGAATCCATGCCGCCCGATCCTTCCAGTCAGGCCTGGCCCAGTCTGGTGGAGGCTGTCTGGCTTATCTAGAGGTTCTTCCCTGGGGAAAAGATGAAGAGGTGCTGCAAAGGATCGTTGGCATAATGAAGAAATCCACATCTCGTGTGGTTATTGTTTTTGCACATCAAAGCAACATGCTTAATCTCATGGAAGAGGTTTGTTATTTTTCTTAGGAATAGGGATATAGGAAAGATTTTCCAAAAGTAAAATTGAAAAGCACAAATATGTTGCAGTAGATGCAATACTGGAGTAAACAATTTATATATTTTATACATTCCAATCCACAGGTGGTAAGGCAGAATGTTACGGGCCTACAGTGGATGGCCAGTGAAGCCTGGACTACAGCAATTGTTCTTCAGACCCCCAGCTACATGCCTTTTCTTGCAGGCACTCTGGGCATTGCCATCCGCCGGGGGGAGATACCAGGACTCAGGGAATTCCTTCTGAGTATACACCCTGACAATGACAGACAAAGCAGCCAGGACAACAATTTAGTGCGGGTTTCACCTTACACACCGATTCAGAATCGCAAGCAAATATCTTGTAGGAATACTTTTCAATGTATATGTGACCTATACATGATACTTATGTTTGCTTATGAATCCCCCTTATTCATGAATTCCCCTTTATTAGGTGAAGCAGTTTTGGGAGCACATATTTCAGTGCAAGTTTGTGACCCCTGGCATGGAGTTGGAAGGAAAGACTCAAGAAAGACTATGTGCAGGCAATGAGAGTCTAAGGAATATAGAGACTGAATTCCTGGATCTGTCTAACCTCAGGTCAGAGTATAATGTGTACAAGGCAGTATATGCTCTGGCACATGCCCTACATGACATTCTGCAGTGTGTTCCGGGGAGTGGGCCTTTCCAAGGTCAAAGTTGTGCCAGTTTACAGGGACTAGAGCCATGGCAGGTCTGTCTTCAATAAAAATCCATTATATTCAGTTTTTTTCCTGTGATTTATTATGATGTAGATTTGAGAGCTCAATACTGCAATGTTAATGTTTTCACTCTTTACTCTTCTTTCCTGCCATCCAGCTTGTATATCAATTGCAAAGGGTCAATTTCACTACACATTTTGGTGATCAAGTGTCATTTGATGAGAGTGGGGATGCTTTGCCAATCTACGATGTGATTAACTGGATGTGGCTCTCAGATGGAAGCACAGAGGTTAAAAATGTGGGCGAGGTCAATGAATTGGCTTCAAAAATCGATAATCTTAATCTTGACGAAGACAAAATCTTTTGGAATTTTGAACCTAAAAAGGTCTGCTTACAATCAACCCATTGCCCTTGACATGTTTATTTATTATCACATGAAATGGACATTTTTTTGAATGCAATGACATTGTTCCCCATTTAGCCTCCCAAGTCAGTGTGTAGTGAGAGCTGTCCCCCTGGCACCCGCATGGCCAGAAAGAAAGGTGAACCTGTCTGCTGCTTCGACTGCATCGCTTGTTCAGAAGGAGAAGTTAGCAATAAAAAAGGTTTGTTTGATACATAAATTTCTACAATGCAAATCTATTGTACATATATTGTCAAACTCAACTGCTAAATAGTAATTACTTCATGTTGTTTATTAGACTCAACAAAATGTACCAGGTGTCCAGAGGAGTTTTGGTCCAACCGCCAACGTGATCACTGTGTGGCCAAAACCATGGAGTTTCTTTCCTATATTGAACCCCTGGGCATCTCCTTGACCACTGCTTCATTATCTGGAACACTTTTATGCACTATTGTTTTTGGAATCTTCACTTATCATCGTACCACCCCAGTGGTTAAAGCCAACAACTCTGAGCTTAGCTTCCTCATTCTGCTGTCACTCAAACTGTGCTTCTTGTGCTCCTTGCTTTTTATTGGTCAACCACGGCTGTCGACTTGTCAGTTGAGGCAAGCAGCCTTCGGGATCAGCTTTGTTCTGTGTGTCTCGTGTATCCTGGTGAAGACCATGGTAGTTCTGGCAGTATTCAAGGCCTCCAAACCAGGAGGTGGCAGTAGTCTGAAGTGGTTTGGGGTAATGCAACAGAGAGGGACAGTTGTATTTCTTACTTTAATACAAGCAGCAATTTGTACAACATGGCTTATTTCGTCCTCACCAACTCCTCATAAAAACACACAGTACTACAAAGACAAGATTATAGTTGAGTGTGTAGTGGGGTCGACAGTTGGATTTGGATTATTATTAGGCTATATTGGCTTACTGGCTATTCTCAGTTTCTTACTAGCTTTCTTGGCACGGAATCTACCAGATAACTTCAATGAGGCCAAGTTTATTACTTTCAGCATGTTGGTATTCTGTGCTGTTTGGATAGCCTTCATCCCAGCTTATATCAACTCTCCTGGAAAATATGCAGATGCTGTAGAGGTATTTGCCATTCTAGCTTCTAGTTTTGGGCTGTTATTCGCCTTATTTGGACCAAAGTGTTACATAATAATCTTGAAGCCTGAGAAAAACACCAAAAAAGCTATAATGGGCCGAGGCACACCAAGATCATAAAAAAGGGTTATCTGGGTATTTTATGAAAGAAGAGATTTAGTCAGTGAGTAGAATCACTACAATACCTACTTTCTATTATAACTTAATTTTCAATCGTAGTTTAAAATCATTAAAGATCTATAATTATAACTGCAATTCTTTTACAGATCTGTAGGATTAATTTGTCCAACATTTGTCAAAAGAGAGAATAAAACTTGTCTTTAACATTGTGACGACACCACTTAATTTTTACCAGATTATGCAAGCCTAATTCTTCTTTAATTCTGTAGAGACTGATAAGAGCCCCGATATCCTACCCCCCCCGCTCAATCCTTCTCTCCTTCACTCCTGTGCATATCAATGGACCACTGAAAACAAAGGAACAGCACTGAGCGGCGGCAGCTGATCGTATTGGAGGTCTAATTCAAATGTGGCATCTGATGCACACACACACAAGCTAAAACTTTTTAGTAGCCAATGTAAGCTCCAACGTACAGTCTGACAACGACACTTTGACAAAGTGTCTGTTAAGGTTTTAAAATCAAAATTGTTTAGCCACTGTAGAAATACATTTGTTGAAATAGTCTTCTGAAACCTCCATCTGGCCACTCTCAAATCAGTTTTTTTTTAAAGTCTAGACAAATATTTCCGTAACAAAGTAGTAAAAAAAAATAGACCAGCCACCAGATGGGGAGGGTTTGGGGACAATGGGGTTGTTGTTTTTTATTTAAGGTATCGTATTGGTAACCTGTTAAAAGTTCAGTTTATAGAGTTTGTATTTATTTTTTGGAGGGAGGTATGTTGAGGTGTGTGGATGACGTTTGATTTGACCAGCCTCACCTGGCCTGATAAAGGCTAAATAGACTCTGGGGCTGGTGGAGGTAGCACACCTGTGGTGCTTTTGGCAATCAAGGCACCCAGGATAAGCCAGCCATTACCACACACTCAGGAAGATAGATCTGGCATGTCAGTATTCAACACCTGCTCTGCATGCAACAAAACTTCCAACTCTGTAATAAACCAGTTTTCTACATCTACCTTTGTCTTTGTGTATGAGAAGCCCAGAAAAGCCACAAGCCTAAGTGGCGTGTGGAGGGTCAACTGGTACAATATCCAATCATTTTTGATAAAGATGAGTTGGCTCCTACATGGGATTTTAAAACCCGTTTGTATTGACTCTCCAATAGATATGGTCATACGGCCTGTCATTTACTGCTTCAGTACATTTTATGTGTCTGGATCCACTCCTTAACCAAACAAAACAACAATAACAATAAAAGGTAATCCACTTCCTGTGTATTCACAGGGTTGCTTTTAAAATATGTATACAATTGAGGAGATCTACATACACGTGGTGGCCAATTTCAGAGCAGACACTACCCAGGTGTAGTGGAAGAAAGTTCCCTTCATCCTATAATTATAAGATTTGACCAGTTAAATAAACACATAATTGCAAGTACCTTTTGTATTATGACTTATTTTTGCAACATTTAAGAGAACTAAATTATGGTCATTATATAGGGCTTCGACAACGTGCAACACTTGCAATGCCTCCATTTCGGAAGTATAGTACCATAGAAATGTAATTGGTATTAAAGGTGGTTTGGTTATTGTTTGGTAATGAATAGTAAAAAGAAAATGTCAGGGGGGGTGGAATCGTTGGGATGGGGTAAAGTCGTTGAGGAGCAAATTTTGCCAAAGCACTTCCCATGCGAGAGGGGCACTTGAAATGAAAGTGCACAAGATATCGATAAAAAACACTGTATTCAAAGCTTTTTCATTAAGGAAGCAGTATAATTGTTGGATGTTTACAATTGTTATTCATTCTTTGATGCTATTATGGTAATGAAGTCCAGTTCCCTCCCCAAAATGTCTGCCTAGCCTTGATAGATACAGCAATAAAAAAAGAGTAAATTGGCAAAGGGGATGGCATTAAACTGTATAAAAAGTTGTGTTTAAAAAATCATTTAGTTCAGAAAGGTGGGGTCAGATTTGAGGGCAGTCATGAGAGCTCATAAAGGATCACACTTGCTTATTTGTGTATGTTTATTTTTGGTCTCTTTCTCCTCTCATATGTCTTCAACAGGTCCCTTCTCTTGTACATCAAAGAGACAGTTTAATCTGAATGGAATGCAAAAGTCTGGGGATGTTATTCTGGGAGGGATCTTTAGTTGTAACTTTTACACTGCATCTTCTGATCTGTATTTTACTTCAGAGCCAAACGATCCCATTTGCTTTGGGTGAGTACGTCTAATATTGTGTTGATAAAGGCATTTTCACTATATGACAATGTTGTTTATGTATAAAAGAAATGTAATCATTTATGTTCTTTAGCTTTAGTCATGTAGGTTTCAGACAAGCCCAGACCATGGCATTTGCTGTTGATGAAATTAACAGAAACTCCAAACTGCTTCCTAATGTATCCTTGGGATACAGTCTTTATGACAGCTGTGGAAACCTATGGAATGCATTGAGTGCAGCTCTGTCTATGACCAGCGGCAGCGGAGAGCCATTTAAATTAAGTGAGAGCTGCTACGGCTATCCTCCTGTGCTTGGAATTGTAGGAGATTCTTCTTCAACACGTACTATTGCTATTTCTAGCATAGTAAGCTTGTATAGGGTACCAATGGTAAGTTGAAACCTAATTTATAAACTGACAAAGATTCTGGTTGATGATTGCCATTACTTTTAAAATTACTAATCAAAGATAATTAAGTCAAAAGCCAAAGCCGATTCAATTCTAATGACATTTAGGCAGATAAATTGTAACAATTGTTTCTATCTTTACATTGGACAGGTGAGTTATTATTCCACATGTTCCTGTCTGAGTGACAGGAGGCAGTTCCCTTCCTTCTTTAGAACTATTCCAAGTGATGCATTTCAGGTAGAGTGCATTCCTTACCATAGGAAAGATTTTTGTATCCATGAAGCATCATAAATAACATGCATGCGACTCAGCTTTGAAATGGGAATTAGATATTGAAACATGTCTGTAAATATTTAGACTGTTGCACAAGTGCACATGTTCCACAAGCTATTTTTATTTTTTGTATTAAAACAGGTGCGAGCTATGCTCCAAATTCTCAGGCGGTTTAACTGGACTTGGTTAGGCCTGTTAATCAGTGATGATGACTACGGACTCAACGTTGCCCGATCCTTCCAGTCAGACCTGGCCCTCTCTGGGGGAGGCTGTCTGGCTTATCTAGAGGCTCTACCTAAGAGTAACGATGTAGATGAGCTGCAAAGGATTGTTGGCATAATGAAGAAATCCACATCCCGTGTGGTTATTGCTTTTGCACATCAAAGCAACATGCTTAAACTCATGGAAGAGGTTAGTGATTTGTGTTATTGATAGGGATGTAGTGAGATTTTTTTTTGCACATTCTGTAAGCTAATCTTTTAAATATAACTAGTGAAATTTGATTAAAAAGCACAAATATGTTGCAGTAGATGCATTACTGGTGTTTAAACTTGATACACTTAATGCATTAAAATCCACAGGTGGTAAGGCAGAATGTTACGGGCCTACAGTGGATGGCCAGTGAAGCTTGGACTACAGCCGTTGTTCTACAGACCCCCAGCTACATGCCTTTTCTTGCAGGCACTCTGGGCATTGCAATCCGCCGGGGGGAGATACCAGGCCTCAGGGACTTCCTACTGAGAATACGCCCTGACAATGACACACTCAGCAGCCAGGACAACAATTTAGTGCGGGTCTCATTTTACACACTGATTCAGAATCACAATCAAATATCTTGTATGAATACTTTTAAATATATGTGACCTATGCATGATAATTATGTTTGATTATGAATCCCCCTTAATTTAGGTGAAGCAGTTTTGGGAGCACGCATTTCAGTGCAAGTTTGTATCCCCTGGCATGGAGTTTGAAGGGCAGACTCAGGAAAAACGTTGTACAGGGAATGAGATTCTAAAGAATACAGAGACTGAATTCCTGGATCTGTCTAACCTCAGGCCAGAGTACAATGTGTACAAGGCAGTATATGCCCTGGCACATGCTCTACATGACAGTCTGCAGTGTGTTCCAGGGAGAGGGCCTTTCAAAGGGCAAAGCTGTGCCAGTTTACAGGGACTAGAGCCATGGCAGGTCTGTTTTCAATTAAATTTCATTAGAAAATAAAAATGACATTATTTTTCCATGATTTAATATATTGTCGATTTGACAACTCAATTGTACAACGTAAATTGTCTCACTCTTTACTCGTTTCCTACAAAACAGCTGTTAAATTACTTGCAAAGGGTCAATTTCACAACAGATTTTGGTGATCAAGTGTCATTTGATGAAAGTGGGGATGTTTTACCAATCTATGATGTGATGAACTGGATGTGGCTGTCAAATGGAACCACAGAGGTTAAAAATGTGGGCGAGGTCAATGAATTGGCTTCAAGACTAGATAATCTTATCCTTGAGGAAAAGCAAATCTTTTGGAATTTTGAATCTAAAAAGGTTTGCTTACAATCAACCTAATATCCTTGACATGTTCAATTTATCATAATATAAAAGGTGAAATATTTTTAAATGCAATCAACTTGTTCGCTCCTTAGCCTCCCAGGTCAGTGTGTAGTGAGAGCTGTCCACCAGGCACCCGCTTGGCCAGAAAGAACGGTGAACCTGTCTGCTGCTTCGACTGCATTCCTTGTTCAGAAGGAAAAATTAGCAATAAGACAGGTTTGTTTGCACAAATATATTTCTACACTGTACATCTATTGTACATATATTGTCAGACACAAGTAATACAATTTTAATTTCCATTTATTTATTTCCCATTAGATTCAACACAATGTACCAGCTGTCCAAAGGAGTTTTGGTCCAACCCCCAACGTGATCACTGTGAACCCAAAATCATCGAGTTTCTTTCCTATGTGGAACCCCTTGGCATCTCCTTGACCACTGCATCATTATCTGGCACACTTTTATGCACTATTGTTTTTGGAATCTTCACTCATCATCGGACCACGCCAGTGGTCAGGGCCAACAACTCAGAGCTTAGCTTCCTCATTCTGCTGTCACTCAAATTATGCTTCTTGTGCTCCTTGCTTTTCATTGGTTACCCAAGGCTGTGGACTTGTCAGTTGCGGCAAGCAGCCTTTGGGATCAGCTTTGTGCTGTGTGTCTCGTGTATCCTGGTGAAGACCATGGTAGTTCTGGCGGTATTCAAGGCCTCCAAACCAGGTGGTGGTGGTAATCTGAAGTGGTTTGGGGTAATGCAACAGAGAGGGACAGTTGTATTTCTTACTTTAATACAAGCAGCAATTTGTACAACCTGGCTTATGTCATCCTCACCAACTCCTCATAAAAACACACAGTACTACAAAGACAAGATAATAGTCGAGTGTGTAGTGGGGTCGACAGTTGGATTTGGAGTTTTACTAGGCTATATTGGCTTACTGGCTATTCTAAGTTTCTTACTTGCTTTCTTGGCACGGAATCTACCAGATAACTTCAATGAGGCCAAGTTTATCACATTCAGCATGTTGGTCTTCTGTGCTGTTTGGATAGCCTTCATCCCAGCTTATATCAACTCTCCTGGGAAATATGCAGATGCTGTAGAGGTGTTTGCCATTCTAGCTTCCAGTTTTGGGCTATTATTGGCCCTATTTGGACCAAAGTGTTACATAATAATCCTGAAGCCTGAGAAAAACACAAAAAAAGCTTTAATGGGGCGAGGAAAACCATTATCATAAAAACATGGTTATCTGGCAATCTTTTTAAAAGAAAAAATGATTCAATTAGTATAATTTAATAACTAATAACTTCAATACCTACTTCATATTATAACTTATATTATAACATTTTAAATTGCAGTTTTAAATCATTACAGATCTCAAATAACAACCACAGTTAATTTATTGATCTGTATGATTAGTTTGACTATTCAACATAGAGAGAATAAATCTTGTTTTCAACATTGTGATGACACTTATTATTTTTTTACCAGAATATGCAAGGATAATTAGGTATTCCCAGTGTATCTGTGGATACATACTGTGGATACGTTTTTCTAGGGTTTAGGTATTCACAGTTTACTGTGGATGCCTATTGTTATTCTAGGGTTTGGGTATTATTATTTATATTCCGGATTAGTAATGCCTATATCTCCACAGTGGACTGGTTAAAATTTTTCAAATTTGGGGTATATATATATACATATCTCTGTGCCAAAATTTGGTGCCGATAGGTAAAAGAAAATCTGAACTTAATGACCCATAATGTCCCTCTGATTTTGCTGTACAGTGAAAATTTTGTGTCATCCTTCAGAACCAAAGCATGAAATGAGTAACAGTTTTCATATCCAGGATCAATGGACTTATCTGATGATCTGGGAATTGGTATTGATTTAGTAAAACATTTCTGTGTTATGGAAAATTCAATATTTGCGAACATTATTCCATCAATCACAAGTCAGCTTTAGAAGGAAGCAAAAACTTGCCATGCACATAGAGGCCAGGCTCCTGAACACGTGTGTAAAAAGTGTGTGCCGATAGCTCAAAGACTGAGGTCACAGTACCATTGCTCCATTTCGATCATCGCAAGTCTGCGTAAGAGGAATGCAGGAACTTGAAACTTTTCAGGAACATAGAGGACCCCTCCCTTAACATTTTTACATAGTTGGTGTGTCTATCTGTATCTCTGAGTGTGCCTGTCTCTCTGTATGTATGCGTGTGCGTTCATGTGTGTGTGCACATGTGAGTGAATAACAAAGACCCTCCCATTTACATTTAGGAGATTTTGCTGACGCTTTTATCCAAAGTGACTTACAACCATTCATTCACACATTCACACACCGACGGCGGAGTCAACCACGCAGGGCGACAGCCAGCTCGTCGGGAGCAGTCAGGTTGAGGCGTCTTGCTCAGGAACACCTCGACACTCAGCTAGGAGGAGCAAGGGATCGAACTAGCAACCTTCAGGATACCAGTCAACACTCTCTACCTCCTGAGCTACTGCCGCCTCTCCCTCCCCTGCCAGGTTAGGGTTAGGGTGCGGCCGCCTATCCCAGCGGTCCGTAGGCTCTGAATACCTCATGTGACTACCTGTTTTTCTTTGTCTCTTTAGAAACTGGCAAGAGCCCCGAGATCCAAGCCCCCCAGTTCCATCCTCTTCTCTCCTTCACTCCCGTGCATATCAATGAAAGCAACTGAAAACAAATAAACAATGAGCAGTGGCAGCGTATTTGAGTTCTAATTAAAATATGGCATCTGAAGCACACACACAAACTAAACTTTTTCTGTAGCTGATGTGAATACAAGCTACAACGTCCAGTCCAGACACCAACGTCCGAACGTCCATCAGAATCGTGTAGCTAATGTAGAAATACATTTGTTCAAATCAAAACCTCTCTTCATAACAAAATAGGAAGCCCTGCATAACTCCACCACTTGCACTTCGCTTCCAGCAAAGTAGCTGTGTCTCCCTGCAAAAGTTCAGCTATAGCATCTTCGAAGTTCTGTATCAGAGATAATGGCAAATGGGATTCATTGGTTTAGTCGCTACACACACACATATATATATATATATATATATATATACATACAAAAAGTATCATTCATATGGAAACAGCACCCCTTCTTCCAGCTTATTGCCAAGTTAGCCTACCTGCGAAAGAAGCACATCCCTCTGCTTGCATTAGTTACAGCACATTGCAAATGCTGATCATTCTTAGATTGTTTAACTGTTAAATGTGTAAGGTGTTATAAAAGTGTAACTGGAGACAGAACAGGAAACAAGATCTGGTTTAAGGTGTTTTTTAGGTTAAGAAAAATGTGAAATAATTGGGAATTGAATATCAGATTATTTTGCATTGCATTGAATCACATTGTATCGTGTTAAAACGCATTGAGTTGATTCAAATTGTGTCGAATCACATTGGTAGTTGTTTCCTATGTTTCATTAATGTATCAGATCATTGGAAATGCATCGAGATGCATATCGCATTGGCCCCAATGATGAGATGCACATCCCTACTGCCTACCAATTGGCGTGGGCTAAAGGGCTTGCGGTCCTTCAACAGAATCCTCAAATATTCCAATACTTTGAATGCCATGACAATCATGGCTGTAGATGTTGAACATTTTTGTACACTACTTTATACATGTCACAGTACAAAGGCTAAATTAAATAAATGTACTGTATCTGAAACAATTCACAATTCACAATTCATTCTCATAAATCACCTAAATGCATTTTTTGGAATATGCTTGGTTTGGCAATATATCATGTCACCCAACATGAATCTATGACCCGAAAGGAACACAGAAAGCACCTCCAGTCACCCATAGACATAATAAAGAGTAGACACCGCATCGACCGCTACTGCCGACTGGCGCTGACGAGCCGTGGCGCCTCCATCTTGGACCGGTCGACCGCTCCACTCAATGTAATCTGTTTGGCAGGAGCAATGAACTGTCAGCGCATTTAATTAATGAAACCTCACTGAATACCAAACAGATTTTCATGCGGGTTCTTTTGCTGCAAAGGTCATACATGTAGCCATGATACAGGACACATGGCTCGGCTTGTTTTAAAATTCATAGTGGGCTTAACAGTAATAGAATATTCTGATACATGATATAAATCAAAACTGGGAACATAATCCCTGAAAAGGGGGACATTTCCAGTTTGACTAGCAATCTGATTGAAAAACCTAACGTTGTGTCTTCAAAAACTGGTCGTTTTTTCTGTATTTAGCCAGGGACAGGCAACCAAAAACGGGGACGTCTGGTCACCCTATGATATGTGATGTAGGCTATGATAGGTATTTTGCAAATCACACACTATAAATATGATAGAAAAGCAGAAACAGGGGCAGTAAATTCAGCTATTTTCATAAGTTGAAGAAACAATTAATATAACTATAACTATATATAAATATATACATAAACAATATATGAATACATTAGATATCTATATATAAGCACATAAAAGTTTTTGTATGAGCTAAAACCCCTGAAAGTGGACTGTTTTGCAGAGCTTCTTTCTCGTGCTCCCTTTCAGCAGTTCAAGAGAGGCGAGTTTGGCAATGTGGTGCAGCCTTAACTTGCGAAGCACAAACACAACCAATGACAACAAGTCTGAATGATGGTTGTCGATGCCAAACTGTGGTCTCCTCCTGAAAAGTAATCCCCCAAGCCCTGTTTGCGATGGTCCGACGATTTGACATGGGACATTTGACATTTGGCATCTTGTGTCTTCTGCTGCTACGCAACGAGAGGATGACCGGTCCAAGATGGCGGCCGCATCTCTTGCGCCCAGCAGCCAATGCGGCGTCTACTCTTTATTATGTCTATGCAGTCACCACTGCCAGCCATGGCAGCAGCCCAGGGGTCCGGTCTCAAGAGATGGAGGGGGAGGGGGGTTGAACAGTCAAGCTGGGGAGTTGTGGGGACAATGGGGGTTAAAGTTTTCATTGATTTATTATAGGTTTTGTAACACCGTTAAGAGTACAGTTGTTTTTGTTCATTATGGTACCCTGTTAGGAGTTCAAGTGAGGGGGTATATTGAGTGTGTGTGGATTGGTTTGAACAGCCTCACCTGGCCTGAGACAGACTAATTAACCTCTGGGGATGGATGAGGCTGCACACCTGTGGTGCTTTGGGCAAACAAGGCACACAGGATAAACCAGACATTAACACACACACTCAGGAAGATAGATCTAGCATGTCAGTATTCAACACCTGGGGCCTGTGTGTCAAATCTCCTAACCTTTATGCTGCCTTTCCTTAACCTTTGTGGAAAACATCATCGGGTCAAGGGGAGATGAAAAGGTGCTTCCTTTCGAACATAGGAAAATACAGCACTGTTTAAAATGAATTAGACTCCACTTTTCCCAACCAATGTCATTGCGCAACGGCGGGTATTGCCGACCTCTAGCGTCTCTAGCGTGAAACTACAATTTTCTGAAGATGGACAACAAGCACTCTTTGATCCATGCATTCTTGTCATATTTATTTCAATCAGGTTGTCGCCAACAGTGAGAATCACTTGGTCTGACTTGGCCAACGGGAATATTTTAGGCCACTTGAATCCCAATTCACATATGAACAAAAGAGGCTAAACTTATGTTGATCTTGAAATAACTACCCCCAGTAGTCTTTCTTAAATGTGAAGTTGACATTTTATTTTCTTATGGTGTATATTATGTGCTTACTAACCAGCAATAAATGAATTAATTGTTTCAAATGATTATGTTTCTGGAATTGGTATCCATTATTATAAATTTTGGTTTCTTCTCTTCTCTTCTTCACCGTGTCTCTCATGCATCTTCGCGAGTCAGTAAACTTCGTCGGTGGCCTGTGTCTTTAAATGTTGCCACCGTAAAGGATTATGGGATACCAATATCTCCTTTCCTTTTGTAAAGATTGATCAGGAGTAACTTATGCTAAAGGAGGGTTAAAGGATGCATCAAGGCACCTTTCCTAAGCATTTTTAGAATTCGAACCACCTTTCCTCCAAGTTCTTCTGGGTCATCTTGATAGGAAAGGAAATTTCCTATGCAAAAAAGAGCATCCATAGAGGCCCCTGCTCTGCATGCAACAAACCTTCCACCACATGCAACAAACCTTCCAACACTGTAATAAACCGGTTTTCTACAACATCTACCTGTGTCTTGTTTAGCGATGCACCGATCCGATATTAGGATCGGATATCGGCCCCGATATCAACATTTTTGCTGGATCGGGTATCTGTAAAAGCAAACCGATCTGTAAGACCGATCCGTCCCTTTTTAAATAATATTTTAAAACATATTACGCGACACGGGCTACGTCATGCATGTCGCGACGCGCAAGCATTGAGTGGAGTTGCTGCAACAGACAGCATGGGGCGCACAAAGGGGTCTGTGATTTGGAGATATTTCAGCCTCACCACACCAGCTCGACGGCTGTTATTGCAATGCGTGTAAAGCGAGCGTTGCCTCGGTCATATGCGGAGTCCAGCCCAAGGAGCTGGCTCTGCTGGCGGAGGAGTCCGCATACGGCCGAGAGGTTGGAACAATGTCGCATTTCATAATATCAGAGAATATCGCCGTCAGTTCGGCCGCGGCACAATGAAGGAATAAAGATCGTAGTTACTACTTTACAACCTCGTTGATGAGCAACATTTAGAAAAACATGTACTTTTAATTCAGCATTGGGTGAAATCGAAGCGTAGTGTGTACTGAATGCATGTTGATGATTATACAATTATTATAGTGGGTAACTACATTGGCACGACACCGGCTTCCTCCATCTTCTGCGCCAGCTTTTTAAATAAATCGCCGACCCGAAGTGAGTTGACAACTGTCTGCTGAAAACATCTTTCTCCCACCGGAGCAGCCCCTCCGCCACCCGTCCGTATACGGCATTCCCCCAATTCATTCTCCCCCATGGCCGAAGATAAACCACACTACGAGTCTTTACTTGTTGTGGATGTACCCGAGAGTCGGAGAACCCGACGCGGTCTTAGATTCATAATATCAGAGAATATCCCTGTCAGTTCGGCCGTGGCGCAATGAATGAATAAAGATTATAAAGACGTCGGAAGAAATAAACGTTTATTTTAACAGGTGTGCCAGAAGTTACTACTTAACAACCTCATTGATGACCCACGTTTAGGAAAACATGTACTTTTAATTCAGCCTTGGGTGAAGTCGAAGCGTAGCGTCTGTGTGCTTCCACCTTTAATGAATGCATGCCATGCACGCTCCCGCGGCCAGGGATACGCTTCTTATAGGGGCTAACTACATTCACCGGCTTCATCTATCTTTTGCGCCACCTTTCTTAATAAATCGCCGTTTCTCGTTTTCCAACGGCGCCAACAACACGTATATCGTCTCCTTCTACTTCCGGCCTACGGCCTCCGGAAATGATTTCAAGCATGCGCAGAACGTGAACTCCGAAACATGCTGTTTACATGCAGGTAGAGACCAGACTATGAACGACTTATCTAGGTGTTCTTATCCGATTTAGCTTGTCCGTTCACGTGCCGATTTTTGTGCAAAGTAGATTGGATAAAGGTTTACATATTTTATATGCATTTTACAAGTCCTGTTGAGGTCTTATTTGTTTAGTTACCCGATTATGACTCTGCATGTAAACGTGCTGACTGATATCGGATCGATATCGGGTATCGACCGATACGCAAGGCCCCGGCATCGTATCGGAACTGAAAAAGTCGGATCGGTGCATCCCTAGTCTTGTATGAGAAGCCCAGTAAAGCTAGAGGGTCAACTGGTACAATATCCAAAAAGCTATGTGGCCCAAATAACACAGGCCAATTTGATAAAAATTTGGTGGCACCTACATCAGATTTTACAAGTTTATATAGACTCCAATAGATATTGACCCCCTCCAGTCTAAGCCATTTACTGATTCAGTACTCGTCTCTGGAATCCACTCTCTAACCAAACAAAATAACAATAACAATAACAATGAAAGATAATACACTTCCTTTGTCTGAAATTTGTGTACATTTTGGGAAATCTGCGTACACTTGGTTGCCAATTTCAGGGCAGACACTAACCAGGTATAGTGGAAGAAAAGTCGCAGAATTGTCTGATGTTTAGAATTGTTATTTTAAAGATGTATATTATTCATTATTTAATGTTCTTATGGTAATGCAGTCCAGTTCCCTCCCCAAAGAGTCTGTCTAGTCTTGATACATACATTTAAAAAAAAAAAGTAAATTGGCAAAGGGGATGGCATTATACTGCATATAAATATTGTGTTTGAGAAATAATTTCGTTCAGAAAGCGGGGTCAGACTAGAGGGCAGTCATGAGAGCTCATAAGGAATCACACTTGATAATTTGTGTATGTTTTTTTTTGGTCTCTTTCTCCTCTCATATGTCTTCAACAGGTCCCTTCTCTTGTACATCAAAGAGACAATTTAATCTGAATGGAATGCACAAGTTTGGGGATGTTATTCTGGGAGGGATCTTTACTTTTAACTTTTATACTGAATCTTCTGAACTGTATTTTACTTCAGAGCCAAACGATCTCATTTGCTTTGGGTGAGTGTCTAAGATTGTGTTGATAAAGCCATTTTAACTACTGTATGTAACAATGTTGTTTATGAATAATTTCTTTTTTTTAGCTTCTATCCTCTAGGTTTCAGACAGGCCCAAACCATGGCCTTTGCTGTTGAGGAAATTAACAGAAACTCCATACTGCTTCCTAATATATCGTTGGGATACAATCTATATGATAGCTGTGGAAACCTATGGAACTCATTGAGTGCAGCTCTGACTATGACTAGCGGCAATGGAGAGCCATTTCAATTAAATGAGAGCTGTTATGGGTATCCTCCTGTGATAGGAATTGTGGGGGATTCTTCCTCAACACGTACTATTGCTATTTCTAGCTTAGTTAGCTTGTACAGGGTTCCAATGGTAAGTTGTAACCTCATTTTTAAACAGACAAGGCTTTTGGTTGATGATTGATTATTACATTTAAAATTAGTGATCAAAGATAATTAAGTCAAAAGCCAAAGCCGAATCAATTCTAATGACATTCATGCAGATAAATCTCAACAATTGTTTCTATCTTTGCATTGGACAGGTGAGTTATTATTCCACATGTTCCTGTCTGAGTGACAGGAGGCAGTTCCCATCCTTCTTTAGAACTATTCCAAGTGATGCATTTCAGGTAGAGTGCATTCCTTACCACAGCAAACATGTAGGGAATGTTCCACAAGCTATTTTTATTTTATTTTAAATTGATAATGTTTTTATTCAACCAGGTGCGAGCTATGCTCCAAATTCTTAGGCGGTTTAAATGGACTTGGTTAGGCCTGTTAATCAGTGATGATGACTACGGACTCCACGTCGCCCGATCGTTCCAATCAGCCCTGGCCGAGTCTGGGAGAGGCTGTCTTGCTTATCTAGAGGCTCTGCCAAAGAGAAACGATTTAGATCAGCTGAAAAGAATTGTTGGCATAATGAAGAAATCCACATCCCGTGTGGTTATTGTTTTTGCATATGAAAGCCACATGCTTAATCTAATGGAAGAGGTTAGATATTTTCTAAAAACAAGTAAAATTGTGTTGCATTAGATGCATTACTGGGTTGACCTTGTTTTTTTAAATAAACATTCCAATCCAAAGGTGGTGAGGCAGAATGTTACGGGCCTACAGTGGATGGCAAGTGAAGCCTGGACTACAGCCGTAATTCTACAGACCCCCAGCTACATGCCTTTTCTTGCAGGCACTCTGGGCATTGCCATCCGCCGGGGGGAGATACCAGGACTCAGGGAATTCCTACTGAGAATACGCCCTGACAATGACACACTCAGCAGCCAGGACAACAATTTAGTGCGGGTTTCATTTTACACATTGATTCAAAATTGCAAGCAAATATCTTGTAGAAATACTTTTCAATGTATATGTGACCGATACATGATATTTATGTTTGTTTATGAATCCCCCTTATCATGAATTCCCCTTCATTAGGTTAAACAGTTTTGGGAGCACATATTTCAATGCAAGTTTGTATCTCCTGGAATGAAGTTTGAAGGGCAGACTCAGGAAAAACTATGTACAGGGATTGAGATTCTAAGGAATATAGAGACTGAATTCCTCGATCTGTCTAACCTCAGGCCAGAGTACAATGTGTACAAGGCAGTATATGCACTGGCACATGCCCTACATGACCTTCTGCAGTGTGTTCCAGGAAGTGGGCCTTTCAAAGGGCAAAGCTGTGCCAGTTTACAGGGACTAGAGTCATGGCAGGTCTGTTTTAAATTCAATTCCATGATGAAAGAATTAACATTTTCCCATGATGTTGTATAATGTTCATTTGAGAACTCAATAGTACAGCATACTTTTTTCACTATTTACTCCTCTTTTCTACAATACAGCTTTTATATTACATGCAAAAGGTCAATTTCACAACAGATTTTGGTGATCAAGTGTCATTTGATGAAAGTGGGGATGTTTTACCAATCTACGATGTGATGAACTGGATGTGGCTCTCAGATGGAACCACAGAGGTTAAAAATGTGGGTGAGGTCAAAGAATTGGCTTCAGAAATGGATAATCTTATCCTTAAGGAAGACCAAATATTTTGGAATTTTGAATCTAAAAAGGTCTACTTACAATCTACCTATTGTCCTTGACAAGTTTAATTTGTCATAACATGAAAGATGAAATATTTTTAAATGCAATCAACTTGTTCCCTCCTTAGCCTCCCAAGTCAGTGTGTAGTGAGAGCTGTCCACCAGGCACCCGCCTGGCCAGAAAGAACGGTGAACCTGTCTGCTGCTTCGACTGCATTCCATGTTCAGAAGGAAAAATTAGCAATAAGACAGGTTTGTTTGCAATAAATATATTTCTACACTGCACATCTATTGTACATATAATGTCAAACGCAAAGACTAAAACGATTTTAATTATTTCCTGTTAGATTCAACACAATGTACCAGCTGTCCAGAGGAGTTTTGGTCCAACCCCCAACGTGATCACTGCGAACCCAAAATCATCGAGTTTCTTTCCTATATGGAACCCCTAGGCATCTCCTTGACCACTGCTTCATTATCTGGTGCACTTTTATGTTTAATTGTTTTTGGAATCTTCATCCATCATCGGACCACGCCAGTAGTTAGGGCCAACAACTCAGAGCTCAGTTTCCTCATTCTTCTGTCACTCAAACTATGCTTCATGTGCTCCTTGCTTTTCATTGGTCACCCAAGGCTGTCGACTTGTCAGTTGCGGCAAGCAGCATTTGGGATCAGCTTCGTGCTGTGTGTCTCATGTATCCTGGTGAAGACCATGGTAGTTCTGGCGGTATTCAAGGCCTCCAAGCCAGGAGGTGGCAATAGTCTGAAGTGGTTTGGGGTAATGCAACAGAGAGGGACTGTTGTATTTCTTACTTTAATACAAGCAGCAATTTGTACAACCTGGCTGGTGTCGTCCTCACCAACTCCTCATAAAAACACACAATATTACAAAGACAAAATAACAGTTGAGTGTGTAGTGGGGTCGACAGTTGGATTTGGAGTTTTACTAGGCTATATTGGCTTACTGGCTATTCTCAGTTTCCTGCTTGCATTCTTGGCACGAAATCTGCCAGATAACTTCAATGAGGCCAAGTTTATCACCTTCAGCATGTTGGTCTTTTGTGCTGTTTGGATAGCCTTTATCCCAGCATATATAAACTCTCCTGGAAAATATGCAGATGCTGTGGAGGTATTTGCCATTCTAGCTTCAAGTTTTGGGCTGTTACTGGCCCTATTTGGACCAAAGTGTTACATTATTATCCTGAAGCCTGAGAAAAATACTAAAAAAGCTTTGATGGGACGGGGCACACCAAGATCATAGAAACATGGTTATCTTTTTGAATAATTGTATATGTAAGTCAGTTATAGATCTTTACTGATTAGTTTGACCAACCTATCCAAAAGAGAATAAATCTTGTATTCAACATTGTGATTCCTGCATTCATGATGTATTATATTACGCAAACCTAATTTTACTTTATGTCTCTTCAGTGAGAGGTGAGAGCACCAATATCCCATTCCCAACTTCTTTCTTCACTAACATGGGTATGAATAGCTTATACTTAGCTTGAGAAATTACAGGCAATAATGGAATGCTTTCCATTATAACAAATGTTGGGCATTAATGGATAGCTCAACAAATCTTTATTTCAAATTGATGTATTCATACAATACACTGAAAATCCAGTTTATTATGTTATCTATTAAACAAACAATGACGGAAATACAGCTTTATTAATAAATGTAAACGTACAACATAACTAAGTACACAAATATGCCTATAATACCAAGAAGATTAAAATATTTACAACTTTTTAGTTATATCATTAAGTTTGCCTTCTAACTTTCAAAATCAAAGGCTTGTTAATTAATCAACAGAGAAAATCAACCAGTTATTTTTTACCCATTACATTTTTCTTGGTGTTTTTCTCTGGTCTAAACAAAATGATAAAACATTTTGGAACAAATATACAGAAAATCAACCCAAAACTAGAGGACAATATGGCAAAGATCTCGACAGCTACAGTGAACTTTCCAGGGGAACTGATATAAGCTGGGATAAAAGCGATCCAAACAGCACAGAATATAAGCATACTAAATGTGATAAGCTTAGCTTCATTAAAATTGTCAGGTAGTTTTCGGGCTAAAACAGCTAAAACAAAACAAAATACAGCAAGGAGACCGATGTACCCAAGCACAGCCCAGAAACCAATCGCTGAGCCTAATGCACATTCTAGTATGATTTTCTCATTGTAGGTGGTCAGGTTTCTAATAGAGAAAGGAGGCTTCAGAACCAACCAAATAATGCATATGAAGACTTGAACAAATGTAAAAGATACTACAGTCATTCTTTGCTGTGTAGGGCCAAACCATTTTGCAATGTTGCTACCTGGTAGTGTAGCTTTAAATGCCATTAACACAACTATAGTCTTTCCCAGAACACAAGAAATACAGAGGACAAATGTTATCCCAAAGGCTGTGTGGCGAAGCATACAGGACCAGTCTGAGGGACGACCAATGAATGTAAGAGAACACAGGAAACACAAAGTCAAGGAGAAGAGCAAAAGGAAGCTCAGTTCAGAGTTGTTGGCCCTAACTATTGGAGTATATCTGTGATGGAAGAAAACTATGGCTGTAACAATGGTTAAACATGCTCCTCCAACTGAAAATGATGTCAAGATAATTCCCAAAACCTCATGAAAAGAAAGAAACTCAACAGGCTTAGGAAGACATAAGGTCTTCTCTGCATTGGGCCAGAACTCCTTGTGACAAGACAAACAGTCAGATGAATCTAAGAAAGAGAAATATATAATTAGGGAAGGTTTTGCAGTATGTCTATAGTTGACATTAGGATTAATACCATTGCTTATACCTGAAGTATTGCTTATTTCTCCTTCAGCACATGGTACACAGTCATAGCAACAAACCGGTTTCCCCTTCTGGAGAACCTTGCGCGTTCCTGGTGAACAGCTGTCACTGCATATGGACACAGGCACCTGATGCACACAGAAACATTTAAATACCCCTTGTCAGTTAAAAAAAATAAGTTAAAAGTAGAAAAGGATTCAAAGTATACTTCTCCCTGCCTTTGTGTCACTGTCTGTCCAACTGATTTCCCTTCTTATAGTAAACTTCTGTCCAGGAGAAAGGGATTCATCGTAGTGTCCCACTGTTACAAACTCCAGACCCCCGTTTCTATTTTTCTGCCAGTTAATCAGCTCATAAAAGGCCACAGGGTCACCATTGGCATCAAATGATACGTGGTAACCATTACGAGAGAAATTCACCCTTTTCAACTGATCAAGGACCTGTATAGATGAAAAAAATTTAACAAAACAATGTTGTGTGAGTAAAGTGTGTAAAAATGGTATATGGTTTAATTTTCAATTATCAAGGTACGATATGAATGATAATGACCTGCATTGGCTCTATTTTGATAAATCGGTCACATTGTACTGTGGAGTTTATCTTCTTACAAACAATATTGTGTACAGCGTGTGCTACTGCATAAACAGCTTTGTAAACCATGTTTGTGATTCTAAGCTGAGAAGTATCAGTGTATGGGTTTTGGAGCTTCTGTAGATCTTCAGTTCCATCACACACTTTGTCCACTAAGCCAGCTTCTACAAACAGAGAAACAGGACAATGTAAAGTGAAAGTATTCTTCTTTCAATAGATTAAAATCAGTTACAGGTAGTATTAGGGCAACAATGTATAAGATTGAGCCCCTCCCAGTTAGTAGTCGACCAGGGTAGCTCTGCTGAGTGTCGTGACTGTGAGGGGTTTGGTCAAGGGCTGGCCAGCATTCGCTTTTGGTTGAATGCATCCATTATAGGATGCGATTTTATGGATATCAATGAAATCACTATTGATCAGCATTGACTAGAAATGTTTCTGTTTTATTTTAAGCTACAAGCTTGTTGAAATGTTACACGTTGAAGCTTTAATGACAAAGAAACATTAAATTATGATAATATTAATATTGACTGTTAGATAATGTATTATTTGTTTTATATTAATTCTAGTTATAGAGGGGAAGGATTCTGTTAGGAATTGTCTATTTCTCACGTTTTCTTAGCTTGCAGTTGAACGCACCCTCCCAGAACTTGGTAAGCAAGTGGGAATCAGCCACTTTAGCAGGGGAAAGATCCATAATGTATTCTCTAAAACCTGGTATGACAGATTGTGGAATAGCAAATCCAATGGCTCCAGCACAAATCCTGAAACTCTGAACTTCCGGATCGGTTACCCAGGCCTCACTGCCAATCCACTGGCGAGGAGGAGAAGGATTTCGAGTCAGCTCCTCCAGTAGAAACTTCAAATCACCTGTGGCTGTAAACAATACGACAACCATGGCTGTGGACCTGTAGAAATGTCATATATAAATTAAATTATAGCCTAACTTTTTTTCTATGCAATCTACATTTCACAATGTCTTATGAACATAACAGTTGTCAAAATGACATTCACCCTAATATTCAGAATATATTAAGAGTAAAAAATGTATAAACCTGCGGATAACGTCAGCCACTTGTTGAATTTTGCTGGCTGGATCATTTCGATTAAATGATTCAGAGTATTCCACACATATACCCTCTTTGTGCGCTGCTTGTAGAAAGGACGCCATACCATTGTTGCCATAGTCTGAGTTAGAGTGGACAGCACCAATCCAAGTCCAACCAAAATATTTCACAAGTTTGGCAAGAGCATCGGCCTGGAACTGGTCACTGGGGATGGTTCTAAAAAACGTTGGGTATTGCATCTTTTCAGACAAACACGCGCATGTAGCAAAGTGACTGACCTAAAAAAAAAAAAAAACATTACACATGATTTGTTTTTACTATAGGCCCTGAAATAAAGATGACATAATTCTGCAGAATAAAAATATACAGCCTACTAAGGGGATGTCAAATGGCGCGACGATGCGTGATATGCTGATGCACTGTGTGGATCCAGAATCACCAATAATAGCCAACACGCTTCCAGTTTGCGAACACACTTTACTGTTGTCAGACAATATCTGAGGGACATTGGTAAACTGGAATGCCACCTGGACCGTCAATGGAACTGAGGCACAAGTGTCATGGATTTGGTAACCGAGTGTAATGCCCGGCAGAATGCCTGAGCTATTGTTAATCTCGTCAATAGCAAAAGCCATAGCCCGAGAGATGCGCAGTTCTCGGGTATCCATGCTGCAGACAGACACATACAAATTGAACATGTATATATCACCAATACAATTTTCTTGATCACAGGTCTTTGTCCTCTAACTTACCTCCCTGTACATTCTATGGGCTCTGGTAGGCTGGTGTAGTTATGCTTCACTGTTTTCATGTAGTAATGTATCGAAAAGGCACCTCCTATTAGGTAGTCACCTTCCAGTGTGAATACAGGGGGTTGAGGAGTGCCTCGAAGCATACATTTAACAGAATTAGTTATTCTGTTATTATTCCCTGCATCAGAAAAATCCCCAATCGCAACCTTACCACCATTCTCAGGCCCTGTAGAGCCAGGTCTCTGTAGAAGGCCATCTGCGGACTCATGCAAAGCAAGAGCAAGACAGAGCACAACCAAACTCAGAAAAGGGGTTGGCCCAAAAGAAACGGTAAAACTGGTCATTGTTAGAATGACCCCATGTGTTGTGGATCAGGCAGCGCTCCGTGTTACAGTTTATATAGACTTTCTAATAGATGCTGTCCCTTTCTTAGAGTGTATACGTCATTTACTGCTTCAGTGCTTATTTGTTAACTGTCTTGAATCCTCCTATTATTGTATTAGTATTCTCCACTTCCAAACACAAGCAGCCAGTCTGGATTTGAAAAATTACGTGCATTTCAACAAACAAAACAAAGACGCACCTAAAAATTATAGTCTGCTGCTTACTTTTAAAAGCAAACAAGGTCAAACTGTGTTCATATTATTATTGTTATAACTGATGACTTGAATATAAACCTTGTTTATTTTGGTGAACTGTTAGTTGATTAGGGTCTAAAAAAATGTTTACCCTTCATTGTTGTATGGTGAAATTACCTTATAAGGTAGATTGCATTTAAATAAATATTAACAAGACAGGGCTGTATATGTTGCTGGATAAGAAAGGAGGAATAAAAGGACAAAGGTCATGACCAGGCTGATCATGAACATAGGAGTGCAGAGCAAAATAAATTACACAATCATTAAATCTGTAATACCGCCATCTAGTGGACATTTCTCAGGATACATGTAGGTGACCGTCGATAAGTATGTGCAGTTTAAAAACAATATGTTGGAGATGGAAGGCTTTATTCAGGAGGAAATACACATAAATACTGAAATACTGGACCCGTCTATATATGTGATCTTTAATCACATATATAGATACACACCCTGTTTCAATTTAGAAAGGGGATTTAGAGTTGTATATTTTGCACACACACTCTGAATGAGTAGTAGTTACTTGGTGCACAATAACAAGAGCCGTGTTAGCCGAAAATGGACGACACATAATCTGTGTGATACTACCATCTAGTGGTCATTGCTTGAATGACCGGTTTTCTGACCAGTTCAAAGACAATTCGAAGTACAATACAAATTGGAACAACAAGATTTCACAAGCCTCAAATATTTAAATAATTTCTCTTGTGACTATGTTGAATGGCACTGGTATAATGCAAATCAAGTTCCACCCCTAAAATGTCTGCCCAGTCTTGATAGGAGATGGGTATGATATTAAACAATGAGGTCAAATCGCAAAGGGGTTACACCGTTTATAAAATCAAGTGTTTGAGAAAAAAACATTAGAAGAGGTGGGGGGCATATTAGAGGGCAGTTATGAGAGCCCATAAGGAATCACACTTGCTTATATGTGTATTTTTATTTTTGTTCTCTTTCTCTTCCCAAATGTCTTCAACAGGTCTCTTTTCTTGCATATTACAGAGACAATTTAATCTGAATGGAATGCACAAGTTTGGTGATGTTATTCTGGGAGGGTTATTTGGGATAAACTTTTACACAACCTTTTCTGAACTATCCTTTACTTCAGAGCCAAAGGACCCCATCTGTAATGGGTGAGTACGTCAACTATTGCTTTGATCAAGGTCAATTCAGACTGCATTCTTGACATTTTTTTGACATACTTATAATCTATAATATTGTTATCTTGTTAACCTTTTCGTTTTTACAGCTTTGATGTTTTAGGGTTCAGACAGGCCCAGACCATGGCCTTTGCTGTTGATGAAATTAACAGAAACTCCAAACTGCTACCTAATATATCATTGGGATACAGTTTATATGATAGCTGTGTCAAACTAGGGATATCATTCCGTGCAGCACTGTCTATGACCAGTGGCAGAGGAGAGCCATTTCAATTAAATGAAAGTTGTTTCGGGAGTCCTCCTTTGCTAGGAATTGTGGGAGATTCCTCCTCGACACGTACTATTGCCATTTCTAGCATCGTAAGCTTGTACAATCTACCTTTGGTAGGTTTCTAACCATTACAAATAGACATGGCTCATAAAAAAAAAAAATAATCTGGTCAAATGAATCCTTATGTGTATATTGAATGAGTTGCAATAACAAAATGATGCAGATATACAATTCTGAGCATCTTTGCCTTCGACAGGTGAGTTACTTTGCCACATGTTCCTGTTTGAGTGACAGGAAGCGTTTCCCATCATTCTTTAGAACTATTCCAAGTGATGGTTTTCAGGTAAAGCGATTCCATTAAAACAATAACAATATTTATATTACCTTCATGCACAAGTCAAGAACCTTGTTCATATTTTAATTAGAAACATGCAGGAAAATGTTACAAAATCCGTTTCAGATTGTTTCAATTTTTTTTGTCCAACCAGGTGCGAGCTATGCTCCAGATTCTGAGGCGGTTTGGCTGGACCTGGGTTGGAATGTTGATCAGTGATGATGACTATGGCCTCCACGCCGCCCGATACTTACAGTCAGACCTGGCACAGTCTGGCAGAGGCTGCCTGGCTTATCTGGAGACTCTGCCAAGGAAGAATTACCGAACTGAATACGAAAGGATAGTTGGCATTATGCGGAAATCAACCAGCCGTGTGGTTATAGTCTTTGCACATGAGACCCACATGCTTAATCTTATGCAAGAGGTTAGGGTTTAAGATATTTCAAAATATGATTCCACTTAACAATTTGTAAGATCAAGCCCAAAGTTAATTTGGGCTCATGGCATTATGAAGTAG
The DNA here is from genome assembly GCF_964030765.1 of Micromesistius poutassou. Classification (NCBI taxonomy): domain Eukaryota; kingdom Metazoa; phylum Chordata; class Actinopteri; order Gadiformes; family Gadidae; genus Micromesistius; species Micromesistius poutassou. The sequence continues at coordinate 4,417,360 of NC_140274.1, read as the reverse complement.
TGATTCAATTGATTAAGGTATAACACAATGTGGAAGCCTTTTTGGATATTTTTTACTGTTATCCTATTCAGATATATTTCAGTAAAAAAGCATGAAATATATTCATTATTTGAATTGACCCTTTGAATTACACAACTGACTCCTCAGGTGGTAAAGCAGAATGTTACAGGCCTGCAGTGGATCGCCAGCGAAGCATGGACTGCAGCCACTGTGTTACAGACCCCCAGCTACATGCCTTTTCTTGCAGGAGCTCTGGGTATTGCCATCCGCCGGGGGGAGATACCAGGACTAAGGGACTTCCTACTGAGAATACACCCTGACAATGAAACACTCAGCAGCCAGGACAACAATTTAGTGCGGGTTTCCTCTTACAGACTGATTCAGAATCTCAAGTTTTACACACTGCCTTTAATATATCTCGTAGGAATACTCTTAAATATATATGTGATCTAAATGCTATTTATGGTTGATTCGATTACCCCTTTTTTAGGTGAAGCAGTTTTGGGAGAATATATTTCATTGTAAGTTTGTATCTGCTGGAATGGAGGTGGAAAACCTGACACAGGAAAGACAATGTACAGGGAATGAGGTTCTAAGGAATATAAAAAATGAATTCCTGGATATGTCTAACCTCAGGCCAGAGTATAATGTGTACAAGGCAGTATATTCCCTTGCACATGCCCTACAGGATATGCTGCAATGTGTTCCAGGGAATGGTCCATTCAAAGATCAAAGCTGTGCCAGTTTACAAAGTCTAGAAGCATGGCAGGTCAGAGTTCCATTTTAAATTGTATTAAACGTGACTTTAGTACATTTTTGAAAGATTACATGACCTTTAATAAATTTGGCTTCAGAAAAACAGTATTCCGAGACGTTAACAGATTAAGAAGTAAATTGTACGCCATGGTTTCACACTTGCTAAGAGTATGATTATCATCTGTGTATCACTCTTTGTTCCCTTACCTTATAGCTTGTACATTACTTGCAAATGGTGAATTTCACTACACATTTTGGTGATCAAGTGTCATTTAATGAAAATGGGGATGCTTTACCAATCTATGATGTGATGAACTGGATGTGGCTGCCAGAAAGAAGCACAGAGGTTCAAAATGTAGGAGAGGTCAAAGAATTGGCATCGAAAGTCGATTATCTCATCCTTGATGAAGACAAAATCTTTTGGAATTTTGAATCTAGAAAGGTGCGCTTACATTTGGTCAGATACACATGTTTTCTCCATCATATTACTATGAAATAGTATTAATGCAATTAACTTATTCTCCCCATAGCCACCCAAATCGGTGTGTAGTGACAGCTGTCCTCCTGGCACCCGCATGGCCAGAAAGAAGGGTGAACCTGTCTGCTGCTTCGACTGCATCCCATGTTCAGCAGGAAAAATTAGCAATGAGACAGGTTTGTTTGCAATACATTGCATGCATATTATAGATATATCTATATATCTATCAAGAGACACAAACACAGAGTCTGACAGAAAGTGACAGACAGAGACGGATAAATTATTACGTAATATATACCTGATAGAACCTTGCTATTGTTTGGCAGATTCAACAGAATGTACCAGCTGTCCAGAGGATTTTTGGTCCAACTCACAACGTGATCACTGTGTTCCAAAAAGCATGGAATTTCTTTCCTACTTGGAACCACTGGGCATCTCCTTGACCACAGCTTCATTATCTGGCGCATTTTTATGCACTATTGTTATTGGAGTCTTCACCTATCATCGTACCACCCCAGTGGTTAGGGCCAACAACTCAGAGCTTAGCTTCCTCATTCTGCTGTCACTCAAACTGTGCTTCTTGTGCTCATTACTTTTCATTGGTCACCCAAGGCTGTGGACTTGTCAATTGAGGCATGCAGCCTTTGGGATCAGCTTTGTTCTGTGTGTCTCATGTATCCTGGTGAAGACCATGGTAGTTCTGGCGGTATTCAAGGCCTCCAAACCAGGTGGGGGTGGTAGTCTGAAGTGGTTTGGGGCAATGCAACAGAGGGGGACTATTGTATTTCTGACCTTAATCCAAGCAGCAATTTGTACAACCTGGCTTGTGTCTTCCTCACCAATACCTCATAAAAACACACAGTATCACAATGACAAGATAATTGTTGAGTGTCTTGTAGGGTCCACAATTGGATTCGGAGTATTGCTGGGATATATTGGCTTACTGGCTATTCTCAGCTTCTTGCTTGCATTCTTGGCACGGAACCTACCAGATAACTTCAATGAAGCCAAGTTTATCACCTTCAGCATGCTTGTCTTCTGTGCTGTTTGGATAGCCTTTATCCCAGCCTATATTAACTCCCCTGGAAAATATGCAGATGCTGTAGAGGTATTTGCCATTCTCGCTTCTAGTTTTGGGCTGTTGGCAGCACTGTTTTGTCCAAAGTGTTATATCATTTTGCTTAAACCTGAGAAAAATACCAAAAAATCTATTATGGGTAGAGGTAAAAACTAAATCATACACTAAACTTTTTTCAGGAATCTTTAAGAGCCCTGATATTATAACGCAATTGGTTAAGCACACCAATGTAGTTACGATGACAGGTAATAAAGACTGGTTGCAACTTTTCCGAATCAGGATACCCGAGATTGTGACCGGGCTAAATTCCAATCTAGCGAGTACTAAATCCATTAGACGTGACCATTTGATTGTTCTCCAAATTACTGCAAATTTAAGCATTCAATTCAACTGCCCTAATTTGGCAACTTCCTTTGTATTTTGTTTACCCTAGGCTTGTTTAAGGATCTCAGGTTCAATGTATGCTGTATATTACTAATGATATATAATGACTGAAGATACTGTTGTGTTTGATAAAACCATGACAGAACTGTGGATCATACGATAGCCATGTGGTGTGTCATCTTGTTTTGAAAGCAAATGTTGAAATACTTGGCTAAAAAGATGTTAATGATGAGAACCACGCCTTTTTACTTACAGAATACAGTTCAGCATAATATAGGTAAATAGGTATATAGATAACTGCATTTCAACCACCTAAGAAGCAATGCCCTAGTAGCAACCACCTAGAACAGCCACGCAAACCATGCCAGACACCCAGACAACCAGACTACTAATATCTTAGCAACACACAGAACACCATTGCAACCACAGTGTCATAGTGCTGGTTGGGCCTCGGATTAGAGTGGAGCAAGTCAGTTAGTATTTGAGAATAGAAGATGCATTTTAATATTCAATCGATTTAACATTCACTTTACCATTGTCATTATATGGCAATGAGGTGACACATTTACATAATTGTCTATTGTACCTCACAATGTTAATTCAGGTCAACCCGTTGACTGTATGGGTCCAAATAAATAGTAAAATCTAGAAGAAATGCTAGATCTGCAAGAACTTTAATTTTTTTTATCTGTAATACTATTCATTCATTTATTAAATCTGCTACTTAAAACTTTTACGGAACTGAGTATGTTGTTTTTCAAACTATGGTCGTACAGCACTTCCCCACCCTCTGCTGGACCTAAAGAGTTAAAACACGACATATGCCACTATCACGTTCAGACACTAATTGTGTATTTCACATCTGGTCTTACAACAATGGATAAGATGGATTTTTCTTCATTTTTCAAAATATTAAAATTCAAATATTCAGTAATTTAGTTTTAATTAAAAGATCCAGTCAATTCAAATACAGGTCATTAAGTAGCCTTTAAGTGTTAGGACACCTTTCTCAATGATGCCTAACCTTGGCTTGAGATCATGGAGCTATAACTAAGGTACAGGGCTCCAGACTGCGACCAAATGGTCGCATTTTGCGACCAAAATTTGAGAGTGTGCGACTGAATTTTACATCTGGTCACGCATGTGCGACCAGTAAATTTTCCCTTTTTTATTTTTACACGTTAAACGTGGAAGGGGCGCGTCAATGAATCCGGAATCTGTAGCAGGCCAATGAGTGTGAGAAGGATAGGGAATGGCCACTGTAAGTGGCTCATGTGTGGAGGGGGAGGGTGATAGAGATTATCGAGCGCGGGAAACCGGCGTGGGTCTGTGAGAAGGAGAAAGATCTCAACCTGCCGTTCGAACAATGAGCAAGCGAACAATTGATCCATTCTTCCGACCTGCGGCACTTGCGGCAAGTGCCAGTCTACAGAGCATTGTGTGGCTAAAAAGGGCCAAACCCACCATTTTCGGGAAGACTGGCACTCGTAGAACCTTCTTAGGTCTACCGTAGTGATGTTTCAGCTCCTGCAGTCTCCGCCACTCTACAGTAACCTTTAGAAATCCCCGTTGCGCATGTTCATTCCAAGTTCACGTCCGTATACCAATTGAGGCCAAATTAAACGGCATGTTTAAATTAAGGATATTGTCTCGGTTGTTCTTTATTTTGGGCCGTGGGTACAGCAGGCAAGGTCAGCTCGACTCGCTTCCAATAATTTCAAAAACCTGCAACTTCAAAAAAATATTTTATTTATTTTACAATTCAAAAATTAAGGAAATGATACTGGGAAACAAATAAACCATTATAAGCAACGAATGAATGCTAAATACTTAGTTTTCACCTTAAATATGCAACAGATGTAATTAAGGCAACCTGGTCTCACAGGAATCCGTGAAATGAGTCGGTCTACGTCCCGTTTACAAAAAATAATGCCCATTAACTGTTTGAATATTAAGGGCTGCCTAATATTCGTTGGAATATTATATATCTTTTTAATATTCGAATAACGAAGTTCGGAGTCAAAGCCCTACTCAATGCCATTTTCACACAGGATGCGTTTGTCGCGATGCATTCTCAATGGAGAGGCGAGCGGGCATGCGAGGAGGTGCAGCGTCCTGTCAAGCTGCACTGCACAACAAGCGGGCGCACTCCCGTGGAACTGTCGCTTCCGTGCTCGTCGAACGCATGCTCGCACGCATGGAAACCTGGGATAGATGAGAACTGTTTATCTTTTATTATCTAACCCTTTTTTTTCTAACCCATTTTTTCATTTTAAGGTGTATATGATGCCACCAAAGAGGCATCAGCGAGAATTGTCTGTAAAATTGCAGGACAACGCAAGAAGAAATTAGGCAACATATGCATGCATGTTTTCTGAATGTTTTAGCTAAAACATTCAGAAAGAAGGTAGTTTTGTTGGTGATCAGGTTACACATAATGGAAAATCCTGAACATACTGCCATGAGGTTACATACAGTAAATGCCAACCCGAAACGTACGGCCGGATGCCACCTGAGGTGATTTTGTTTTTTGGTACTAGTATGTTTTGTCTGACTAATTCCAGCCATAATGAGACCAACTCAAGTGATTTACCATATTTTTGGTGGCATGGTAGCACAGGTGTTAGAATTCCTGCCTCACACTAAGAAAGTCCCTCCCCATTAATGCAATCTACCATTCCCTGAAGGATGCAGAAGACCTTCCAGACTGGAGTCCTTCCATTCGTGTAAGAACCAACCAAGCAATAAGAAAAATAACCAGCCCCTCACCTTGAGTTGAACGACGGAAGATCTTGTAGTCCTTCGATTATCTTCTCATGTCAAAACACACCCAACAGACTTATCTTTAAATAGTTTGTTGCTGTTGTTTTTTTTTTTTTACAATTCATTTCATTGTGACTCCCATGTTTATTGAAAAAAGACAACCATACTGCAACATTAACCCAATCTAAGAGTCAACACTGAGAGCTTACGATTTATATATACTGAACTACAACAGTTAAGAGAAAGATTAGTGTGAGTGAGTTTGAGAGAAAATAATAAAAATCAACCCACATTTCCAGAACTCCTATGCTAACTATGTTCCTGATTTACAGAGCTATGGACTATACATGCTGCTCTGTTCCAATCCCTTTTGTCCACTTCCTTCAGTAGCTACAGTCAAAAACCTTGCAGCTACATCACATGAATGTTGCCTTACTTTTGGTAGTGTGGTTGGAGTTACCAGAGATGCATGCTGGGATAGGGTGCCGTCTAAAGTTTAGATTTCTCTAAACATGCCCCTCAGCAAAACCAAGAGTTCAAAAGGCAGTCGTGACACCAGCTACATGAACTGGAATATGTTTCAGGACAGTGACCGGGATAACCCAAGAAGAAATGTCAAGGGCAAGATCATGAGTGTTCTTCTCCTCAGTGACTAGAATACACACAAGGTCTTACAACAGGTGAACTATTGAACACATGTCAATGTTCCTCTCCATGAATCATCAAGCCCCATAAGGGTTTATTTTTCTACTCAGTTGAAGAAGAGCCTAGTTGGAAAGTTTCTAAGTTAAGGTGACCCATCTTCCAGGTCCAGCTTGCCCAGTTCAATTCATCACATTTCAGAATGTTAAAGACTTGCATCCAAGTGCAAGACTACAAAAGATGCACTCCTTAGGGCGCACCATCCTAGCATAACAGAGGCAAAAAGGGTTGCCTTTAACGCAGGTTTGAAGACTTCAATGACACTCTTTCCAGTAAATGATCCACCTTGTCAGATTCTGTACATGAGGAATGCCATCACTATTCCATCACAGTCCCAGTGTGAAGTCACTCATCTGGGCCCTCATTTGCATCCATCCAATCTGTATGACACTCAAGTTGTTGGAGTCGTTTTACTTTATTTGGTTAAGACTCATTTAAAGGAATAAGGAATGCCGCCATCTGGTGTCGACCAGTATTAGCGACAAAGGCCTTATAATCATGGCAGTAATTTCATGCAGGTGTGCAAAACGAACATTGAATGTCAGAGAACAGTCTTTTGATGCTCCCAACAAACTTCGATTTTTTGAAAATACAATCCACACAACCTACCGGACAGACTATGGTCAACTTCGACAGGCCAAGTGGTTGCAGTGACAAAGGAAACTGGAGGCAAGTACAAGAAACTTGACGGCATAAAGGCTGTAGCTAGCACCAAGCAAAAGAATCTCCCGACCTAACAAAAGTAAAAGACCACTCTCATCTGGATTGGATTCTAAAAAAGAAAAAAGACAACGGAAACGTACAGAGAAGGCCCTTGAAGCTGAACTTGATAATAAACAAAAGTCCAGTGAACCACTGTTACAAGACTTCAGCAATGCAGAACATGTGAGCCAGCAATTTGATGCCTTAAATAAAATTGCAGCAGACTTCGAGGACCTTAACTGAAAGGGTGAAAGATCATGAGCAGTGGCATATTACAAGAGCACAGCAAGAAAAGTCCAATACTGGTTGAAGAGGGTTCCACCTGTTATTGTAACACCCACACAAGAAGCTCCACATTCACAAATGCAGTGGTTGACAAGGTTTCAGTTGGTGTGGGTAGAAGATCTGTGAGAACTAACTCATCTACATCCTCCGTTCGCCTGCAAGCAGAAGCCAAGAACGCAGCTTTAATTGATAAAGCAGAAGCAAAAATAAAAGCACAAAAAGAGACACTTAAACTGGAGGTGGAAATCGCTGCTACAAATGCAGAGCTCAAAGTATTGTAGTCTTTTCAGGACACTGAATCTAAACCTGTTTATATGTCAACATCCAGAGTCCCAGTGTATTTAAAGTCAATGTCAGATGTCCCTCCACATAAGATGGAGTATGCTGCTGCTGCTAATATGGAGGAGGATGACGACGACGAACATGATGAAGAGGAAGATGATGAGAGAGGAGAGGAAGAAAATGAAACACCTCCCTGAAACACCATCCCTTGCAGTTTGCTAGCAACGCTGCCCCTAGTGGCCAGCCACGTACAGCTCAGAAAAGGAATGACAAGCAGGTTAACCAGCCTGTGTCAAGGAGAATAATGTCTTCAGGACCACAGCAGAGTGAAGGCATATTGGACATGAGGAAACTAAATGAAATCAGAAATACAAATAAAGGAACAAAGACATGCTCTTACATCCCGAGAGATTCTTGTATTTAAAGGGGACCCTTTGCAGTTCAACAGTTGAGTGAAGAAAAAATAAATAATTACCATGACAGACTAAGCTTCTCGGAGCAATTTACAGATGGTAAACCAAAGGCTACAGTACAAAGATGCCTGCACATGAGCCCCCAAAGAGACTATAAAGAAGCAAGAAGATTGAAAAAAAAAAAGCACTTTCGAAATTAAATTTTGATCGCTTCTGCATATTAAGAAAGGGCTCTACACTTGGCTCCAATCAGATCTAAAGATGGCAAAGCCCTACATGACTACGCTCTGTTCTTGAGAGAATGCTGCAACACGATGGAGGACATTAAGATTCTGGAGGACATGAACAACCCTTCCCACCTGAGAGCTGTAGTGTCGACATTACCATTCAAGCTTAAGAGATGGAGTGCTGTAGCATATGATTTTCATGACCATAACAACAAGAGTGAAGTTTAAACAACTTGACTGAAAAACCAGCAAACATTGCTGTTGATCCACTCTTTGAAGATATCCTTGATCAAAGACCAGCTAAAGATAAGCAGTTCCCACATAGAATCACAAATTACAAGTTTTTTTCAGCCCCCTCTCACAAGAGTAGCTTTGTCATTGTAACAGGAACACTTGAAAGAGTTGAACGTCCAGACTTCAGTGCTTACCCATTCCCCTCAGCCAAGATGTGTCTCTTCTGTAAGGGAGAGCATGAAACAGAAACATGCAAAGAGTTCAGAGTTCAAGAAGAAGTACACTGAGAAGGTTGACTTTTTCAAGGAAAATGGAGTATGTTTTGGTTGTGTGACTGTGACATGAAGGCCATGCCACTAGTTTCTAGCTAAGACAGTATACCCATTCATTTACTTATCTTTCCCTTCTGTTATTGTGGTGAGTGCACGCACTACAATCCAATTTCCCTTTAAGCTCATAACCTTACACAAATCCCCTGCAGGTAAATAGCAACAAATACAAACACACACAAATGGGACTGTTTATTTAATATTGGTTTATGGTTTATTGGTTCTTTTTGATACTAATCATGTTTCTTCACTCATTCCAGGTGGCAACCAGAGTGCGTGCTTAAGGCTGCTTTAAATAGAGGGAACAACAGGTGGCTCAGATGTGCTGATGGTGGGAGATACCATCTGAGATTAGCTCATGGGTGACATATGTATGTATATGAGCGTGTATGTAAGTTTATGTGTTTATGTAGAATATATAGCTTGGACTTGGTAGATGTTGGGAGAGGTATTATGTTGTGCATTGAATAACAAATATTCTCATAGTAATTTGGGTATAACATGTGTTAATTGAATACCTGGGTAATGGTTTGGCTAAGGGGAGGGGCTAGGCTTATAAAAGCCTGCCAACCACAGTGTAGGAGGTCAGTTAGTTTTGAAGACAGTCAGAGTGGTTGACTGTAGGGCTCTTGATCATGGAGAATCTTTTTAACAATCCTTTTGAATATCTATTTTACTTTCTTTTGGACATCAAGCTTTTGTTTTTTTTGTATCTTGTTACTCTTTTTTTGGAAATAAAGAGCACCTCAACTATTTTGCAAATTAAGCCATCTAAAATAAAAATTGCAAAAAAGAGTGACATGCTAAATATGCCAAAAAAAGCATCCAACCATGTGGCATATCGAAAGGACTGAAGAAAAGGAGAATTAAGGTGGAATAATATGTCCCCTTTAAGAGAGAAATACTGAATTCCATGCACCAACTCAATGGCCAGAAAAAGTGTGTGTAAAATGGAGATGCCTCAATGTATCAGTTGCGAAACAAAAAATGGCAGACCTGCCAAAAGACAGGCTAACACCCGATCAGCCACCGTTTACTCAAACTGGTGTAGATTACTTTGGACCTATGGAGATCAAAAGCGGACGTAACGCTGTCAAGAGATATGGAGTCATTTTTACCTGTCTCAGTAGCAGAGCAGTCGATCTAGAAGTTGCCCACTCTCTTGACACCGACTCTTGTATCAACACGTCAGACGTTTCATCGCAAGAAGGGGCCAGGTAAAGGAAATCCGCTCTGATAACGGTACAAATTTTGTTTACACTGAAAGAGAACTCAGAGAATCTCTAAGAACATGGAATCTGGAGAGAATTGACAAAGGTCTTCAGCAGAAAGAAATCAAACAGACCTTCAACTCCCCTGCTGCTGTGCACCTAGGAGGAGTATGGGAAAGACTATTCTGCTTAACCAAAATAACCCTGCTATCAATAGTAAAACAACACTAATGTAATGTGTAATGTGTGTACTGGAGGCGATAATGAATAGTGGTCTAATTACAACAGTAGCAGAAGATCCCAATGATTTGGAAACACTCACACCAAATCACTTGCTACTACTCCAGAAACAGCCAGCACTTCCACCAGGGTTTTTTGAAGAAAAAGACACCTATGCAAGACGCCGTTGGAAACACGTACAATACCTGTCTGATCTGTTCTGGACTAGATGGACAAAGGAGAACTTACCTCTCATGCATCAGTGTCAAAAAAGACAGCAACGTACCAAGAATATCCTGGATGTTAGCTCAATGGTTCTTATTGAAGCGACACCAGATTCAAGAGTACTTGTGAGAAGTGTGAAACTGAAGACGAAAACTAACCTCCTGGGGCCTCATGTACAAAGCTTGCTTACGCACAAAAAAGCTGCGTAAGCAACTTCTCACGCAAACGTTCGGATGTACAAAGACTGACTTGACGTGAGAGTGCGGTTCTCCACGCAAACTAAATGCCTGGCTTGCGCACATTTCTGCTGCATTTTGTCAGTTGGCGGCACATAGAGGCAATGCAGCTGGAATAAGTGGAATAAGCACAAGCCATTGTTACTTAAAATCAATCCATCAATGAACCAGTCGGCCAATTTCGAATTATGTACATATTATTGACACAACCTATCGTCAGCATCCAAATAAATGAGAATATAAAAGCATGCGCAAAATGTGCCAATAATCGATAGGTTGACAATGGCAGTGTTGGCCCTAGAAGATGGTTGCATTCAAAATTAACGGGTGTTCCGCGACTATTATGATTTTTTTGTCAAAAAGGAGCCGATCCCGAATCACAGCTGCCACCCTTTGCTCAAATAGGGCGAGCTCCCAGACTCCGCCCCGCTGCGCTCTGACCCACGCTTCTCCGGTGGGCAGACAACTTTCTTTTTACGTCCACCTTGATGTCCGCCCACTTTTTTTTTATGTCAGCCACAGTTCGGCTTTCCGCCCCAACCTCATTGACCGACTTGGCAACGTTTTCCCACGCCAGTTTTTTGCTTTTGGTGCTGATTCCGGAGGAAAGAGAGCCAAACAAGATCTTATTTCTGGCCTCTACCTCCGAAATCAGCACCTCCACCTCGCATTCACTAAAGTTATTTTTTCTTCCTTTCTCCATGTCCTCCTTTCTCCTAACGAGCGCACTACTGCAGGCCTATTTATACGAATTAGCATATTAAATGAGGGAGGAGACTGGGTGGAGAGACGGGCTTGTGCATGTGCGCTCAATTTCACGTTAATTGGGATGTACAAAGAGAATCTGCGTGAAATCGTGCTTACTTGATTGATACATCCGGATGTACAAAGAGAATCTGCGAGAAATCGTGCTTACTTGATTGATACATCCGGATTTATTTGTGCGCAGCAGCTTTCCAGATTTTGGCGTCCGCAAAGTTTTAGTCAGAAATCCACGCAAGTCTTTGTACATGAGGCCCCTGGAGAGGCCCATCGACAAACTCTGTTGTTGGTGCCGCATTCAGAATGATCGATTAAAGAACAGGCTTGAACATCCTGCCTGCAACAAATACACCTCTCACATTTAGATTGCACTACACAAGAATGTTTGGCTTACCGTAAGTCCATAACAATAGGGGCCGGTATGTTGGAGCTGTTTTACTTTATTTGGTTAAGACTCATTTAAAGGAATGAGGAATGCTGCCATCTGATGTCGACCAGTGGTAATGACAAAGGCTTTATAATCAGGGCAGTCATTTCATGCAGGTGTGCAAAACGAACAGTGAAGAGCACACGGTCTTTTAGGCCACGTTTACATGACGGTCTGAACAAAAGACGCAAAAGTGGCGTCGCGTCTTCACTTTTTATTCTGCGTTTAGACAAGCGTTTTCGGGAGGAAATCTGCGTGCATACCGTGACGCAAAAGTGTGTGGAATTCGATTGGGTATGCATGCCAGGCGGCTATGATACACTATCACACAACACCGCCATGTCTGACTGCATGCATAGAATCTTCCTTCTTCCGACATTTGTTTATTTCCCTGTACTGGCGCATGTATGTGACGTAAACGTGTACGCGACATGAGCAGATCTGAGCAGAGCTTTGCGTCTTGGCAGTGTAGACGGAAACGCTACGGCGGAGCGTATTCAAGTTTTCCACTCTGGAGGGTGGTTTCAGATTTTTGCGTTTTTAAGCCCCAAAAACGCCATCACCGTCTAAACGAAAGGCACTTCCGATAAAATATTTTGTCGTTTTTACCCGCAGGCGTCCTCATGTAAACAGGGCCTTAGTGCTCCCAACAAATTTAGATTTTTTTGAGTATACAATCCACACAACCTACAGGACAGACTATGGTCAACTTTGACAGGCCAAGTGGTTGCAGTGACAAAGGAAACTGGAGGCAAGTACAAGAATCTCGACGGCATAAAGGCTGTAGCTAGCACCAAGCCAAAGAAGCTACCGACCTAACACAATTCTTCCTGCCCAGTGTGTTGAGATATGGAATAAAAAAATAGAATCAAGTCAAGTCGATCAAGGCTATTGACGTATTCTGAAATGCCCAAGCATATCTGGTGTTAATTTTTGAACACCCACATAAAAAGTACGCTGGAAAACACACATAAAAATGCTGATGCATTTAACACATTCAGCACCGGTCTGCAGATCAATGTATATCACGCTGGATTTCCATGATTGTTTACTTTCACCGGCGCTTCCCCCCTCCCCTTTTTTTTCTTTACCGCTTTACCCCACCCCAGACCTTTTTGTCCAATGATTGAACAATCTTTGCACACATGTGCGTTTGTTGACAAATTCTGGGACTGTTCCGAAATTGCAATGTGAAAAGGAACCGCACCAAACCAAAAAGTAAACATTGTATTTTGGTCAGACCAACGAGTGAACTAATGGACTTCCCTCGTGTGAATACCCCAAAGTAATAGAACTAATTTACTAAGCCAATCCAAGGCACCAACAAAAAGCCTTACTATTCACATTAACCAACACCCAACAGGTTAATTCAACCATCCAGGAAGTCAACAAACCTGAACATGGAAAAGGGTGACTTACAGTTCGCAGTTTCTTCTTCATAGCCAAATTGTGTGACTCACAGAATCCCAGTTTCTTCTTGAGGTTGACCTACGGAGAGTGCAACAAGCAAGATTACTTTTGGAGCTATGACACACACAGACACACAATTTAGTTTTATATTTGGATATCATATTTACATAGGCATTATTGGAATAATTGGCTAGTACTTTGACACCTGGGGCTGTTTAGTGCTCCTAACTCGCACTAAAAGTTTTTACGTAGGAGTTTTTTCTTAAAAGTAATTCACAAAGCTGCTGAGACCTACTCATACTAAGGATAAATCACTAAGAGTAACGCCCCCTTACGTTGATTCTCGTGCACAAGTTTAGAAGCTGTCAGTACGGTGATTGGTTGTTGAGTGCCGGTGGTCTCGGTAAAACTCATTCGCAACTTCCCACAAACGAGCCCACTAAATCAATGAAAAATAAATAGCCTAGGTGTTACGGGTCCTGCCTCCATGTTCCTAGTAGGAGGAGACTGGGCGTTACCTTGCAGTGACTGACAAAAGGCCGGCCCTCCCAAGTATATAAGCCTGCCTACTTCCAAGATGGCTGTCTCTCTTTTTCTCTCACACCCTCGACATGGCAGACGCTGGCTGGTCACATTTTTCTTTTGTTAACCCAGAACTCATTTGTTCAATCCGTATGTATTATTTTTGATCTTTGTTGATCTTTGATCTTTTATTTTATGGTGGGAGCGGTTGCGTTTTCTTTTGTTTTTGTGGCAACCCTCTCATTCTGTTAACCAAACAGATACATGGAAAAGAAATAAACAAAACGTTTTCTTTCCAAAAAATCTGTTTCTTTGAGTTATTATGTTAGTTGTTCACACGTTTTTAATGTGGGCTCGTAACACTAGGCTACAAATTAAGTCCTAACAAATAGTTATGGACAGTTAGAATGGCAGAATACATGCATAATGACAAGTTTGTGCAGACCACGATTAGACCTTATATCAAGGAGGTAATTAAAAGCAACCTGCAAACTATTATCCGATGAGCATATTTCCACTTTAAGTTTTGGTGTAGCCAGAAATTATGATTAAGGTACGCCTGTGAGATTTTGGGTGGCCTCAAGTTCACAGTGATTTACCGGAATGCTGTTAGAATAACTGTTGCAAGTGTCCAGTGGAAGCCAGGGTCCGGAGCGATTGATACTGCAATAACCGGAATAGGCTACTGATTCAATTAGGCTCGGCCAACTTTTATCAAATGCGGTCAGAGGACCTTGGTTGGTTTTTCGAGACCTTATACGACGGGATGAATGAACAAAATAAAAATAAATGACAAATGTTGAGTGAGCCACTTTCACTCAAACCATGGTCCATCATCAGGAATCCTCTGGAGGCTGCCGCAAAACATCCTAAATGCAGCACTGGTGCGCTCTCCACTAAATCACTCCATGCTGTACATGGGCGAATGACATGTATGGATAGAATCGCAAAATCCAATAGGGAGGGGGGTTTCCTTCACAGCCCCGCTTCTGTGGTAGCGAATGCTTGGACCTAGACCGGTCACTACGGTCCTAGTGCAATTCACATTTACTTTAAATTAAAACAAATCATTGTAATGATTTAATTCTGAAAATATTTAGGTGTGCCAGGACCACGCTTGGGTGTCACAGGCACACCCGTGGCTACGCCACTAAACACTTTAAATGTCAATACCATACCACCGTTCAAGTCCTCCTATCATGATGAATGAAAGCAAAGACAACGTGAAACACAAGCCCAACTGGTCCGACTCCCAGGACCAATTGCTACTGAGCTCTACTCTACTCATAAGTAAGAGTAGTTATATTATTTTTTACTTCAAACCATGTATTCCTATTATTATTTGAAATAAATAATAATTATTAAAGTGTTGTATTACTATTAATACATGAGACCATTAAGGATGATTAAAGGTATATTTAATTGCCCCCGTGTGTTTTAACCATCACTGATTGTTGCGATATTCCTAAATCGTCAGCATTGCAAAGTTGCATTTTCCCTGTTGCTATATATCGCAGTGTTATTCACTAATTCAACCACAAGTTTGATACCCTCACAATTTGCCTATATCTCCTTATCAATTTGCAGTCCTCCATTGTCTCCAAAGCATTCGGTCACGCTGCAGCCATTTTCAGATTCTCCGAACTTCCCGACTTCTGGTGGTGAATTATTTTTCAATAATGACCGTTGCTAAGCATATAATGACCTCTGTCAAGGAAAGTGGATTTTTTTCACATCTTTTGTATCACTCCGCAAGTAGTCCGGTAACTTATCAACCCCAGCGTACTCGGTTGGTAAGTGACGTCAACGTCTTTGGTGGACTATTTCTCTGCTGATCAACACTACGAATGCTGGTAACAAATGAATTGTAAAAAGACACACCGTGTGAAGTTATTTTTTCGTTTGTGCAAGTAGCCGTGTAATAAGCGGGATAATGTATAGAAAGTCGCCGGTCATTATTGGGAAATAAGCCCCTTCAGGGCGAAGCAAGATACCTCCGCTTCACGTTCGTGTCCTGTTCGCCCTGTCGGGGCTAATTTCCAGATAATGACCGGTGTTCTATACATTATCCCTTACATAAACAATTCCACGATTGTTAGCGATGTCATCCTTCCAGAGGTCTGATACGTCACTTATGTGTGTTTCGATAAGATGTCATGGTGTGTTCCAGATGCCTCATATACCTTGGAAGTGGGGAAATCTCCCAGATTTCTTGCGGCATTTCTCAGAGGCACGCCCCCTTTTGGTCGTGCCTCCTGGGAATTCTGAGAGCTGACCGAGCGATGTGATGACACTCTCAACAAAAATGGCTGCGCCCGTGAAGAGTTATTTTCTCTGTATTTGTAACACGTTGGTCATTTTAATGTTGATTTTAAATGCTCTTACACACTTGATTACATTGCTACTTTATTCCGGTCAACAATGTATGTATTGCACGGTCTTGCTGTGCGTGCAATACAATGTAAAGTTGTGTTGAGGCTAATGTAGCTAACAATAACAATGACTAGCCAATGACATGATATGATCACAAAGACGAACGGGAACGCTATAACAGGAAATGACGTCACAAGTGAAACTCAGAAGGCTGGTGTCCCGAGGTATCTGGAACACACCATCAACATAGCGGAGATGCCTTCACAGGTGAAATGGCCGGTGCTAACGTAATTTAACCATTAACTTGACGGCCATGGAATGTGACGTTGAATATTCTGACCACTTTAAGAGGCCATACATATAACGTTGTTCATGACTTAAAGGGATACTTCACTGATTCAGAACCAGCATTCTATCATTATAAAATCGCTATTATAATATTTTTAAAAGTGTGTTTCTTCCCTCAGTCTAACCCAGTCCTCCACTCCTCCGGCTGCTCTGCCGGCGGAGCAGTCCGCATACGACCGAGAGGTCCGAACAATGGAGAGTCGGAGAAATGATATGGACCCGAAGTGAACTGACAGCTGTCTGCTGAAACATCGCTTTCTCCTCCATGTCGCGTTTCAATCTGGACTTCAGAGAGTCAAAGCCAAAGTTAATTTCCCCCAATTCCTTTTGCCCATGGGCGAGATAAACCCGACGCAGTCTGTAAGATTCATAATATCAGAGAACACCCCCGTCAGTTCGGCCGCGGCGCAATGAATTAATAAAGATGGTAGTTATTTTACAACCTCGTTGATGAGCAACATTTAGAAAAACATGGACTTTTAATTCAGCCTTGGGTTAAATCAAAGCGTAGTGTGTACTGAATGCACGTTGATGATGATACACTCCTTATAGGGGGTAACTACATTGGCACGACACCGGCTTCCTCCATCTTCTGCACCAGCTTTTTAAATAAATCGCCGACCCAAAGTTAGTTGACAGCTCTCTACTGAAAACATCTCTCTCCCACCGGAGCAGCCCCTCCGCTGCCTGTCCGTATACGGCATTCCCCGCCGCATCGCAAGGAATGAATAAAGATCGTAAACACGTCGGGAGAAAAAAACATTTATTTTGACAGATGTGCCCGAAGTTACTACTTTACAACCTCGTTGATGACCCACATTTAGAAAACATGTACTTTTAATTCAGCCTTGGGTGAAATGGAAGCGTAGTGTCCGTGTGTTTCCACCTTTAATGAATGCATGCCATGCGCGCTCCCGCGGCCGGGACACAATTCTTATAGGGGGTAACTACATTCACCGGCTTCCTCCATCTTCCACGCCACCTTTTTAAATAAATCGCTGTTTCTCGTTATCCCTTATCCGACGGCGGCGACAACAACAACAACAACACGACTATCGTCTCCTTCTACTTCCGGCTCACGGCCCCCGGGAAAAGGTCTCGAGCATGCACAGAACGCAAATCAATGCATAAGCCAATTCGATTGGCTACATGCACGCTTAGCTCGACTATGAATCGCATTATCTAGGGGTCTTAACTCGACTATGAGTAAGCCAATTCGATTCGAGTATAGCTCGACTAAAGTGTATACATGCGTCTTAGTAATCCAATCATAGTTGGACTAAGCCAATAAATCGACTTTCTTGAGTGTCATGTAAACGCACTGAGTATCGGCTTACAGCTGTCCGGCATTTCCTGGAGTGGATACTGCAAGGTGAGAGACTTGGGAGAGGCAATCACCTTGTTTTGCCAGCCTGAATAAAACTTCAAATTCTTGTTGGTTGTTGTGATTTGTTTACTAACCCAAGTGCTGTTATACTAAAGTAGGCCTACTGTATAAGATAAACACTTATTTCAACTGGGGAGAAAAGGTTGAGTACAAATACTTGATATGCTGAGCTACTGTAATTAGCAAATGTTTTTATGCTGTACAGTAATATACAAATAATACCTTAAGTACTTGATATTGTTATCTATTCTTGCTACATTCATACATGATGGCTGTATGCTGAACCTACTTTGCATCTTCGTGATTTATGCCACATAAATTGTAGTTTTAAAAAAAGATGGAAAAAAGGTAATCTGACAAATGTAAATAATTATTGCAGTGAAGTGGTTTGTTACCCCACAAGTTTGTTATGGTGAACATGGGTTTATACAGGAATCCAAGGTAAGGTGGTAAAAACAATATAAGATTTTATTCACAAAGGAAAATGATCCAATATAATAACATTACAAAGATAAGTCTGTGGTGATGTGTGTGTGTGTGTGTGTGTGTGTGTGTGTGTGTGTGTGTGTGTGTGTGTGTGTGTGTGTGTGTGTGTGTGTGTGTGTGTGTGTGTGTGTGTGTGTGTGTGTGTGTGTGACATACGAAGCAGGAGATAGTATGCTATGCGGCACACCTGTCCCGTTAGACATCTTTATCCTCGACATTGATCTGCTCCTTATTTCTATTGCCCTCGTGTAAGGCTCATCTCACCTGTGTCCGCTGTTGGATTGAGATATTCTCTTCCTCCCCTCGACGACTTTCACCGCATGTACCTCACTGCTGTTACAGCGGTTAGCTTGTTCGAAGCAGTCGGGCCAACCGTACTCTAGATGCTCAACTTATTTTACATGCTCAGATGTTTTATGATATGATATACATCTTTATTAAATTAAAACTAAAGCGTCGCCCTTTACATTTAAATTGTAGTATTTTTCATAATATATATTATAATAATTTGTTCCGGTCCCTAGGACACCTCGTCTTTATCCAGGCGTGTTCGCCGGTTAAATAACAATGGCAGGGTCCGAGCGGCGCGAAAACTACTATTGAGGCCAGTAGTATGGCAAGCCGAGTGTGCCACAAATCGCCGTCAATGAAACGCGTCCTGACCGACTTCACGCGTTCCAGAACTCGTAAGTTACTCGTCGAGTAAACGATTAAGATCGCATAGCCTATCTCGTATATCATACAAAATAAAAATAAATGTAAATAAAGGACATTTTATCCCAATATGCAACAATTATGCAAAGTAGAACATTGGGTAGTATTCTATTTTGACAGTATAGTGAAGAGGCCAGCAGAGACCGCCAGAATTGCATGCTAAATGACAACGCAGTAGCAAGCAGTGATCGACTGAAACTTGCATAACAATTGAAGCAAACTATTTATATTGCAAGTCTTTATAGACTTTTCGATAAAGACCAATGTGGCTGTAAACTGTACAGTACAGTATAAAAACATGTGTGATGTGCAATCACTATATTCTTTGCACATTGCACATATTGGGTCTTTTTTTTTTTTTTACATCATTTTGTTGACGATACACTTCAAGAGGATCACAAGCTGTTCCCCAGTCCCACACACCACCTAGGTGGCTTAACTTGGCTCCTCTGACATCGGGACACAGGTTGAGGTTGTAGAAACCAGTTTATTGTAGCGTTTGGAAGGTTTTGCAGGCAGAGCAGGTGTTCCATAATGATATGTCCCATCTCCAAGAGTGTGTGGTAACCAGGCCAGGTTTATCCTGTGAGCCTTATCACCAAATGCCCAATTGTGCAGCCTCAATCAGCCCAAGAGCCTAATAAGCCTGACTCAGGCCAGATGAGTCTGCTTAAACCAACCATCAATCATACACACTTCACAATGAGGTTGATAGACAAGGCATGGGAGGGCAGAAGGTTGGAGTTGGAGTGTATTTTATTCATTTTGAGTGGGGAAGTTGTATGACCCAAATGAGCATAAGTCATTACTCCATTTAACTTGTCCTTTCTTTTTTCAAGTTTCAAGTTTATTTATTTCTCAAGTATATTGATTCACTTTTTTTTTTAATGTAAATATACAGGATTATAGCCAAAGGCTAATTTTCATCCTTAGTCCCTGACAGGTAGATGGTCCCTAAATAAATAAAATAAAATAAAATTTCTATCTGCCCATCAGGGGGTTTTCTCAGGCCTCTAGACAGCCTTACATGGAGTCTAGAAGGCTGTTCTACACTCCCTATATACCCAGTATAGTACCATGATCACATCAATCATTGGGCAGGAACTCAATACACAATTTCATTTTACAAATAGATAAACAGCACATGAATTAAAGATGATATTTGTAAAATATTTTAGTCTTTGCTCTTTGGAGAGTCTAATCTATATTTTCCTATCTGCCCATCAGGTGTTTCTTGGTGTTTCTCTCAGGCCTCAGGAGAATGATGAAGCACTTTGGAGCAAAGATGCACAGCAGCAGGCCATAACTAGAAGCCAGGATGGCAAAAATCTCCACAGCCACAGAGTACTTCCCTGGAGAGCTGATGTAGGCTGGGACGAAGGCCACCCAGACAGCACAGAAGATCAGCATGCTGAAGGTGATGAACTTGGCCTCATTGAAGTTATCAGGTAGTTTCCTAGCCAGAAAAGCAAGTAGGAGACAGAGGCAGGCTAGGAAGCCTATGTAGCCTAAGACAACTGCAAAGCCCACCACTGAACTCATGGCACACTCTAGGTTAACCTTTGACCCCTGGAAACCAAGGTCACGATAAGGCACAGGAGGGCTGAGGGACAGCCAGATTACACAGATGATAACCTAATAAAAAGACAAACATCAAACTAGTTAAATACATTAAAATATATGTCCTTGCTAATAATATTTTATATTTAACATTTCATAATGCTCACCTGTATACAGGTGTAGAAGCAGACACTGCCTCTTTGCTGGCCTGTGCCAAACCACTTCATCAGGCCTCCAGCTCCTGGTCGAGCTGAGCGGAAAGCAGCCAGGACCACTATGGTCTTCACCTGAAGGCAGGAGACGCAGAGGACAAAGCTGATCCCGAAAGCTGCCTGCTGTAGGCGGCAGGACCACACGGAGGGACGACCAATGAACACCAGCGCACACAGGAAGCAGAGCTTGAGTGACAGGAGGAGCAGGAAGCTCAGCTCTGAGTTATTTGCACGCACCTGGAGGTGGAATATGTGAGACAACACGGTTAACATGAAGTAAAACGATTGGTCAAAGGTCAAACCTGGAGGTGGATTATGAGAGACCACAAGATTAACATGAATTAAAACACTTTGTTACGTTTGTCTCAATAATAAAACATTCTTGCTTACGGGCTATGTTCAAATTAGCTCACTTGTTCCCTAGTATTTGGGAAATTCAGTGAAAATAAGTTTGCTTCATATGTAAGCTTATTTTTTTGTGCATTTGGTGTATTAAAGGGGTAGTTCAGGATTTTGGACATCGGGTCTCATTTCCAAGTGAGCCAGTGTGTTATTTATCATTGGAGACCGTTTTCAACACTTTTCATTGTCCTTCTAGTTGCAGAAATCGCTGGTGCTAGGCTAGCACAAGTCGAGGGGAACTGCTAGCCTGCCAATAAAAACTGTTTTACCCACTCCCGAGGCAAACCAATTATAATGCCTGACTATCGATGTAAATGTTTGTGTTGATAGAATAATATTAGAAATAAAACTATCCTTGTATCGCAATGATCACATTACATTTTGGGGGACTACTTTCTCAGCAGCAGAATTTCACTTTGCTCCGGTGTAGCAACCAATTCACTACAGCAGAAGGTAAACAGAGAAGCACACTCCAGGTAATATCAGTCCGCTGCTGCCGTAACTTGTTTCCAACTACAGGGATTCTAAACTACTAATGATAAATAACACACACTTGGAAATGAGACCCGATGTCCAAAATCCTGAACTACCCCTTTAAGTAGTGCACTACGCATAGCCGTGGGAAGTGGGGTTGCGGGAGCACCCCCTGCAGGAAAGCATGTGGTATGAAACATATTACATATGTTTCATACCACAACATATTACATATGTTTCATACCACTCATGATAAAAAAAACGCTCTCGTCGCTCAGTATATCATGCACTAATGTAATGTTACATTAAACCTGGGAGATCTAAACAAAAACTAAACAAGGACTTATCTCCACTACCCCTGAACGTCAAGCAGTGTTTTGTGTAATTCATTAAAGAACATGAATTTATGTATTAATTTATGTATTAATTTATATTAAATTTGTTTGCTTTGTATCAATCTAAAAGCGGTTGCGACATTTTGTCACCCTTTTTTTTTTAGTGGAGCCATCATTTCTTGACAGTGATAATGTATGCCTTTCCTGTAACAGCGAAAGGAGTTTCAATGAAATACAATCAATTTTGTAACATTTCAAAAAGCCTATTTTTACGGGTTTCTGCAAATTAAGCCGAACTACACTCACCCACTACAGCACACCCAACCAAAACTCACATGGCACAGCCCTGGCACTATGTGGAGGACACAATGGGTGTGTCACTATAAAGTAGTGACACCCAAAATAGTCCACTAAATGGGTAACAACCAGACCAATTCAAACAGGGCCCTTGTGTGTGACCTGTGAAAACCATACACCTTCACACATCTGCCACCTAGTGGAAAGGCATGTACATATATTAAACATGAATGCATACACAGCTTTTTATAAGACATTACACTCAAAATTAATTATTTTGTGAGGAATTTGCATCTGGTGATGATTTTTGGGACCTACAGGGATAGTGAGTAACAGAAAATACTGGTTGTGTTACACAAGGCTCTCACCACAGGAGTGTGTCGATAGTGGAGGAAGATGACAAACACAGCTGCTGTCACCACAGCACCAGACACAGCTGCTGTTGTCAGGACGATACCCATAGTCTCATTAAAAGACAGGAAGTCCACTTTGCGAGGAATACAGGCTGTGTGCCCCGGGTTCGACCAGAACTCAATAGGACATCGCCTGCACTGATGGGAACCTGAAATGACATGCATCAAATTTAAGAGAAAACACATCACATACATTTTTTTGCAGTCAGCTAATGCATATTGCAAATATATATATTGTCATGGAGAACACTGCATATACATTACATTACAATGTAGCTGAGTTAAAACCCATTGGCCTATGTCGACATTGAATACGAAAATATAAACTGCCTTACCAGTCTCATTGCTGACCTCTCCATCAGTGCAGGGGATACAGTCAAAGCAGCAGACAGGCTCTCCTTTTTTAATGGCTCTACGGGTTCCTGGGGGGCAGCTCTCACTGCATACAGAAATAGGCACCTAAACAATGAAATAAATAAACCAATTAATTGTATTCAGTGGAAAATGTATGTGACATATTTTACTTATTCTTACTACCTGAGTGGAACCTGTACTCCACTGAATTGCTGATTCGTTGAGATGGAGATCAGATCCAACCAAGCGACCAATCATAAACATTTCCAGTGACCCATCAGGGCTGCTCTTCCAGTTGACCAGGTCATAAACAGCTGGGATGTCGGCTCCTTGGAAGAAGAACTCCTCCCCGTGTGGTGTAGTGAAGTTCACCTTGTTCAGGTGCTCCAATAACTGAAAGGCACGTGTTTTAAAAATATAAAATACCGGGGTAGTGATGTATTTCACCATTATTAACACATCAAGATAAGCATCACAAAGTGAATTAATATCAAACAGCTTTGTTTCATCTCAAGTCAATTATTTTTCACATACCTCTTTTGGTGTAATGTTATAAGGTGGGCTACAGGTGGAGCTGTTGTGTGTTGGAGAACTGCCTTCATCTGGGCACGACAGAAGGCTGTGCAGCCCGTGGGCCGCAGCATACACAGCCAGGTAGGCATTATATGCGGCTCTTAGGTGGGAAGTGTCAGTAAAACGATTCTGTACACCCTCAAGTGTCTCTCTGCCACTGCACAGCGGTATGGAAGCTGCCAGTGGAGACCTGTTAACATGAGACGCAGTCGAGATATTTGTTTTGGTTGAACTGTCAGACCTGGACAGAGGTGTGACTTTTGA
Source organism: Micromesistius poutassou (assembly GCF_964030765.1). Taxonomy (NCBI): domain Eukaryota; kingdom Metazoa; phylum Chordata; class Actinopteri; order Gadiformes; family Gadidae; genus Micromesistius; species Micromesistius poutassou. The sequence goes on along the minus strand of NC_140274.1, from coordinate 4,393,523 downwards.
TTGTGTTGTTGAAAGGCTACATCCAAACTCCTTTTCCCAGAATTCCCTTAAAAACAAATCACCCGGACGATCAGCAGGATGCAACCTTCTCAGAAATTGTTCAAATCCTGGTATACCTGCACTGCGAATAGCAACACCTAGCACACCATTTGCCACTTTAGTGAGGGCAACATTGTGTAAAAGATCACTGGCAGTGCTCCAAGCCTCGCTGGCTAGGAATTGTCTATCAGTCACCTACGGGGAGAACAGAAACATGGTTGAACAGCCAAAACAATGGACAATAATGTTTCCCAAAAAATGTTGTGCATTTTATAAAAGTGTCTTACATTTATTTTTGCAAGTTGCAGAAACAGCTCTGCCACATCTGTGTACCAGGTAAAGATCAGTATCACTCTTGCAGTGGAATTCTGAATAGTGGTAGCAACACGTTTTGCATCTTCCTCAATAGTCTCCCTGCTAAGGATTTCAGAAAATGCCACACACACCCCTGACTCCCGAATTTCCTCCTCAAATACCTAGAAACAGGGGCAAAATAAGATTTCAAGGAAGTAAATAATTTGAATACAATAGGACAGTGGATTAAAAGATGGTGATGAGGATGAGAAGAAGAAGAAGTGTTAAAAAATAGCATTAGACATTCATTTTATATGACACTTTACCAAGTTACCTGGATGGCCAGACGGCCATAGTCATTATCCGAAAGCACAGCTCCAATCCAAGTCCAATTAAACCGTATGGCAAGGCGGGCCATGACCTTAGCCTGGTTGATGTCACTGGGAATGGTCCGGAAAAAGTTAGGATACTGTTGTCTGTCACTAAGACACGGACAGCTAGCAAGGTAGCTGATCTAAAAAGAGAAATACAAATAAATATAATTTAATATATATATATATATATATATATATATATATTTATTTTTTTTATGACTTAAAGTGTAGAAATGTGTTATAGGATATCGATGGTGGTTCTCACCATAGGTATGAACAGAGGAGCAAGGGTCCGAGACAGAATCATGGCTGATCGGGATGCATCACCATCAATGATCACAGGGACAGACTGGCCCTCTGATGGAAGCATTATAGGCAAAGTGAGGAAAAAGCATATGTGGCAATCAATGCATTAAGCGACGGGCACAACACTTTCACATTGTATACCTGTCCTTTCCGGAGTTTGGTTCAACCACACATGAGAGGATCGCAGAGCAGCCGTTGTGTTACAGGTCGAGCCGTCTCCCCCGACCAGCGAGAAAGCACCTAGGAGGGCCCAGGGGTGTCGCCCACAGCTGTCAAGGATACGGTAGCTGAGTCTCACGCCTGGCAGAAGGGAGGGGTTGCTGTTGATTTCCTCCAGCGCAAACTCCATGGCGTACATAGACATCAATGGCTCTATTTGCAAACTGTGTGCACGGGAAAATAATAATTTAATGTGAATATCACTCATGCAGGCTGCTTGAAAACACACAGACAAAAACAATTCTAAATGGCAAATTCAATATTTGTAATCAATTGGACAAACTGATAGCACACTAAAACACACAAATAATCAGATTTTACCCAGTGCATGGATTGAAGTGTGGAGGCTTAACGAAATCAATGTCTAAATCCGGCGGTTGGTAATGGAGGGTGAAGAGCCCACCCAGGACAATGTCTCCATCCTGCCCCAGGTTGCTCTCTTCCATTGGTGAGCCCGCACGAGAGCACATGGCGGTCTGCACCCCCTCCAGACCCACCCTGAGCCCCACATCCCTGCTCACCATCACAACAAGCAGCAGGGAGGGAGCCCTGGAGGACCACGCAGTCAGGAGCAGAGACACCCAAGACATGGAGGCTTGGTGGAAAATACACATTGAGATTGATATTTCAGTAGTATAATAAATTGTTGAATGAAGGAAAAACCTTTTCAATTAGACCTAAAACCGCACAATAAACACATGAATCCAGCAAAAAATATTTGGCTAAAACTGCAAATCCATAGAAAAGTTTGCATGCCTTGGTATACAGACTCCTGCCTTTAGAGAAAACTTGTAATTTAGGTGTATATGTATTTTTTTTTCAATTTCATAAAGACACACCAGAAGAATCTAAACTGCTACCTCTAAACCCTATGAATAATTAACCATGAAACTGCCTTTTTATAAACATGATTAAGCCTGAAGCTGTATGTTTCTTGGACACGACATACAGAACATCTCTCCAGAGTGAAGGATAAACAGTTGCGTGCTACTCAGTCATTATGTGCAATTATTAATCAACTCCCAGTCCAGTGGTAATGTGTTCAATTCCCTACATCCACGGGTTACCTGTAGGCAACCTTAAGCAAGATTAAAAACCCTATTTATGGAATGTATATGAACTCAAGTGTCTCAATCAATAATAAACATTATCTTTGTTATACTGTACACAATGTACAGTATATTTCGCAGACATATACAGTACATGCTGGGTTATGTTGGGTTATTTTTCATATTGTATTGTATATTAGTATTGGTAATACTACTATTGGTAATAATAAGTAAGTAATAATAGTAATAATATTATTGGTATCAGTACATTTACACGTGTGCAGCCTCACCCAGCCAGAATCAAATCACTCGGGCAAGTTGGACCAACCACACACACTCCACATACTGTTTACTCATTATTATTTGAATTTATTCGATAATGGAATGCATCATTTTTAAAAAATCTTTATTTTATACTTTTCACTATGCATTATATACATTATATTATTTAATAAAGGTATTGTCGAAATAGGGTACATTTTTAAGAAATTGTAATGACATTGCATTTGAATACAAATTAACATTTTGGTTTCAAGCAAGATATGTTACATGTTAGCACATTATTTTGGTGACAAGCATTTTCAATAATTGAGATAACATAAGTAATGTGGGCAAGAATGTGTTTATTTGTTGTATTTAAGTAATAAAGATGGATTTCAGAAATACAGCTGAGTTAATTTTACAAATAGATAAACATCACATGAATTAGATATTTGTAAAATAATTTAGTCTTTGCTCTTTGGAGAGTCTAATCTATATTTTCCTATCTGCCCATCAGCTGTTTCTTGGTGTTCCTCTCAGGCCTCAGGAGGATGATGAAGCACTTTGGAGCAAAGATACAAAGCAGCAGGCCATAACTAGAAGCCAGGATGGCAAAGACCTCCACAGCCACAGAGTACTTCCCTGGAGAGCTGATGTAGGCTGGGACGAAGGCCACCCAGACAGCACAGAAGATCAGCATGCTGAAGGTGATGAACTTGGCCTCATTGAAGTTATCAGGTAGTTTCCTAGCCAGGAAAGCAAGTAGGAGACAGAGGCAGGCTAGGAAGCCTATGTAGCCTAAGACAACTGCAAAGCCCACCACTGAACTCATGGCACACTCTAGGTTAACCTTTGACCCCTGGAAACCAAGGTCACGATGAGGAAACGGAGGGCTGAGGGACAGCCATATGGTACAGATGATCACCTAGTTTAAAAAAACACATACACCTCAATATATCTCACATGATGTAAACTATTGTGATGGCTAATGTTGTACATATTGCTCACCTGTATGCTGGTGAAGAAACAGACACTGCCTCTCTGCTGGCCCATACCAAACCACTTCATCAGGCCTCCAGCTCCTGGCCGAGCTGAGCGGAAAGCAGCCAGGACCACTATGGTCTTCACCTGAAGGCAGGAGACGCAGAGGACAAAGCTGATCCCGAAAGCTGCCTGCTGTAGGCGGCAGGACCACACGGAGGGACGACCAATGAACACCAGCGCACACAGGAAGCAGAGCTTGAGTGACAGGAGGAGCAGGAAGCTCAGCTCTGAGTTATTTGCACGCACCTAGAGATGAATTGTGGGACAGAGAAGAACAATTTGCAACCACCATCGATATCCTCGCAAAAACAGAGGGATTATAGGATGTTTGTTTGTTTTTTGTTTAGATGTTACACAAGGCTCTCACCACTGGAGTGTTTCGATAGCGGAGGAAAACCACAAAGACAGCCGTCGTTACTGCAGCCCCGGACACAGCTGCAGCTGTCAGGATGATTCCCATTGTCTCATTGAAAGACAGGAAGTCCACTTTGCGTGGAATACAGGCTGTGTTCCCCGGGTTGGACCAAAACTCATTAGGACATCGCCTGCACTGATAGGAACCTGATATTATCATACAGGAAAGACAATGAAAAATGTGAAGACACATTTTTTTATATTGACAGTAAGAACTCTTCAGTTACATTGCATTGTTTGGGTTATCTGAAACAATTAAATCTGTTTTTACTCCCCTTACCAGTCTCATTGCTGACCTCTCCATCAGTACAGGGGATACAGTCAAAGCAGCAGACAGGCTCTCCTTTTCTATTGGCTCTACGGGTTCCTGGGGGGCAGCTCTCACTACATACAGAAATAGGCACCTAAAGAATTAAATAAACTCAATGAGTCAAGTGTAAATTGGATTGTTATTGTAATATTATTATTATTATCCTATTTAAGATGGCTGTCACTTTGACTACCTGACTGGAGCCTGTAGTCCACTGAATAGATGTTTTGTTCAAGTGTAATTCCAAGCCATCCACTCGCCCAATCAGAACTAGTTTCAGTGACCCATCAGGGGTGGTCTTCCAGTTGACCAGGTCATAAGCAGCTGGGATGTCGGCTCCTTGGAAGAAGAACTCCTCCCCATTTGGAGTATTGAAGTTCACCTTGTTCAGGTGCTCTAACAACTAAGAACAACATTTTATTAGTCAAAAAAAAAAAGAAATTAATCCTTAAAAGTCCATGAAACAAATCTATCCTGAGCTATCATAAGAACTATAACCTATAAAGCACATTTCATAATTGCACCTCTTTTCGCTTAATGTTCAAAGGTGAGCTACAGGTGGAGCTGTTTTCTCTTGGAGAACTGCCTTCATCTGGGCACGAGAGATGTTCATGGAGAGCGTGAGCTGCAGCATACACAGCCAGGTAGGCGTTATACGTGGCCCTTAAATAGGTAGTGTCAGTAAAAACATTCTCTACCCCTTCAAGATTCTCGCTCCCACTGCACAGTGGTAGGGGAGCTGTCAGTGGAGACCTGTTGTCAGAAGATGGGCCAGAGATACTTGCTGTAGTTGAACTCTCAGACATGGACTGAGGATGTGATGATGTCGTTGAAAGTGTACATCCAAACTCCTTTTCCCAGAACTCTCTCAAAAGCAAGTCACCAGGACGATCAGAGGGTTTCAAGTGCTGGAGAAATCTTTTAAATCCTGGTATCCTTGCACTTCGTATAGCAACACCTAACACACCATTTGCCACGTTCAAAATGGCAACATCTTGCAAAAGATCGCTGCTAGTACTCCAAGCCTCACTGGCTAGGAACTGTCTATCAGTCACCTACGAAGAGAGAAGAGGAAATCAACTAAACAGAAAACTGAAGGAATTTAACATCCTCAAATATTAGTCCAACACATGTATGTGAGTATGTCATAATCATAAAAGCCTCTTACGTTTCTCTTGGCCAGTTCAAGAAACAACTCCCCCACGTCTGTAAACCAGCAAAAGATCAGTATCACTCTTGCAGTGGAATGCTGAATAGTTGTGGCTGCACGTTTTGCATCTTCCTCAATAGTCTCCCTGCTTACAGCTTCTAGAAACGCCAAACACACCCCTGATCCCTCAATCTCCTCCTGAAATGTCTGAAAATAGCAAAGAGAATATTAGAAATTACCTTAAAATATACCAAAATAAAACACATGGATAAAGGCACACTTCAGATTATATCTTAAATACAAATAATAATCCATTAATAATCCATTATATTGACCTGAATTGCCAGTCGGCCATAATCATTGTCTGCAAAGACTGCTCCAATCCAAGTCCAGTGGAAGAGTATTGCAAGTCGGGCCATGGTCTTAGCCTGGTAGACGTCACTGGGAATGGTCCTGAAGAAGTTAGGAAACCGGTGTCTGTCGCTGAGACAGGGACAGCTAGCAAGGTAGCTAATCTAAAAGAGAAAAAATGAAATCACTGGTTTTCTCTATACATTTTTAAAGCAACATTATGAAATATACAAGGAATGGGACTCTTGTCATATTACTGATGATGAAACTCACTACTGGAACAGAGAGAGAGGCCAGTGTCCTAGACAGTATTATGGCTGTGGTAGAAGAAGCCCCACCGATGATCACAGGTACAGACAGGCCCCCTGATAAAAGTAATGCATATAAAGTACAGACAGAAAATCATTCAACAATACATGAGGAGGAGACCTCATCATACCAATCTGTCATTGTACCTCTCATAGCTGAAGATGGTCCAGATACATGTGATTGTGGCAGGATGGCTGTGGAGTCACAACTTTCCCTCTCTCCCCCAACCAGTGAGAATGCTCCATGCAGCACCCAGGGGTGTCGTGCACAGCAGTCAAGGATTCGGTAATTGAGCTTCACACCAGGAAGAATGACAGGGTTTCTGTTGATTTCTTCCACTGCAAACTCCATGGCATAGGCAGCCTTCAGTGTCTCCACTTGCAACCTAATACCACAGGAAGGAGGCTCACCACCGGCAATTATCTCAACCACACATTATTCAGATGTATATGTACTGTATATATGAATTTTTCAGTATTTAAAGAACAGACGGATCATGAAATGCATCCGATTGATGATTGTTAAAACATACAAAACATACGTGATGAGTGCCTTTACCCTGTGCATGGATTGTAGAATGGAGGCTTAATGAACTCCTGGTCTATAACCGGCGGTTGGTAATGAAGGTTAAAGAGCCCTCCGATGACAACGTCTCCATCCTGACCCTGGTTGAACTCCTCCACTCTTGAGCCCCAGCGAGAGCACATGGAGGTCTGCACCCCCTCCAGACCCACCCTGAGCCCCACATCCCTGCTCACCATCACAACAAGCAGCAGGGAGGGAGCCCTGGAGGACCACGCAGTCAGGAGCAGAGACACCCAAGACATGGGCGGACCGGTTGCCAATAACATCAAGGAGCACTACTGAGACTGGAGACTCAATGTCAAATTATGTCAAGCATGATTTTAACTGAATTGCAAAATTTAAAGAAGGACAAATAACATGCAGCAGATGTATATCTTCAAATTTAAAAAGGAGATAAAATGACCCCACATTTAAACCTAAATGGGGTAATTCTCATGCTGTAAAAAAGATAAAAGAATAAGGCAATGGTAAAAGATAAGGCAATGGTATCTATTGTAACATACCGCAAGTCTGTGCAAATTCTAACTGCCAAGCTGGGTTTTATAAACGTGGTAATGCCTGGAAGCTTCGTAAACAAGATGATATATTCACATACATACAAAAGCCACTCCTCTTTAGAAACAACAATTATGTCGCAGAGTGATTAGCAGGTTACAAACTTGTTGTGTAAGAAAAGGAATCCATTATAAATATCATAACACTGCACAGAACGCTTTTGGACCAATGTTTTAAAATTTCAAGTAATTTTATAAGAAGTGCAAAATATTGGGAACTCAATTACTTGAGAGAACAACTTCTCAAACATAATATCCTTTAATAATGTTGCTGTTCTTTTAAGAGTTGAAAGAACAGCAACATTAACTATTGTGTTGAGTGGATACATAAAACTTAAATTTTCCAGCCTAGTTACTTTTCTTGATGTATAAATTTGTATTATGTTATCATTACAATTGATTAGTCGATACGGTACATCATGACATTTTAATGACATTACATTAGAAACAAATGTTGATTTTTGTTGACAGCTAAAGATAACTTAATAAAGGTTACATGTGGTTGTGCCACTTTGGTCGGGAGGATCCCTCTTAAGAACCGGTAATACATCTTAAGAAACTAATATTAGCGATAATAAGACGTAAGAAATTGAAACATTATTATTAAAACAATAAAGATGGAATATATTTGACAACGTGTTAATATATAATAATAATAATAATAATACATAATACATCACAAAAATTAATATAGATATTTGCTTATTATTTAAAGGGGACATATTATGAAAACAACATTTTTCCTGGGATTTGGGGTGTTGTTTTGGGTCTCTGGTGCTGCCACATGCATACAAACTTTGAAACGTCAAACGCAGGCTTTATGATTCATACTATCATCCGGATACGCACATAGCTTTCGGCCGTGATATTAGATATTATATTATATAGATACCTACAGTATATATTATATTATATATTATATATTATATTTAGGGCTGGGCAACATTTAAAAGTTTTAATCGCGACTAATCACATAGTATGGTGAGTTAACTCGCGATTAATCACACTTTTAAAATTCTATTTTAAATCCACTCCAAGTTGGATGAGATTATAAAATGGAATGAAACATTATCATACATACCAAATGTACTTAAAGTGTAATTCTGGCGAAAATATTTTTGGCATGTACACACATCAAATAAGCCCTCCAGACCCTTCCTTCGTTGATAATCGAGTATAAAAATTTAACCGGCGCAATGTTTGGCTTCCATGTTATTGGCTAGGGGCACTGCGGTACACTACCAAATCTGCATTTTTTTAACCACTAATATAGCTCAAAAAAGCACCAAACCTCTGCATTAGCATGATTAGGGTCCCTACACATAAAATTAAGTAATTTTCGCCGGAATTACACTTTAATAAGCAAAAACTAGGCCAAGTGATCTTGAGGGAGTTTTATTGACTCACTCAGTGTGGGTTGAATATGAAACTTACGGAACACCACAGATTTGGGAATTTTAAAGTTAGTTAGTACAAGTTAATTAGTACAATTATAAACCAACAGTTACTGCAAGTGTAGTTCAATTCAAATAAGTAGCGCCACAGATTTGGGAACTGTCACTTACTGCAATTGCAATTGAATGTAAAGTAAGTGGAACAAAAAAAATAGATGAATAGATGAATATGAATGTTGACATTCTGCGGGCAAAAAAACTAAACAAGATAACACATTTTGCCGTTTTTTTTTTAATCAGAGGTTTATTTGTTTTTATTAGCGTGACGAGACGACCGTCACGCACGCTGGACAATATCCCAAGTTTGAGATCTCAATCATGGGATATTGCCCAATATCACAAGATACCGAACCAATCAAATTTCACCATCTTAGGAGGTTCATGTGTAGAATATACTAATATTATATATTATATTATATTATATTATGTAGATATTGAACTCTGGGAGTCCACAAACAGCAACAATCATTTATGCTCCATGCAGCGGTAGACTCCGTAACATTCATAACGCGTTCAGCTTTTTGACATTTCCGCGTGTTTTTTGACATATTTGACATATCGGCTTTTTGACTTATCCGCTTTTTGACATATCCACGTGTTTTCCCGGGTTGTATTGGAAAGACGATTTCATTGGATAGAGTCCAAGTAGTGTCACAGTAGTGTATTTGGATCCGTCACTGCCCGAGAAGTTGAACATTTCTAAACTTTTCATGCAGGCCACGGAGCCGAGAAAACCGACGGACACACAATGCATTTCAAGAGTGCCCCATGCAATGTCAATGAGATCCGTCGACGGACGCATGTAGTGTGACTGTAGCGTGACAGCTCATTTGTATGCAATGGGCAGCAGCTCATTTGTATTAAAGTTACAGATACCAGAAACAGCACATTCTAAAGGGACTGAAACAGAGAAGAATAGTGGTAGTCAAGAATTTCTTTCCTAAAAGCTATTTCCAGCACACTTTAAAAACATGTTTTCTGGAAACTCATATACTATGTTTACTTGTTGAAAAACATCATAATATGTCACCTTCAACATTTTGCTCTTTAGAGTCTAATTTTTGTGTCCCTTGAAATCCATGAAATTAGGATTAATTTGCTGCCTACCCTTGTGTATATGCACATTTTACTATCTGCCCATCAGCTGTTTCTTGGTGTTCCTCTCAGGCCTCAGGAGGATGATGAAGCACTTTGGAGCAAAGATACAAAGCAGCAGGCCATAACTAGAAGCCAGGATGGCAAAGATCTCCACAGCCACAGAGTACTTCCCTGGAGAGCTGATGTAGGCTGGGATGAAGGCCAACCAGACAGCACAGAAGATCAGCATGCTGAAGGTGATGAACTTGGCCTCATTGAAGTTATCAGGTAGTTTCCTAGCCAGGAAAGCCAGTAAGAGACAGAGGCAGGCTAGGAAGCCTATGTAGCCTAAGACAACTGCAAAGCCCACCACTGAACTCATGGCACACTCTAGGTTAACCTTTGACCCCTGGAAACCAAGGTCACGATGAGGAATCGGAGGGCTGATGGACAGCCAAATGGTACAGATGATCACCTAGTTTAAAAAAACATCTACACCTCACTATATCTCACACACTGTAAATGTTTATGATGGCTCATGTTTTAAATAATATTCACCTGTATGCTGGTGAAGAAACAGACACTGCCTCTCTGCTGGCCAGGACCAAACCACTTCATCAGGCCTCCAGCTCCTGGCCGAGCTGAGCGGAAAGCAGCCAGGACCACTATGGTCTTCACCTGAAGGCAGGAGACGCAGAGGACAAAGCTGATCCCGAAAGCTGCCTGCTGTAGGCGGCAGGACCACACGGAGGGACGACCAATGAACACCAGCGCACACAGGAAGCAGAGCTTGAGTGACAGGAGGAGCAGGAAGCTCAGTTCGGAGTTATTTGCACGCACCTGGAGGTGGATTATGAGAGACAACACGGTTAACATGAAGTAAAACGATAGGTAAAATATTGATTATGCACTAGGGTTGGGTACCGAGAACCGAGAACCGAGTGGTACCGGGGGCAACATGGTCGGTTCTACCCGGACCGAATGACTACATTTCTTTCGGTGCCTCGTTTCGGTGCCGCAACAATCCTCTCGCCCTCTTGTGGTCGGAAAAAATGCAGAGCACTTTCCTCTCCTGCTGCTCAGCTGCAGCCATCATGTCCAAAGTAAAACGCTCTAAAATATGGCTTTACTTTACTAAAACAAAAAATGAGCAGCACATGCAAGTGCAATAGAACTATTTTGTATAAGGGGGGAAATACCTCCAATTTGATGAAACACTTAGTGTTTGGAATAACGCCGTTTAAAATAACGGCGTTAGGTAACGCCGTTATTTTTTCAGTAATGGGGTAATCAAATTAATTACTGTTTCCGTCGTTACAACGCCGTTATCGTTACTGAACGTTAAATGCGGTGCGTTACTATGAATTTATTGAATAAACTGTGTAATCCGAACGCACCCCTGGCTCCACACACAAACTGCTAGGAGACCGGGTGGTGTTAACCCACCCGGTCTCCTAGCAGTTTGTGTGTGGAGCCAGGAGATAAGCGATTATGATTGGCTAAGGCAGAGTCATTTTTCATGGTAGCCAATCGGAGCCAGTGTTTTTACACACAAGCCAGGCCACGCGCAGTAGCGCACCACACACACACCAAACAGATTCGAAGAAGCAGCAGAGACGGCGAGTCCGGAGCAATCCGATGAAAAGTTGGCATTTTCAAGGTGGAGATATAAGCACTCAGTGTTTCACCCCCCCCTCCGCCAGCCGATAATCACGCCTCGCCCCCCCCCCCCCTCACCCTCAACAAATCCGCCACACATTGCTATGGAGGTAGATTTGTGTCTTTATTATGCAATCAAACAGAACAGGTTTGAGAGCAAAACTTTCCACACTGCAATCAAAAAATAGATTTGAGAGCAAAACTATCGACACTGCAATCAAAAAATGTTTTATTGCAAGTAAAATAAATGTGAAAAAAAAGTATAAAAAATGTATTAATGGGAATCCAAAAGTTTTGTTTGCAAATCCAAAAGTTTTGTTTGCGAATCCAAAAGTTTTGTTTGCGAATCCAAAAGTTTTGCTTGTGAATCCAAAAGTTTTGCTTGCGAATCCAAAAGTTTTGCTTGCGAATCCAAAAGTTTTGCTTGCTGTTGAGCTGAATCTCGTGGGCGGGACCTACACCGAAAGATGTAAGACACGTCTCTATTGGCCAGTCTCGATCGGAGTGACAGCTTGGCAACATCCACAGTTAGTAACGAGAGAGGGAGTTTTGAAGTCCATGATGAGAACGAGCGGGACTCGGGAGCGGAGTTGCCAAGCTGTCACTCTGATCGAGACTGGCCAATAGAGACGTGTCTTACATCTTTCGGCGTAGGTCCCGCCCACGAGATTCAGCTCAACAGCAAGCAAAACTTTTGGATTCGTAAGCAAAACTTTTAGATTCGTAAGCAAAACTTTTGGATTCACAAGGAAAACTTTTGGATTCGCAAACAAAACTTTTGGATTCGCAAACAAAACTTTTGGATTTGCAAACAAAACTTTTGGATTCCCATTGATACATTTTTAATCACATTTATTTTACTTGCAATAAAACATTTTTTGATTGCAGTGTCGATAGTTTTGCTCTCAAATCTATTTTTTGATTGCAGTGTGGAAAGTTTTTCTCTCAAACCTATTCTGTTTGATTGCATAATAAAGACACAAATCTACCTCCATACATTGCTACCTGGTCTGTGGGAAACACTGAGCACTACTTCAAATTCATTGACATATAGCAACTTTTTTTTTTTTTACAGTAAAAGTTACCTTTTCAAATAATTTTCAAAGAATCAGTGTTGGCATGGCATTTCTCTAAAAAAATTAAAAAGTATCGATTTCGGAACCGTTTAGGAACCGGCATTGGTTTACAGGAATCGAAATAGAACCAGAATCGAAATATTTCAAACGATACCCAACCCTATTATGCACTGAGCCCTCACCACAGGAGTGTTATGGTAGCACAAAAAGATGACAAAAACAGCTGTAGTGACCACAACACCAGACACAGCTCCAGTTGTCAGGATGATTCCCATTGTCTCATTAAAAGACAGAAAGTCCACTTTGCGTGGAATACAGGCCGTGTGCCCCGGGTTGGACCAGAACTCAACAGGACATCGCCTGCACTGATGGGAACCTGAGAGGGTCATACAGAAAAGGCAATAAAAACTGGGAAGAGAGTCCGACTGCATCTAAACTAATGCCTACACTAATGTGGAGGAAGATTAGAGTTTGTTACCTGAAACACACCAATTGAAGTGTTTTTGTCCCTTACCAGTCACATTGCTGACCTCTCCATCAGTACAGGGGATACAGTCAAAGCAGCAGACAGGCTCTCCTCTCCTATTGGCTCTACGGGTTCCTGGGGGGCAGCTCTCACTACATACAGAAATAGGCACCTAAAGAATTAAGGAAACTCGATGAGTCAAGTGTAAATATTGGATTTGTATTGTATTATTATCCTGTTTAAGATGGCTGTCTGTTTGACTACCTGACTGGAGCCTGTAGTCCACTGAATAGATGTTTTGTTCAAGTGTAATTCCAAGCCATCCACTCGACCAATCAGAACTAGTTTCAGTGACCCATCAGGGGTGGTCTTCCAGTTGACCAGGTCATAAGCAGCTGGGATGTCGGCTCCTTGGAAGAAGAACTCCTCCCCGTTTGGAGTAGTGAAGTTTACCTTGTTCAGATGCTCTAATAACTAAGAACAAAATGGTCATCAGTAGGACAACCTAGTTTAATAAAACCTTTTAATTAAATAGTATGGGAAACAAATTTGTACGAAATTCCCAGCATCAACCAAGTCACTTTAAATCCCTACACATGGGGATATCATGCTTTGTGTCAAGTTAATTATACCTCTTTCTGTGTAACATTATAAGGTGAGCTACAGGTGGAGCTGTTGTCTCTTGGGGAACTGTCTTTATCTGGGCACGAGAGAAGGCTGTGCAGAGCATGGGCTGCAGCATACACAGCCAAGTAGGTATTATATGCGGCCCTTAAGTGGGTAGTGTCAGTGAAAATATTCTGTACGCCCTCAAGTGTCTCACTGCCACTGCAAAGCGGTATGGAAGCAGACAGTGGAGACCTGTTGGCATGAGAAGCAGTCGAGATATTTGTAGTTGAACTGTCAGACCTGGACTGAGGATTCAACAGTGTTGTTGAAAGGCTACATTCAAACTCCTTTTCCCAAAATTCCTGTAGAAATAAATCGCCAGGACGATTTGAGGGTTTTAGGCCCTGGAGAAAACTTTTAAATCCTGGTATCCTTGCACTTCGAATAGCAACACCTAACACACCAGTTGCTACATTCAAAATGGCAACATCTTGTAAAAGATCTTTGCTAGTACTCCAAGCCTCACTGGCTAGGAACTGTCTATCAGTCACCTAAGAAGAGAGAGAATGTCATTCAACAAACAGAAAATTATGAAGCATTTATTTTCTCATGAATCCAAAACATTTATTTGGATATTTCATAATAGCCTCTCACGTTTCTCTTGGCCAGTTGTAGAAACAACTCCCTCACATTTGTATACCAGGTAAAGATCAGTATCACTCTAACAGTGGAATGCTGAATAATGTAAGCTGCACGTCTTGCATCTTCTTCAAAAGTCTCCCTGTTAAGAAATTCTGAAAAAGCCAAACACACTCCTGATCCCTCAATCTCCTCCTGAAATGCCTGAGAATAGCAAGAAAACTGAATATATGAAAAGGTCTTACCAAATGAATGAGGATTCTTATCAAAGCTTTATCTTTCATTGTTATAAACAAGACATGTTATCTGAATGTAAAAACCTGAATTGCCAGACGACCATAATCATTGTTTGCAATGACTGCTCCAATCCAAGTCCAGTTGAAGAGTATTGCAAGTCGGGCCATGGTCTTAGCCTGGTAGACGTCACTGGGAATGGTCCTAAAGAAGTTAGGAAACCGATGTCTGTCGCTGAGACAGGGACAGCTAGCAAGGTGGCTAATCTAAAAGGGGAAACAAAAAATGTAAATAGCAAAAACTTTATATATTAATCATCATTCAAAGTAAAATGTGTGAAATTCAAACTCAAGATTACGAAATAGACAATATAATTGAATGTTTGTCCTAATTATTGATGGTGAAACTCACGACTGGAACAGAGAGAGAGGCCAGTGTCCTAGACAGTATTATGGCTGTTGTAGAAGAAGCCCCACCGATGATCAGTGGTACAGACAGGCCCCCTGATGAAAGTAATGCATGTAAAGTACAGACAGAAAATCATTCAACAATACCTGAGGAAGATACCTTATCATACCAATCTGTCATTGTACCTCTCATAGCTGAAGATGGTCCAGATACATGTGATTGTGGCAGGATGGCTGTGGAGTCACAACTTTCCCTGTCTCCCCCAACCAGTGAGAATGCTCCATGCAGCACCCAGGGGTGTAGGCCACAGTCATCGAGGATTCGGTAGTTCAGCTTCACACCAGGCAGAATGACAGGGTTTCTGTTGATTTCTTCCACTGCAAACTCCATGGCATAGGCAGCCTTCAAGATCTCTGCCTCCAACCTAATATCAAAGGGAGGAGGCTAACCACCAGCAATAATCTCAACCATGCATTATTCAGATGTATATACATTTATCTTTCAGTATTTAAAGAAGAACATTCCGGTCATCAATTGCATCAGATTGAATATTGTTTAAACATATTAACAAATAATTTGTGACAAGTGCCTTTACCCAGTGCATGGATTGTAGAACGGAGGCTTAATGAACTCCTGGTCTATAACTTGCGGGTGGGAATGGAAGTTAAAGAGCCCTCCGATGACAACGTCTCCTTCCTGACCCTGGTTGAACTCCTCCACTCTTGAGCCCCAGCGAGAGCACATGGAGGTCTGCACCCCCTCCAGACCCACCCTGAGCCCCACATCCCTGCTCACCATCACAACAAGCAGCAGCGAGGAAGCCCTGGAGGACCACGCAGTCAGGAGCAGAGACACCCAAGACATGGGTGGACCGGTTGCCAATAACATCAAGGAGCACTACTGAGACTGGAGACTCAATGTCAAATTATGTCAACCATGATTGTAGCAGATGTACATCCTTCTGAGAAAAAAACTGATTAGTTTGAATTGAAATATAGAAAATATGAAAGAAGGTAAATTCATTTGTCTCTCTCAACTCAAAATTGGCAAATACTTTTTCACCCTCAAATGCTGAAATTTAAAAAGGGGATAAAAAGACCCCACATTTAAACCTAAAACTGCATTTCATTTAATTGAAGACTTATTTTCATGCTGTAATTTCAAATTGCGGGGCAATGGTATCTATTGTAACGTAACATAAGTCTTTGGAAATTTTGGCTGCTGAGCTGGGTTTTATAAATGTGGTAACGCCTGGAAGCTTCGTAAACAAGACGATATATTCACGTACACATAAAGCCACACCTCTTTAGAAACAACAATTAGGTCACCGAGTGATAAGCAGGTGACAAATTTGGTGTATAAGAAAAGGAATCCATTATAAACATCATAACACTGCACAGAACGCTTTTTGACCAGTGTTTTGAAATCTCTATTTTTTAAGCAATTTTGTAAGAAGTGCAAAATATTGGGAACTCAATAAATTGAGAGAAAAGCTTCTAAAACATAATACCCTTTAATATAAGAGTTTAAAGAACAGCAACACTATTGTGTTGAACCAAGTCACATAAAACTTACATTTTCCAGCCTAGTTACTTTTCTTGATGTATACATTTGTATTATGTTATCATTTCAATTGATAAGTCAATAGAAATATTTCCTGATTACATCATGACATTATAATGACATTACATTAGAAACAAATGTTGATTTTTTTTGACAGCTAAAGATAACTTAATAAAGGTTACATGTGGTTGTGTCACTTTGGTCAGAAAGACCAAGAAAGACCAGAAAGACCTTAAGAAACAGTCATACATCTTAAGAAACTAATACTAGCGATCATAAGAATGATCAATCTTTACGGAGACGTGGCTCCACCGGAACATCCCTGATGCGGTATGTGAACTGGAGGGGTTTTCCCTCATCCGCTCCGACAGGAGTGAAGCTTCGGGGAAAAGCCGAGGTGGGGGAGTCTGTGTTTTTATCAATGACAGGTGGTGCAGGCAGTACACACTCCGCAAGACTTTGTGTAACCCTGATGTTGAACTCATGTGTCTGAGCCTGAGACCGATGTATTTACCCCGCGAGTTCGGGAGCATCATCCTCTGCACTGTATACGTTCCACCCAGCGGCAACGCTGCAAGTGCTGCTGCGCAAATTGCTGACTGTGTCCAAGAACAACTACTGCGCACCCCCGAGGCACCTATCTTCATTTTAGGAGATTTTAACCATTGCAAACTCGAGCCTTCACTCCCGGGCTTCCAACAGTATATTAAGTGTGGTACACGAGAGGACAAAATTTTGGACAAATGCTATGGCAATGTGAACAATGCATATGTGGGCAGAGCCAAGCCCCCACTGTCAAATTCCGATCACAACACGGTGTATCTCATCCCCACTTACAGAACCGCTCTCAAAAGCAGCAAACCACAAACCAGAACTGTTAAGATCTGGTCCAGTGACAGTATTGAGGCCCTTAAAGGATGCTTCCTGTCTACTGAGTGGAGCATCTTTCATAAGATGGATGTGGATGATGCTGCGGAGACTGTCACTGATTACATTCAGTTCTGTGTGGATAATGTTATACCTCATAAAGAAATAACTGTATACCCAAATAACAAACCTTACATAACTAAGGAGGTGAAAGAGTGTATTAACCGGAAAAAGATGGCATTTAAGAACAGAGATAGAATGCAACTGAAAACTGTACAAAAAGAACTTAACGGCATGCTCAGGGAAGCGAGGAACAGACATAAGGAAATTATTGAACAAAATTGTCATGCTATGAACTCCAAGAAGCTGTGGGATACTATGAAGGCCATCACTAACATGACCCCAGCCAAGAAATGTCTTAGTACTCCTGATAACTTGCAAAAAGCAAATGAATTAAATGACTTCTTTATGAGATTTGAGACCCATAATTTCTCCTCTGAGTGTGACAATGTTTTACAATCTATAATTGTCACCGACCAGGACGCCAGAGTGTTGATCGACCCTTATGAGGTCCAGTCAGTTTTTAAGCACAGTTGTGCTAAAAAAGCCACAGGGCCAGACGGCATCTCCGCCTTTCTTCTTAAAACCTGTGCGGAGGAGCTGACACCTGCACTGTGTCCTATCTTTCAAAAATCTGTAGATCAGCACACTGTGCCCGCCCTCTGGAAGAAATCAGTCATAATACCTATACCAAAAAAACCCTGCCCAAGGGAAAATAATGATTTCCGTCCTGTTGCATTAACATCAATTATAATTAAATGTTTTGAGAGAATAATGGTGTCATCACTCAAGAAGGAGGTTGATTCGCTGCTTGATCCTCTTCAGTTTGCATATAAGCAGGGGCGTGGCACAGATGACGCAATTAATAGCATCACTCATCTGGTCACTAAACATCTGGAAGACCCCAAAGCTTATGTTCGTTTACTGTTTGTTGATTTCAGCTCAGCGTTTAATACGCTGCAGCCACATCTACTGATTGAAAAACTGAGGAACATGAATGTTAGCCCCTTTATATTGAAATGGTTTATGTCTTTTCTAACTAACCGTGTGCAGTATGTCAGAGTTAACAATGTACTTTCTGAGTCCAGACTCTCCAGTACTGGTGCCCCCCAGGGATGTGTGAGCTCCCCTGTGCTCTTTACATTATACACCAATGATTGCATCAAAGTCCATCCTGATAATCACATCATCAAATTTTCAGATGACACGGCCATTCTGGGGCTGTTGCACAAGAATGGCAGTCCAGAAGCTTACCATTCTGAGATCTGTAATTTTGTTCAGTGGTGTGACTCTAATCACCTGATGCTAAATGTAAAGAAAACTGAAGAGATGGTGTTCAATGTTAAAGCTGTGGACGACCTGAGGCCGGTGGTCATCCACAATGAACCCATCGCTCAGGTCTCTTCTTATAAGTACTTGGGAGTTTATATTGACGACACACTCAGCTGGAGGGCCCATGTGGAGAGTCTCTGCTCCAAACTGCAACAGAGACTGTACTTTCTGCGCAGATTGACAGTTTTTGGTGTTGAGCAGAAATTTATGTTGTTGTTTTATCATGCCGTACTGGAGAGTATCATAAGGTACGGAATTACAGCCTGGTACGGCAACTTGTCTGTCCAACTAAAGACACAAATTAATCGCCTGGTACAACATGCCATGAAAATCATGGGCGTTAAAGATCATGTTTCTCTTCAATCTATTTACGAACAATCCACCTTGAGACACGCACGTAAAATTTCGTCTGATCAATCTCATATTCTCCATTCAGAGTACCAGCTGCTTCCTTCTGGGAGGAGATTTAGAGTTCCCCGGAGCAGGTTGAACCGCTACAAACATTCTTTCATTCCAACATCTGTTAATATTCTGAATGCACATATGTAGTTGTAGCCTTCAGTTGATAAAACACTGCACTGTATTGTAACGGTTGGGCAACTGCCATTTTTTGTTGCTATGTGCTGTGTTGGTATGGGTAACGTATTTTGGTTATTGATTGATTGATTGATTGTTTTTATTGTCAAACTGCAGACCACCTGTGAAGCCCACAACAAATTTCCCCACGGGGACAATTAAAGTATATTGAATTGAATAAGACGTAAGAAATTTAAGCATTATTATTAAAACAATAAATATGGAATACATTTGACAACGTGTTAGATAATACATCACAAAAATTTATATAGATATTTGCTTATTATTTAAAGGGGACATATTATGAAAACAACATTTTTCCTGGGATTTGGGGTGTTGTTTTGGGTCTCTGGCGCTGCCACATGCATACAAACTTTGAAACGTCGAACGCAGGCTTTATGATTCATAATATCATCCGGATGCGCACATAGCTTTTGGCTGTGATATAAGATATTATATTATATAGATACCTATATATTATATTATATATTATATTTAGGGCTGGGCAACGATTAAAAGTTTTAATCGTGATTAATCGTATAGTATGGTGTTAAATCGCGATTAATCACACTTTTAAAATTCAATTTTAAATCCACTCCAATTGAAGTTAAATAAGATTATAAAATGGAATGACACATTATCATTCATACCAAATCTACTTAATAAGCAAAAACATAGGCCAAGTGATCTTGAGGGAGCTTTATTGACTCACTCAGTGTGGGTTGAATATGAAACTGACGGAACACCACAGATTTGGGAATTGTAAACAGGGAGTTAATTAGTACAATAGTAAACCAACAGTTACTACATGTGTAGTTAAATTCAAATAAGTAGTGCCACAGATTTGGGAATTGTAAACAGGCTGGCACTTACTACAATTGTAATTGAATGTAAAGTAAGTGGAACTAAACACAAAAATTATTTCAGATATGAATGTTGACATTCTGTGGGCCAAACCTTTCAAAGTGAAATTTTTTTTTTTTTTTTTTTAAACAAGGAGTGTTAATGCGTCAATTTGTATTAATCGCTTTAAAACAAGATTGCGTTAACTTGCCCAGCCTTAATTATGTTATTATTATTATTATTATTATTATTATTATTATATATTATATAATCTTATATTTTATAGATATAGAGCTCCGGGAGTCCGTAAACAGCAACAATCACATCTCCATGCTGCGGTTCACTCTGACGTAACATTCACACATCTGTCTATTGACGGATCTCATTGACTTTGCATGGGCGCTCTCAAAATGCATTGTGGGTCCGTCCGTTCTGTCGGCTCCGTTGCCTGCATCAAAAAGTTGAGAAATATTAAACTTTTGAGGCAGCGATGGATCCGTCGGCCAATCAGATTGCGTTATGCAAATACTGTATACGCAAATACACTGTCCAATGAAATCTCCTTTGTAATACAACCCGGGAAAACACATGGATACGTCAAAAAGCCCCCATCCGTCGACGGACGGAGATAGTGTGAACGTGGCAGCACACTACATGTGTCCGTCGACGGATGACCGAGGCGTGTCTGACATATGGGGGTGTAGTCTTTGTAGACGCAGCCTGCATCCAATCAAATCGCTCCCCGCTTAAAGCTAGTCTGGTATTGCCCACCTCTGTACTTCCGCTCAATTTTCATTTCCCTTCAGTACTTCAGTCTGGGTGTAGTGTATGTTTGCACGCTTTCTTTTCCCTCAAGTTTGTCCCTCCAATCATCGAACAGTGACGTACAGGTCATGCGCGAGTTTCAGTTGTAGTCAAACGAATACCAGGAAGCAGCAGGAAGAAATACGTCACGACCAAACGTTAGCGATTGGTTAAGGCAGATCTGGAGTGGCACTGGGCAGAGCCAATAGATTTTAAACTTCAACAGCACCCGCCTTCAAGTGAGAAATCGTTTGTCTCTATAGCAGTTCTAGACCATCGTTATGAATGAAATGAGTATGAAGGTCTAGTTAGGACTAGGCTAGCTTAAAGCTGGCTTTTTCCTGCTTCTTCCTGCTTGTTGTTGTTATTGCAAAATGGATCCCGTAGTCGCAAGGAGAGTGTTGCTTCGTGTAGCAGTAGTTTCTGCTCTACACAGGGTCCATGGGCGTGGAAGATGTGCCGGCCGGCTTTTTGACATATCCACGTGTTTTGCCGGGTTGTATCGGAAAAGGCGATTTCATTGGACAGTCTAAGTAGCGTCACTGTAGTGTATTTGCATAACCACAATCTGATTGGCAAACGGATCTGTCGCTGCCCGAGAAGTTGAACATTCCTGAACTTTTCACGCAGGCCACAGAACGGACGGACACACAATGCATTTCGAGAGCGCCCCATGCAATGTCAATGAGATCTGTTGACGGACGCATGTAGTGTGTCTGTAGCGTGACAGCTCATTTGTATGCAATGGGCAGCAGCTCATTTGCATTAAAGCTACAGATACCAGAAACAGCACATTCTAAAGGGACTGAAACAGAGAAGAATAGCAGTGGTTGAGATTTTTTTTCCTAAAAGTTATTTCCAGCAAACAGCTTCAAAAACATGTTTTCTGGAACTCATATACTATGTTTACTTGTTGGAAAAACATCATAATATGTCACCTTTAACATTTTGCTCTTTGGAGTCTACTTTTTGTGTCCCTTGAAATCCATGAAATTAGGATTAATTTGCTGCCTACCCTTGTGTATATGCACATTTTCCTATCTGCCCATCAGCTGTTTCTTGGTGTTCCTCTCAGGCCTCAGGAGGATGATGAAGCACTTTGGAGCAAAGATACAAAGCAGCAGGCCATAACTAGAAGCCAGGATGGCAAAGATCTCCACAGCCACAGAGTACTTCCCTGGAGAGCTGATGTAGGCTGGGATGAAGGCCACCCAGACAGCACAGAAGATCAGCATGCTGAAGGTGATGAACTTGGCCTCATTGAAGTTATCAGGTAGTTTCCTAGCCAGGAAAGCCAGTAAGAGACAGAGGCAGGCTAGGAAGCCTATGTAGCCTAAGACAACTGCAAAGCCCACCACTGAACTCATGGCACACTCTAGGTTAACCTTTGACCCCTGGAAACCAAGGTTATGATGAGGCACAGGAGGGCTGAGGGACAGCCATATGGAACAGATGATCACCTAGTTTAAAAAAACACATACACCTCAATATATCTCACACACTGTAAATGTTTATGATGGCTTATGTTGTAAATAATTCTCACCTGTATGCAGGTGAAGAAAAAGACACTGCCTCTCTGCTGGCCCGGACCAAACCACTTCATCAGGCCTCCAGCTCCTGGCCGAGCTGAGCGGAAAGCAGCCAGGACCACTATGGTCTTCACCTGAAGGCAGGAGACGCAGAGGACAAAGCTGATCCCGAAAGCTGCCTGCTGTAGGCGGCAGGACCACACAGAGGGACGACCAATGAACACCAGCGCACACAGGAAGCAGAGCTTGAGTGACAGGAGGAGCAGGAAGCTCAGTTCTGAGTTATTTGCACGCACCTGGAGGTGGATTATCAGAGACAACACGGTTAACATGAAGTAAAACGATTGGTCCAAGGTAAAACATGGAGATGGAATATGAGAGACAACACGGTTAACATGAAGTAAAACGAATTATCCGAGGTAAAACATGGAGGTGGAATATGAGAGACAACATGGTTAGCATTACTAAGTTATTGTTTCAAGGTAAAATATTGATTATGCACTGAGTCCTCACCACAGGAGTGTTATGGTAGCACAAAAAGATGACAAAAACAGCTGTAGTGACTACAACACCAGACACAGCTCCAGTTGTCAGGACGATTCCCATTGTCTCATTAAAAGACAGAAAGTCCACTTTGCGTGGAATACAGGCAGTGTGTGCAGTATTGGACCAGAACTCAACAGGACATTGCCTGCACTGATGGGAACCTGAGAGGGTCATACAGAAAAGGCAATGGGAAAAGACATTAACCTACACTATTGTGCAGTAGAATTAGTTTCCTGAAACACACCAATCGAGTTTTTGTCCCTTACCAGTCACATTGCTGACCTCTCCATCAGTACAGGGGATACATTCAAAGCAGCAGACAGGTTCTCCTTTCCTATTGGCTCTTCGGGTTCCTGGGGGGCAGCTCTCACTGCATACAGAAATAGGCACCTAAAGAATTAAATTAACTCAATGAGTCACGTGTTAATATTTGATTGTTATTGTATCATTTTCCTGTTTAAGATGGCTGTCACGTTGACTACCTGACTGGAGCCTGTAGTCCACTGAATAGATGTTTTGTTCAAGTGTAATTCCAAGCCATCCACTCGACCAATCAGAACTAGTTTCAGTGACCCATCAGGGGTGGTCTTCCAGTTGACCAGGTCATAAGCAGCTGGGATGTCGGCTCCTTGGAAGAAGAACTCCTCCCCGTTTGGAGTAGTGAAGTTCACCTTGTTCAGGTGCTCTAACAACTAAGAACAACAAATGGTCATCAGTAGGATAACCTAGTTTGATAAAACCTTTATGAGACCTATTTCAAATAAATTTAAATAGTATGTGAAACAAATGTGCCCAAATTTTACAGCCTCATCCATCTAATTTTAAATCCCCACACTATGAAAATCATGCTTGGTGTCAAGTTTATTATACCTCTTTATGTGTAATGTTATAAGGTGAGCTACAGGTAGAGCTGTTGTCTCTTGGGGAATTGTCTTTATCTGGGCATGAGAGAAGGCTGTGCAGAGCGTGGGCTGCAGCATACACAGCCAGGTAGGTATTATATGCGACCCTTAAGTGGGTAGTGTCAGTAAAAATATTCTGTACGCCCTCAAGTGTCTCTCTGCCACTGCACAGCGGTATGGAAGCTGACAGTGGAGACCTGTTGGCATGAGAAGCAGTCGAGATATTTGTAGTTGAACTGTCAGACATGGACTGAGGATTTGACAGTGTCAATGAAAGGCTACATTCAAACTCCTTTTCCCAGAATTCCCGTAGAAATAAATCAGCAGGGCGATTTGAGGGTTTTAAGCCCTGGAGGAAACTTTTAAATCCTGGTATCCTTGCACTTCGAATAGCAACACCTAACACACCACTTGCCACGTTCAAAATGGCAACATTTTGTAAAAGATCACTGCTAGTACTCCAAGCCTCACTGGCTAGGAACTGTCTATCAGTCACCTACAAAGAGAGAAGAGAACGTCGTTCAACAAACAGAAAATTATGAAGCATTTCTTTTCACAAATTTATTTGGATATTTTATAATAGCCTCTCACGTTTCTCTTGGCCAGTTGAAGAAACAACTCCCTCACATCTGTGTACCAGCAAAAGATCAGTATCACTCTTGCAATGGATTGCTGAATAGTTGTGGCTGCACGTTTTGCATCTTCCTCAATAGTCTCCCTGCTTACAGCTTCTAGAAACGCCAAACACACCCCTGATCCCTCAATCTCCTCCTGAAATGTCTGAAAATAGCAAGAGAACTAAATATATCAAATGATCTTCTCAAATGATAGAGGATTATTATCAAAACTTTCTCTAACATTGATACAAATAAAACATTTTCTAAAAAGTAATAATAAAAGTAATAACCTGAATTGCCAGACGCCCATAGTCATTGTTTACAATGACTGCTCCAATCCAAGTCCAGTTGAAGAGTATGGCAAGTCGGGCCATGGTCTTAGCCTGGTAGACGTCACTGGGAATGGTCCTGAAGAAGTTAGGAAACCGATGTCTGTCGCTAAGACAGGGACAGCTAGCAAGGTAGCTAATCTTAATGGGTGAAACATAAAAGGTAGATAGCATAGACTTGAATCAATTGTTGAAGTAAACTGTCATAATCAAATTCAAAAATAGAATACAATGTTCTTCCAATATTATTGATGGTGAAACTCACTACTGGAACAGAGAGAGAGGCCAGTGTCCTAGACAGTATTATGGCTGTGGTAGAAGAAGCCCCACCAATGATCAGCGGTACAGGCGGGCCCCCTGATGAAAGTAATGCATGTAAAGTACAGACAGAAAATCATTCAACAATGCATGAGGAGGAGACCTAATCATACCAATCATTGTACCTCTCATAGCTGAAGATGGTCCAGATACATGTGATTGTGGCAGGATGGCTGTGGAGTTACAACTCTCCCTCTCTTCCCCAACCAGCGAGAATGCTCCATGCAGCACCCAGGGGTGTAGGCCACAGCAGTCAAGGATTCGGTAGTTCAGCTTCACACCAGGAAGAATGACAGGGTTTCTGTTGATTTCTTCCACTGCAAACGCCATGGCATAGGCAGCCTTCAGTGTCTCCACTTGAAACCTAAAACCACAGAAAGGAGGCTTACCACCGGCAATTATCTCAACCACGCACTATTTAGATTTGAAAATAAATAGTGAATTTTTCAGTATTTAAAGAAGAACAGACAGATCATAAAATGCATAAGATTGGTGATTGTTAAAACATACAAATCATACATGATGAGTGCCTTTACCCTGTGCATGGATTGTAGAACGGAGGCTTAATGAACTCCTGGTCTATAACCGGCGGTTGGTAATGAAGGTTAAAGAGCCCTCCAATGACAACGTCTCCATCCAGACCCTGGTTGAACTCCTCCACTCTTGAGCCCCAGCGAGAGCACATGGAGGTCTGCACCCCCTCCAGACCCACCCTGAGCCCCACATCCCTGCTCACCATCACAACAAGAAGCAGAGAGGGAGCCCTGGAGGACCACGCAGTCAGAAGCAGAGACACCCAAGACATGGGCGGACCAGTTGCCAATAACATCAAGGAGCACTACTGAGACTGGAGACTCAATGTCAAATAATGTCAACCATGATTTTAACTGAATTGCAAAATTTAAAGAAGGACAAATAACATGCAGCCAATGCATATCTTTCCGAAAAAATAATATCAGATTGAAGAAAAGGGGTTTTGGGTTTTATAAATCTGGTAACGCCTGGAAGCTTCGTAAACAAGACGATATATTTACATACATGTAAAGCCACTCCTCTTTAGAAACAACAATTATGTCGCAGAGTGATTAGCAGGTTACAAACTTGGTGTGTAAGAAAATGAATCCATTATAAACATCATAACACTGCACAGAACGCTTTTGGACCAATGTTTTGAAATCTCTAACTTTTAAGCCATTTTGTAAGCAGTGCAAAATATTGGGAACTCAATAACTTGAGAGAACAACTTCTAAAACATAATATCCTTTAATATAAGAGTTGAAAGAACAGCAACACTATTGTGTTGAACCAAGTCGGTACATAAAACTTAAACTTTCCAGCCTAGATACTTTTCTTGAGGTATAAATTAGTATTATGTTATCATTACAATTGATA
The DNA here is from genome assembly GCF_964030765.1 of Micromesistius poutassou. Classification (NCBI taxonomy): domain Eukaryota; kingdom Metazoa; phylum Chordata; class Actinopteri; order Gadiformes; family Gadidae; genus Micromesistius; species Micromesistius poutassou. The sequence continues at coordinate 4,366,964 of NC_140274.1, read as the reverse complement.
AGTCAATAGAACTATTTTCTGATTACATCATGACATTGTAATGACATTACATTAGAAACAAATATTGATTTTTGTTGCCAGCTAAAGATAACTTAATAAAGGTTACATGTGGTTGTGCCACTTTGGTCGGGAGGATCCCTCTTAAGAAACAGTCATACATCTTAAGAAACTAATACTAGCGATAATAAGACGTAAGAAATCAAAACATTATTATTAAAACAATAAAGATGGAATACATTTGACAACGTGTTAGATAATACATCACAAAAATGAATATAGATATTTGCTTATTATTTAAAGGGGACATATTATGAAAACAACACTTTTCCTGGGATTTAGGGTGTTGTTTTGGGTCTCTGGCACTGCCACATACAAACTTTGAAACGTCAAACACAGGCTTTATGATTCATAATATCATCCGGATGCACACATAGCTTTTAGCCATGATATTAGATGTTATATTATATAGATACCTATATATTATATATTATTATTATTATTATTATTATTATTGCGGTTCACTCTGACGTAACATTCACGGCGCGGTCACACTACATCCGTCCATTGACGGATCTCATTCAGTGCGTTTACATGATACTCAAGAAATTCGAATTATTGAGTTATTCCAACTATGATTGGATTACTAAAATGCATGTATACACCTTAGTCAAGCTAAAATTGAATCGAATTGGGTTTTTCATAGTCGAATTAAGACCCCTAGATAATTCGATTCATCAGCCGTTTCTCAATACCAAGTACACAGACTACGTACTCGCAGACTTACGTACTTGGCAAGTCCGGACTTCGAAGTACAGACTTCCGAGGACACGAGTACGCACCTGCAATTGGAACAGCAGCGCACTCGATGACGTCACCACCTCAGCTCTGTTAACTGCTTTATGTCCTCATGTAGGCAGATAAATACTACTGAACAATATAAACTAATTATATAAAACTAAGCCCCAGCCTCTTTCATTTTAAAATAGTTTGTTAATATTTTGAATGAATATTAATGAAAAGATATCCGATGCATCCTCGGTAGAAAGGCCTCATCGAGAACACTTCCGGGTTTTACGACTGTACTCGCGTACTTGGAATTGGAACAGTACTTGGGCTACAACTGATGACGTTTCACGAGAACGCAAGTACACAAGTACACACGAGAACGCAAATTGAGAAACGGCTATCGTCGAGTTAAGCATGCATTTACGGAATGGGATTGGATTATGCACTGAATTGCGTTCTGCGCATGCTTGAGATCTTTTCCTTCTTCACCACCTACAGAGTTTGCTATGCACAATCATTCAAAAACCCCATGTTATTTCCCATAGACATTTGACCGAGGGAACCGGAGCCTCGGAGGCGGGACTTATTCTTCAGAGGTCTATTTCATTGGACAGAGTCCAAGTAGCGCACACTAGTGTATTTGCATAACCGTGATCTGATTGGCCAACGGACCCGTCGCTTCCCGAAAAGTTGAACATTTCTCAACTTTTGACGCAGGCCACGGAGCCGACTTGACGGACAGACCCACAATGCATTTCGAGAGCGCCCTATGCAATGTCAATGAGATCTGTCAACGGACGCATGACGCCTCTTGCACACTACCTCTGTCCATCGACGGATGGGGGCTTTTTGACGCATCCCTGTGTTTTCCCGGGTTGTATTACAAGGTGATTTCATTGGACAGTGCACTTGCGTATATTTACATAACGCGATTTTATTGGCTGACGGTTCCGTCGCTGCCTGAAAAGTTTAACATTTCTCAACTTTTGACGCCAGCCACGGAGCCGACCTCATGGACGTACCCACAATGCATTTCGAGGGCGCCCCATGCAAAGTCAATGAGATGCGTCCATTGACGGAGGTAGTGTGCAAGAGGCGTGACTGTAGCATGACAGCTCATTTGTATGCAATGGGCAGCAGCTCATTTGCATTAAAGCTACAGATACCAGAAACAGCACATTCTGAAGGGACTGAAACAGAGAAGAATAGCGGTAGGTGAGATTTTTTTTCCTAAAAGCTATTTCCAGCAAACAGCTTCAAAGACATGTTTTCTGGAACTCATATACTATGTTTACTTGTTGGAAAAACATCATAATATGTCACCTTTAACATTTTGCTCTTTGGAGTCTACTTTTTGTGTCCCTTGAAATCCATGAAATTAGGATTAATTTGCTGCCTACCCTTGTGTATATGCACATTTTCCTATCTGCCCATCAGCTGTTTCTTGGTGTTCCTCTCAGGCCTCAGGAGGATGATGAAGCACTTTGGAGCAAAGATACAAAGCAGCAGGCCATAACTAGAAGCCAGGATGGCAAAGATCTCCACAGCCACAGAGTACTTCCCTGGAGAGCTGATGTAGGCTGGTATGAAGGCCACCCAGACAGCACAGAAGATCAGCATGCTGAAGGTGATGAACTTGGCCTCATTGAAGTTATCAGGTAGTTTCCTAGCCAGGAAAGCAAGTAGGAGACAGAGGCAGGCTAGGAAGCCTATGTAGCCTAAGACAACTGCAAAGCCCACCACTGAACTCATGGCACACTCTAGGTTAACCTTTGACCCCTGGAAACCAAGGTTACGATGAGGCACAGGAGGGCTGAGGGACAGCCATATAGTACAGATGATCACCTAGTTTAAAAAAACACATACACCTCAATATATCTCACACACTGTAAATGTTTATGATGGCTTATGTTGTAAATAATGCTCACCTGTATGCAGGTGAAGAAACAGACACTGCCTCTCTGCTGGCCAGGACCAAACCACTTCATCAGGCCTCCAGCTCCTGGCTGAGCTGAGCGGAAAGCAGCCAGGACCACTATGGTCTTCACCTGAAGGCAGGAGACGCAGAGGACAAAGCTGATCCCGAAAGCTGCCTGCTGTAGGCGGCAGGACCACACGGAGGGACGACCAATGAACACCAGCGCACACAGGAAGCAGAGCTTGAGTGACAGGAGGAGCAGGAAGCTCAGTTCTGAGTTATTTGCACGCACCTGGAGGTGGATTATGAGAAACAACATGGTTAACATGAAGTAAAACGATTGGTCCAAGGTAAAACATGGAAATGGAATATGAGAGACAACACGGTTAACATGAAGTAAAATGATTGATCCAAGGTAAAACATGGAGGTGGAATATGAGAGACAACATGGTTAGCATGACTAAGTTATTGTTTCAAGGTAAAATATTGATTATGCACTGAGTCCTCACCACAGGAGTGTTATGGTAGCACAAAAAGATGACAAAAACAGCTGTAGTGACCACAACACCAGACACAGCTCCAGTTGTCAGGACGATTCCCATTGTCTCATTAAAAGACAGGAAGTCCACTTTGCGTGGAATACAGGCAGTGTGTGCAGTATTGGACCAGAACTCAACAGGACATTGCCTGCACTGATGGGAACCTGAGAGGGTCATACAGAAAAGGCAATGGGAAAAGACATTAACCTACACTATTGTGCAGTAGAATTTGTTTCCTGAAACACACCAATTGCGTTTTTGTCCCTTACCAGTCACATTGCTGACCTCTCCATCAGTACAGGGGATACAGTCAAAGCAGCAGACAGGCTCTCCTTTCCTATTGGCTCTTCGGGTTCCTGGGGGGCAGCTCTCACTGCATACAGAAATAGGCACCTAAAGAATTAAATTAACTCAATGAGTCACGTGTTAATATTTGATTGTTATTGTATCATTTTCCTGTTTAAGATGGCTGTCACTTTGACTACCTGACTGGAGCCTGTAGTCCACTGAATAGATGTTTTGTTCAAGTGTAATTCCAAGCCATCCACTCGACCAATCAGAACTAGTTTCAGTGACCCATCAGGGGTGGTCTTCCAGTTGACCAGGTCATAAGCAGCTGGGATGTCGGCTCCTTGGAAGAAGAACTCCTCCCCGTTTGGAGTAGTGAAGTTCACCTTGTTCAGGTGCTCTAACAACTAAGAACAACAAATGGTCATCAGTAGGATAACCTAGTTTGATAAAAACTTTATCGAGACCTATTTCAAATAAAATTAAATAGTATGCGAAACAAATGTGCCCAAATTTTACAGCCTCATCCATCTAATTTTAAATCCCCACACTATGAAAATCATGCTTGGTGTCAAGTTTATTATACCTCTTTATGTGTAATGTTATAAGGTGAGCTACAGGTAGAGCTGTTGTCTCTTGGGGAATTGTCTTTATCTGGGCATGACAGAAGGCTGTGCAGAGCGTGGGCTGCAGCATACACAGCCAGGTAGGTATTATATGCGACCCTTAAGTGGGTAGTGTCAGTAAAAATATTCTGTACGCCCTCAAGTGTCTCTCTGCCACTGCACAGCGGTATGGAAGCTGACAGTGGAGACCTGTTGGCATGAGAAGCAGTCGAGATATTTGTAGTTGAACTGTCAGACATGGACTGAGGATTTGACAGTGTCATTGAAAGGCTACATTCAAACTCCTTTTCCCAGAATTCCCGTAGAAGTAAATCGGCAGGGCGATTTGAGGGTTTTAATCCCTGGAGGAAACTTTTAAATCCTGGTATCCTTGCACTTCGAATAGCAACACCTAACACACCATTTGCCACATTCAAAATGGCAACATTTTGTAAAAGATCACTGCTAGTACTCCAACCCTCACTGGCTAGGAACTGTCTATCAGTCACCTACAAAGAGAGAAGAGAACGTCATTCAACAAACAGAAAATTATGAAGCATTTCTTTTCACAAATTTATTTGGATATTTCATATTAGCCTCTCACGTTTCTCTTGGCCAGTTGAAGAAGCAACTCCCTCACTTCTGTGTACCAGGCAAAGATCAGTATCACTCTTGCAGTCGATTGCTGAATAGTTGTGGCTGCACGTTTTGCATCTTCCTCAATAGTCTCCCTGCTTAGAGTTTCTAGAAACGCCAAACACACCCCTGATCCCTCAATCTCTTCCTGAAATGTCTGAAAATAGCAAGAAAGCTGAATATATCAAATGATATTCTCAAATTATCAAGGATTCTTATCAAAACTTTCTATAACATTGATACAAATAAAACATTTTCTAAAAAGTAATAATAAAAGTAATAACCTGAATTGCCAGATGACCATAGTCATTGTTTAAAATAACTGCTCCAATCCAAGTCCAGTTGAAGAGTATTACAAGTCGTGCCATGGTCTTAGCCTGGTAGACGTCACTGGGAATGGTCCTGAAGAAGTTAGGAAACCGATGTCTGTCGCTAAGACAGGGACAGCTAGCAAGGTAGCTAATCTTAATGGGTGAAACATAAAAGGTAGATAGCATAGACTTGAATCAATTGTTGAAGTAAACTGTCATAATCAAACTCGAAAATAGAATTCATTGTTCCTCCTATATTATTGATGGTGAAACTCACTACTGGAACAGAGAGAGAGGCCAGTGTCCTAGACAGTATTATTGCTGTTGTAGAAGAAGGCGCACCAATGATCAGCGGTACAGACGGGCCCCCTGATGCATATAAAGTACAGACAGAAAATCATTCAACAATACATGAGGAGGAGACCTCATCATACCAATCTGTCATTGTACCTCTCATAGCTGAAGATGGTCCAGATACATTTGATTGTGGCAGGATGGCTGTGGAGTCACAACTCTCCCTCTGTCCCCCAACCAGTGAGAATGCTCCATGCAGCACCCAGGGGTGTAGGCCACAGCAGTCAAGGATTCGGAAGTTCAGCTTCACACCAGGCAGAATGACAGGGTTTCTGTTGATTTCTTTCACTGCAAACTCCATGGCATAGGCAGCCTTCAGTGTCTCTACCTCCAACCTAATAAGACCGGGAAGAAGTTAAATACAGTAGAAATAAGGAGGGATCAATAAAGTATTCTTGTAGAGCATTCTTCAGATCAATGCCCATAATTCTGTAGTCGAAGAAGAACAGACAGATTCTCAGCATATATCTGATTGATGAATGTATAAACAACATTTATTAAACATTCAATTATACAACGTGATAAGTGCCTTTACCCAGTGCATGGATTGTAGAACGGAGACTTAATGAATTCCTGGGCTATAAACGACGGTTTGTAATGAATGTTAAAGAGCCCTCCGATGACAACGTCTCCATCCTGACCCTGGTTTAACTCCTGCACTCTTGGGCCCCAGCGAGAACACATGGAGGTCTGCACCCCCTCCAGACCCACCCTGAGCCCCACATCCCTGCTCACCATCACAACAAGAAGCAGGGAGGGAGCCCTGGAGGACCACGCAGTCAGGAGCAGAGACACCCAAGACATGGGCGGACCGGTTGTCAATAACATCAAGGAGCACTACTGAGACTGGAGACTCAATGTCAAATTATGTCAACTATGATTTTAACTTAAATGCAGAGTGTAGAAAAACTGTTTGCAGCAGATGTATATCATAATAAAAAATATTGGATTAGGTTATATAATCGATGCCTAAAGCCCAACGAAGAGAATGCCACGAAATAATAATCTCACAATTCAGTACAAGCAGATTCATTCTTACCCCCAAACAAACAAAAAAGTGTTAAATCTTTTGCTGAATTAGACATGGCAGGCAACCGTAGCTAATGTAACATACCCTGAGTCTCTATCAACCCTAACTGCTGAGCTGGGTTTTATAAATGTTGGGAAGCATTGTGCTGGAGGCTTGGAAAACAAGATGACATTCATGTCGTCTAGCTGTGAAAACCACTCCCTTCAGAAGCTAGAGATCATCAATAATTTATCTTTGAGTCCTTAGCAATTAGAATAAGCCATTTAGGCTTTTTTTTGTGATCAGTATTGTGTTGATAATAAAGTGAGTAACTCAATAATTGTGTGTGACCAGTAGAAAATCAAATTTCAAAATAATAATTGAATTTGCTTTCTGCTATTAATAAAGTATATCTTATCTGAAATGTGCATCATGGTGCCTAATCCTCATTATTTTATTGATGATGTGTTCATATCTACACTATATTAACTTGCTGCTTCCCTTGGTCTGATGGAGTTATGAGTCCCATTTGTTAGCACCTACAAGTCACAGTAGAGTGGGCCTGTAGTATGAAGCGATATTAAGCGATATTCATCAACTTTCAGCTCAAGAACTTTCTAGCCCCATAATATTTCCCAATGCATTTGCCGTTAGTGATCCCATTTTAATGATTGTTGAAGTAAAACCAGTTCTCTGAATCCATACAGTTTTTCATCAGCAACACCGGAAATGGAATGCTCTTAACCATGCTACTAATAGGGCTTGTACATTTTGACCCCACATGGCATGGTGTTTTTGTTATCGTTTAGTAATCATCTGTCAATATGGGGAGACATAGTTCCACCTTACTTCAATTTATTTAGGAATTTACACTGTTACAACTCTCGTGTCTCGAGTCATGTAGACGCCCTATACGCGGCTTCCTGACTCCACAGCACTTTAGGCCGGCAGTTTCAGTGTTCTTCAGGCATCGGGAGTGATATTTACCCCACTAAACCATCCTCCCAATACGGATCCCGGCACCCATGTGCCGATTCTCTGATGCCATTTCACACCACGTCATAGTGTGCTTAAAGCACCAGGAGTCAGGCCTTAAGGCCGCCTCATACCCCCGGATCCGGATGAAATTCGTCCGTCCGTACTAAACGTTAGTGGTGGCTCGTTCACGAACGAATCAGTTCGAACGAACGACTCTTTAAAACGAACGAACCGACCTGATTTGCCGCTCACGTTCGTCGTGGTTCGTCTCGTTTGTTCGCCGAGACTCGACTCCCAGCTCCACCCACTAGTTGCTGAGTCGCGCTGACTCGCGAGTCGCCGTTCGTTCACTGACTGTGTTTAGTGGTGAAGACTCGAGGACTGAGAAGTCACGAGTCAGCCGGGCAACAACATCCCGATTCCGAACATGAAGCGCTCCTCAGCTAAAAGGAACTTAGTTAATGTTGTGTTGATTGATGACCGTTTGCACCATTGCATGATCGTGATTCGTTTGAGAATGAGAACGAGAGAGACGCTGAGTCTGACTGACTTGGCTGAGAACGTGCATTCGCGATTCGTTTGAACGAGAACGAGGGAGGAGGCGAGTCTGACCGACTCAGTGACTGAGAATCATGATTCACCGCTACCGGAAATGCGAACGAACGAACGAACGAACGAACTACTCTTCTTGGCGAACTGACCGACGCAAACTGATTCTTTAAAACGAATCATGAAATCCACCACTACTAAACGTCTCTGGGCCTACCCTTCATACCTTCGTTTCAGCGTTGTTATGGATGTTACGCAAAACAACCTCTAGGGGGCAGTGACTGTCGTGTATAAAATGACCGGCATCGACAATCGCAAACATGGTAGGCCATGGTAGGCCTGACCTTTCCCTAAGATGAAGAAACTCTATCATGATGGGGGTTGTCTCGAGGGGTCGCTGAATGGTTTGAGGAGTATACAAATTATGTGATACAGATGTGATGGCCTTCAAACTCACCAGATCTCAACCTGATCTACCAACTGTTGAAGAAACAATAGAAAATGAAAGGGAACAAATTAAAGCCCTTGGCTCAGAGCTGAGACAAAATAATTGGTTCCTGTTGAAATTTATGGTTAGATTTAGGGAGGAAATGAACACTATTTGAGATGATTGTCATAGTTGAAAAAATTATATAGTTTGATATTATTATAGATATTATTTAAACCTGTCAAATAAATCTTACCAGAGAGTTCAGACTCAACAGCCTTGGGAACTTTTCCTCTACATGGCCAATCAGAGCACAGCAAGTTTACCACATGGAACAAACACTGTGCAACATTGCCTCTGAGCTACGTGACAGCACGCTCTAGCTGACATGGAAACTAACACAGCTGAGATACGCAATGCTGCAGGTAAACAGTTCGGGACATTTGGAAAACATTTGGAAAAAAAAAAGATAACAAGTCAGTTATGGCTACAGTAAACTAGTCATTCCTCAGAGGATCCATCAGGGAGGAGATCTGGGTGAGAGCCACAGGTGCGCTTGTTTCTTACCTGAATTGCCTTTAATTTCCAGGCAATTACACACAATTATACCCTCATCAAGTTGCATCACAGGTGGGAAAGGGTGTGTGTCCTTGAATACAAAACATGTTTTCATGTTGCATTGTTTCAATGTTTTTCAGTCAGCAACAGGTCAATGGAATAGAGCCAATTATTGATTCATTATATTGTTGTGATTGGTGGAAGCCTGGGACAGCTGGTAACCAATCAGTAGATTCTTTCTTCAGGGTTTGGCCTGTTTTACATTGGCTATGGTGTCATTCTTAGCTATGGTGTAAAAAGAGCAACGTTATGTTCTAATAACCTTATGTACTCTTGTGATTTGATCGACGTTCATATTAGAAATGTAAAATCCTTGCAACAGCCAAATATATAACGACAATATAAATATAACAATTTTAATATTTATGAAATGCTCTACTCATTTTTTTCAAATGATATAACGAATTGTACCAATAATGAGTGAGGCAAGGAGACGGTTGCAATGAATTGATCACCAAGACCAGTATGGCCTTTCCATGCCAGGCTTCCTCAATTGAGCTACACTCAATAACATATCTACAGTCTCTAGAACTGTAATGAAATACCATTGTTAAGCAGCCTGTACATTTGAAATGTTAAGTAGGCCTAACCCCAGGGTCAGAGCATATTCCCTGGCCCCTGGAGGGTTGCTGGTTCCATCCTCGATGAACTCTGGCTAATAGGCATGGGTTCCTCTTTCTAACTCGTTCCCACAAGCTAGTTGGTTGCATGGAAACGTGTTATTGTTCTATTATGTTATTTGTCGTTCTGAACTTGACAGAAAGGAGTAGCTGTGCTACCACCCTCTAGTGGACTCTAGTATAAGGTAGAGCCAATGTTATCTGCAATAATAAATACAATCACAACGGCAGAAGTGCGTCAAGAAATTACATTTGTGTATGTGTTTATTGTAAAATAAGGATTCACTTCAAAACATATTCTTGTTCACAATGATTTATCATTGCTCATCTGTAATTGATAAAGGGCATATGTCCAATGAAAATACTTTAAACGTGTTACTAGCTAAAAAGGAGTTACATCGTGGCCATTTTAAAAATGATGTAGATATCAAATATACATTGGGAAATGTCATGCAACAGAATAAATTCAAAGGACAATTTTTGTCTTTATATATTTTACCTTCTTTGAAGCTTAACTGGTGCAGGAAAACCAGTTAGTAAAAGCATTTACTCAGATTGAGTATTTATTAATAAATAATTTTATTTATTAATAACTATTTTGTTACAGTGTTTTGCAGTGTTGATTAATCATAATACTCACATACTACAATACAATCAATCAAATTAAATACCTAGGTCATGTCATATCCAATGACTGGACTGATGACAAAAACCTTTACAGACAGTGCTGTAAAATTTATTCTCAAGTTAACATGCTTATAAGGAAGTTTTCTATGTGCTCTAGTATGCATAGGCTCAAAGTAGCATACAATGATGCAATGAGGTTGCTGCTTTGTGTCCCTAGGTGGCATAGTGCCAATTATTTGTGCCAACCTGTGAGGCACTCTTAAGACAACTGATGTTTAGTTTTATGTGTCGCCTGGACAAGTCAGAGAACCAAATAATTGAAGCCCTAGTCAGCCCTCTGAAAAGCTGCTATAGATTCACTTCTAGGTTAAGATGGCATTGGTGCAATAGCCTGTATATCCTATAGGCTAATATGCAATTTTCGTACCTCTTTTTTATACTACTTATATTATATGATGTGTTATATGGACCTGTGTCAGCAATAAAGCTTTATTATTATTATTTTTATTTTATTATGGAAATTATTAAGTCATTATTTGGTCTGTTTTTGATTGGTTTGATGTACTTCAGACATTGTTCAGCAAACTATCCATCTGTTTCCATTTTTTAATTTGGCCATCAGCTGTTTCTTGGTATTTCTCTCAGGCCTCCGGAGGATGATGCACAGCACCAGGCCATAACTAGAAGCCAGGATGGCAAAGATCTCCACAGCCACAGTGTACTTCCCTGGAGAGCTGATGTAGGCTGGGACGAAGGCCACCCAGACAACACAGCAGATCAGCTGATGAGCTTGTCCTCATTGAAGTTATCATGTAGTTTCCTAGCCAGGAAAGCAAGTAGGAGGCAGGCTAGGAAGCCTATGTAGCCTAAGACAACTGCAAAGCCCACCACTGAACTCAAGGCACTCTAGGTTACCATTTGACTCCTGGAAACCAAGGTCGCGATGAGGAAACGGAGGGCTGAGGGACAGCCATACACATGCACATTCATGCACACACACAAACATGCATGTACACACATTCAAGCACACACAGTATTATTACACATTCAAATTAAACCTTTCCAGAGTGCTTGAAAAACAATGCTAGAATGACCCCAAGCACACACACATCCTTGTGTGTGTGCAAGGATGTGTGTGTGTGTGTGTGTGTGTGTGTGTGTGTGTGTGTGTGTGTGTGTGTGTGTGTGTGTGTGTGTGTGTGTGTGTGTGTGTGTGTGCTTGTAAGTAAACAACATATAGATAAGTAAAAAGTGGGTGTCCTTTCTGTTCCGGGCAAATAAACATTGATTGATAAATGCTTAATACTATACTTGTTTTGATCCTATAGTATTACATCAGACCGTTCCCTACATTAGGGGAATTCATGACTACAACCCCAGGTGTGCCATTAGTAGTCTGACTATCAAAATAATATTACAAGCAATTAAAACCAATTACACGCCCTGAACAGAGGAACTCTAGAGGAAATTATGTCCAAGTTCAAGCTTTGTTTTTTCTGCCAATTAGTTATCTATTCTAATTATAAGCAGATTGTATTTTCCAATTTTAAATTGAGTTTTAATTGGCGTAAAGCTATCCAGTTGGTTATTCATTAGGTATTAGTAGGATTGTATCACATTAAATAAATTATAACATTTGATATAATAACATATAGCCCACCATTCCCATGGTTGTCATAATAAAGACTTAAAATAATTTATATTCTAAATTTGTGTATGTATTTATGACATTCTTTTGCAAAGGACAATACAGACAAGGATACATCATTGTTTTCCTCAAATCAAGTGATTTGATATTTTATTGCATTTGTAGGGAAATGCCCATAGTACTCTAATGAGTAATAATACACAGACGATAGGTCCAACACTGAAAAAAATATTACAAAAAACTGCAGCTTCGCCCAGTCTAAAACTCTGTATTTGCTTCCTGCGTCTCCTGTATGCGTATCTATACCTCATACCTTATACCTCAATGTAGTGTTATATACAAGTCAAGTTACCACTTCCAAGGATTGACGTATTTATGCAGTCAGTATCAAAGTAATTATAAAAATACAATGATTAATACAGTGTTTTTGATTCCTACGTAAAAATGAACATACTATAGGCAAGCAAGTCTATGTACTGTATTGCACCTAATGCAAGCAAGTCTGTGTCTTTATTTCACACATTGTTCCAGGTTATTCTAGACGGGCAACGCAACATCAACTGAATAGGTTTGTGCATAGTCATGCTCGAGATGTCCAGTCTACATGCAGAAAACTAAAACATTTGCAGGCCATTCTTAACAAGAAACCGTCGCCAAATCAATTCTATCATGGGAAACAAAACTGAAATATTTACACACAGCCAGTATATATCTAGAAATAATACTGAAAAGGAAGACTTGAAGGAGATCTTTGATAAAATAGACCCCGTTATGTAAAAGTGTCTGTTTGAATTTAATTCACATTCAAAAGATAGAAGGGTCAAGAAATCTGCTTCAACAGTACAGACGATCTGACAGTACATCACACAAACAGAGCGAACAGTGTTGTGCAGTATTCTAAAATGCATTTCAAAGTACTTTCACAGACCAAACAGGACACAGACAATAGGCTACATTGCCACGACAGTTGGCGCCATGAAAACTCCCACTTTATTGAACTGTGGTCATCTCATACAGGAAGTACATGCTTTCTGGTCCAACCATAACACACTGTACATACCACCAGCTATATTGTACAAAGGATACACTTTAGAATAAGGAAACCTAAAAGTGTGTGTGTGGATGAGGATTTCCGGTGTAATTGCACTTCCTTCAAGTATGTACGTGTCCACCTCTTCTTCTCATTCCCGCAGGTGTTGGCGCTACAATCTGAGCAGGAAGTACACCTCGGGCTCCGTTGAGGCGTAGGAAGATTCCACCGGCGTCGGATGTGAGTAGTTACCATAGTACCCGTCCCCGTAGCGGTCGGCATATCCCTGCTGCAGCGTGGCACAGGACCCCTCCGGCAGACCCCTGTCCTCCAGCTGCCCCAGGTACCCAGCGATGTAGGAGCCCGTGGAGTGCCTGTTTGCTGCCGGTGTCTGCGACACGGGTTTGCTGCGCAGCACCACCCCGCCGACGCAACCACCGACGCCGCCACCACCGCCACTCCCGCCGCCGCTCCCGCCGTTGCCCCCCGGCTCCGACCGCGGCTTGAGCGCCTCCTGCTGCCTCTCGCGGGCGCGGCTGTTGATGTGGCGCACGCGGCTCTGGCTGCGAGAGGACAGCCGGCGGGTGAGTGGTGGTGGCGAGCCGTCCACGTCCACGCCGTGGGCGGAGGACACGGCCGTGTCCCGGGGCTGCGGTGGAGAGGGCGGTCGCTGGGTGGCCTGAAGCGGTTGTGGAGGCTCCGTCCCGGGAATGGACTCTTCGCACTCGACGACGTCGAGGTTCAACAGCCTGCGTAGCTGCTGGGTCAGAGGGTCGGAAGACTGTGCTGGGGGCGCGGGGCGCCCCAGTGTCCCCATCCTCTTGCGGTCCCTCATGTGGGGGGTGATGAAACTGCGGCTGATGATGTGGTATTTACTCTGAAAGTTGCAGGAGATGTCCTCCGATGTCAGGTCTCCCAGGGATTTGGATTTGCTGGGACCGGATGCCTGGCCGCTCACTGGGCCAGACTGGGGAAGTGATGGGAACAGCTCTAAGCACGGCTCTGAGGGAGGCCGTGTGGCGTCAGGCCGACACCGCTGCGTGGCGTTGAGATGGGCACACACTTCCCGTGGAGAGGAGGTTTGTCTGGGTGTCTGCAGTTGGCTTGGACTCGTGAAGTTGATGTAGTGAGATTCAGGCGTGTAACAGTCCGTATCCAGCTGGCCGTGTGCCCCGTCGAAATAAGGGGTGGGCGAACACATGGCTCTTTCTCTGGAGAGAACGCGAGATACCACTGACTTGGCAGGGAGAATCTCAGAGGCAGAAGGGCTGCTCTGGAAGTGTCCTACCAACTCCCTCTCTATTGTGTTGCCTGTCTCCCTGTGGAAGCCATTCATGCCATTGCTGCCATTGTAGTTTCTCTGTTTAGCAAAGTCTTTGTTGTTGTTGACGTAGGACTCTGGTTTACACTGCGGAGATGGGTAGCTGTTCTGGCGAAGGGGACTCTGTGTCATTAAAATTTGAGAATTGTTTGACCTTTGATAAAGGGACGGCTGGGAGTTTGAAACAAGCTGGCTGTGTTGCGGCTGCTGAAAATAAGGTTTGGACACAGGGGAGGAATGTTGAGAATATTGAGATTTGTGTGGCGAGCTTTGGTGAGCGTTATAAGAGGATGTAGGCGGTATCTGGGGCAAACGGTGCAACTGAGCCGAGTCGTTGTTCTGATAGATAGCGTGACGTTTCGTCGGGCTGGTAAGCACGTGGACATGCCGTGAAGGGGGCAGCATTCTTTCCAGAGGATCCTCGTCAACGTTTATCTCCACCTCCTTATAACCACACCCAGCCATGTCGCGGGAAAACTGTGACGTGGGACGATCCACAGAGTAGCCGTTGTAGCTACATGCCGCCCCGTGGCCCGGTTCTAGGATGGGGCCCGCTGGGTCGTACACCTCTTCATACACACTTTCCTCTACCTCCAGAGGATGGCCTCCGCTCTCTTCCTGGTCAACACACCGCCCCATGCCGCCCTCTGTCCCCAAACCTCGGGACGCCTTGGTCGGGGAGGAGCCCATGCCGTTGGGAGTGCTTCTCATGTCCAGGGCCTGGAAATTAACGGTCTGTTTCTTCAGATTGTACACAGAGGTAGGGGACAGCACCTCCTCATCGAGAATGGTGTAAACCTCCTCCTGCTCCGTCGTCTCGGGGCTGTGGAAGGAGGACGGAGCAGGAGGTGCAGGTGGGTCAGCCTGGGAGATCTTCCGGGGTGAATAGAGTCTTGTATTTGGAGAGTCAGACTTTTGAGCCTTTTGAGGACTGATTGGACCTTTTATGTTGTTTTGGCCATTTGATGAACCCATGCAAAGAGGAGACATGTACTCCTGCAACCCTTTGTGTGGGATGTTGGACTGATTCGGAGTGCTACAATTTTGAACGGAAAGGTTGAGGAAGCCATTAAGCCTGTGATGTTCACTTTTCGTTCCACCATTAGAGGTGGTCGAATGATTGCTTTGATCAACAGTGTTGTCAAATTGACCAATCAGAGCGGAAATGGAGCCACGGGTGTCGTTCTCGTTGCCTAAGGATACAGCGTAGATGAGCCTCGAGATGGTACTGTCCTGCAGGGAGTTGGGGCTCCGCAGATTGGAGCGGTCCATGTTCACCGGGCTCAGGGGAGTCCCAGAGAAGGGGGCGGAAGAGGAGGACGAGAAGGTGGTGCTAGGTGCTACTGTGTAGGTGGTGCTGTCCGAAGACGTCTCCATCTTTTGCCGCCTCCTCTGAGAGCCCCCAAACGGTGACCTCCCGCACATCCTCTGTGTCCCTGGGAACCCGCACCCCAGCATCTTCCGTTGATTGGGAAGATCCTGTGATTGTTCTTCTCTGCTTCTTCCCTCCTCTTCACCGATGACAAGATGAGAGGTGTCTACTGATTTGCTGCGCTGTGTGATTCTATCCGTGCATGTCTTTGAAGGGGCTGAGAAGCTCAGTTGATCCGTGGCGGACGATTCGATGAGGAGACCCACAGACGTAGACCTGGGCCGGTCTAAGGGACTCATTCCTGTTGACAGAGAAGAGGCAGTGTAATGAGCGAATGCTTACGTTGTACCAATAAACAGAGAACACCAAGCCAAACAACAATGAACAAACTGTAGCCTAGCCGACAGCAAAGCACTTGCAATACACAGACAAATGGAATGTACCACCAAGTACAACTGTGGAAGGGGGGCTTGGGAAATGAAGTTGTGAAGGCAAAAAACAGAAGCATCCAAACAGTGAACCATTTAGGAAAGGCATGGTCGGATGTTCATTTTGGCCGAGTGGGGGGTAAAAAAAACTGCACGACAAAAATTGATTCCCCAAATGGCAGCAAAGTACCAGACACAATACATTGGATGGATGATTCACCAACCTCCAAGTAATAGGTGTTTTAGATTACCTGCAGGCAAATCCTAGTCAGAGCTCTACTACAAAGAAGCAGGGTGAAGAGGGTGAAGAGGGGACAGAAAAAGCAAGTTAACGTATAAGGGAGCGACACTACCTTCAGTCTCCAGGTGATCAACGATGAAAGGTTAAAAGTGAAAGAGTGCAGACAGGTCAAGCAAAATGCAGTTGAAAACATTGTAGCGGTAAAGACAAGGAAGACACGAGGCATTGACAGACCGTATTAGGTATCAATCTTTTCTA